>NC_050101.1:83310392-83634961 GCF_902167145.1 Zea mays
ATGTGCTCTTCCTATCAATTTTACACCCTGCCCAATCGGTATCGGAATATCCTATTAAATCAATGTTAGATCCCTTAGGGTACCAAAGCCCAAACTTAGGAGTGTAAACTAAATACCTCATGATTCTCTTCACGGCCCTAAGGTGAACTTCCTTAGGATTTGCCTGGAACCTTGCACACATGCATACAGAAAACATAATATCCGGTCGAGATGCACATAAATAGAGTAAAGATCCTATCATCGACCGGTATACCTTTTGATCTACGGATTTACCTCCCGTGTCGAGGTCGAGATGCCCATTGGTTCCCATGGGTGTCTTGATGAGTTTGCCATCCTTCATCCCAAACTTCTTAAGTATGTCTTGAATGTACTTTGTTTGGGTGATGAAGGTGCCATCATGGAGTTGCTTGATTTGAAATCCTAGAAAATACTTCAACTCCCCTATCATTGACATCTCGAATTTCTGTATCATGATCCTACTAAACTCTTCACAAGTTGACTAGTTAGTAGACCCAAATATGATATCATCAACATAAATTTGGCATACAAACAAGTCTTTTGCAACAGTTTTAGTAAAGAGAGTAAGATCGGCTTTTCCGACTTTGAAGCCATTAGTGATAAGAAAATCTCGCGGTCATTCATACCATGCTCTTGGGGCTTGCTTGAGCCCATAAAGCGCCTTTGAGAGTTTATACACATGGTTAGGATACTCACTATCTTCAAAGCCGGGAGGTTGCTCAACATAGACCTCTTCCTTGATGGGTCCATTGAGGAAGGCACTTTTCACATCCATTTGATAAAGCTTGAAGCCATGGTAAGTAGCATAGGCAAGTAATATACGAATTGATTCAAGCCTATCTACGAGTGCATAAGTTTCATCAAAGTCCAAACCTTCGACTTGTGAATAACCTTTGGCCACAAGTCAGGCTTTGTTTCTTGTCACCACACCATGCTCATCTTGCTTGTTGCGGAATACCCACTTGGTACCTACAACATTTTGATTAGGACGTGGAACTAAGTGCCATACCTCATTCCTCGTGAAGTTGTTGAGCTCCTCTTGCATAGCCACCACCCAATCCGGATCTCTTAATGCATCCTCTATCCTGTATGGCTCAATAGAACACTCAAAAGAGTAATGTTCACAGAAATGAGCAACTCGAGATCTAGTGGTTACCCCCTTGTGAATGTCACCAAGGATGGAGTTGATGGGGTGATCTCTTTGAATTGCTTAGTGGACTCTTGGGTGTGGCGGTCTTTGACCCTGAATTTCTTGATCATCTTCCTTGTCTTTATTAACTTCATCTCCCCCTTGATCATTGTCCTCTTCTTGAGGTGGCTCATCCTCTTGATCTTCATCATTTTGAGCCTGATCCTCATCTTGAGGTGGAGATACTTGGTTGGAAGATGACGGTTGATCTTGTGCTTGTGTGGGCTCTTTGGATTTCTTAGGACACACATCCCTAATGGACATGTTCCTTAGCGTGACTCATGGGGCCTCTTCATCATCTAATTCATCAAGATCAACTTGCTCCACTTGGGAGCCATTAGTCTCATTAAACACAATGTCACAAGAAACCTCAACCAATCCAGTGGATTTGTTGAAGACTCTATATGCCTTTGTGTTTGAGTCATAACCAAGTAAAAAGCCTAATAAATCCTTAGGAGCAAATTTAGATTTTCTACCTCTTTTAATAAGAATAAATCATTTAATCCTAAAGACTCTAAAATATGAAACATTGGGCTTTTTACCAGTGAGGAGTTCATATGATGTCTTCTTGAGGATTCAGTGAAGATATAACCGGTTGATGGAGTAGCAGGTGGTGTTAATCGCCTCGGCCCAAAACTCGTCTTGTGTCTTGTACTCATCAAGCATGGTTCTTGCCATATCCAGTAGAGTTCGATTCTTCCTCTCTACTACACCATTTTGTTGAGGTGTGTAAGGAGAAGAGAACTCATGCTTGATGCCCTCTTCCTTAAGAAATCCTTCAATTTGAGAATTCTTGAACTCCGTCCCACTGTCGCTTCTTATCTTTTTTATCCTTAATCCGAACTCATTTTGAGCCCGTCTTAAGAATCCTTTTAAGGTCTCTTGGGTTTGTGATTTTTCCTGCAAAAAGAACACCCAAGTGAAGTGAGAATAATCATCCATAATAACTAGACAGTACTTACTCCCGCTGATGCTTATATAAGCTATCGGGCCAAAATAGATCCATGTGGAGTAGCTCGAGCGGCCTGTCAGTCGTCATTATGTTCTTGTGTGGATGATGGGCTCCAACTTGCTTCCCTGTTTGGCATGCACTACAAACCCTGTCTTTCTCAAAATGAACATTGATTAGACCTAAAATATGCTCTCCCTTTAGAAGTTTGTGAAGATTCTTCATCCCAACATGGGCAAGTCGGCGATGCCAGAGCCAACCCATATTAGTCTTAGCAATTAAGTAAGTGTCAAGTTCAGCTTGGTTATCATTAAAATCAACTAAATATAGCTGACCTTCTAACACTCCTTTAAATGCTATTGAATCATCACTTCTTCTGAAGACATTAACACCTATATCTGTAAATAGACAGTTGTAGCCCATTTTGCATAATTGAGAGACAAAAAGAAAATTGTAATCTAAAGAATCTACGAGAAAAACATTGGAAATAGAATGGTCAGGTGATATAGCAATTTTACCCAAACCTTTGACCAAACCTTGATTTCCATCCCCGAATGTGATAGCTCATTGGGGATCTTCATTTTTCTCATAGGAGGAGAACATCCTTTTCTCCCCTGTCATGTGGTTTGTGCACCAGCTGATAGCTTATCCAACTTGAACCACCAAATGCATAAACCAACAAAACAATTTTAGGCCTTGTTCTTAGGTACCCAAACAATCTTGGGTCCTTTGACGTTAGAAACAAGCACCTTGGGTACCCAAACACAAGTTTTGGAGCTCTTGTGTTTGCCCCCAACATATTTGGCAACTACTTTGCCTGATTTATTAGTTAAAACATAAGATGCATCAAAAGTCTTAAATGAAACATTATGCTCATTTGATGCAACAGGAATTTTCTTTCTAGGCATTTTAACATGTGTGGTATGCCTAGAGCTAGAAGCCTCATTTTTATACATAAATGCATGATGAGAAATAGTATGAGGCTTCCTAGCATGAATCTTCCTAATTTTGTGCTCAGGATAGTTAGCAGGATATAAAATGTAGCCTTCACTATCCTGAACCATGGGGGCCTTGCCCTTAACAAAATTAGACAATCTTTTAGGGGCATTAAGCTTGACATTGCTCCCCTGTTGGAAACCAATTCCATCCTTAATGCCAAGGTGTCTCCCATTATAAAGCATACTACGAGCAAATTTAAAATTTTCATTTTCGAGCTCATGCTTGGCAATTTTTAGCACTTAATTGAGCTATGTGATCATTTTCTTTAATCATGGCAAGGTGATCATCTATAGCTTCAACATTAATATCTCTACATCTAGTGCAAATAGAAACATGCTCAACAGTAGATGTAGATGGTTTGCAAGCATTTAATTCCTCTATCTTAGCTTTTAATCCAACATTCTCATTTCTAAGACAGGAAATAGAATCATTGCAAACATTGAATTCTTTAACCTTAGAAACTAAACTAGCATTTTCATTTCTAAGACTAGAAATTGAATCATGACAAATGCTAAGCTCCTTAGTTAAGTTTTCACATTTTTCTACTTCCTGAGCATAAGCATTTTTCAACTTAACAATTTTTTTGTTTTCTTTAATGAGGAAGTCCTCTTGGCTATCCAAGAGTTCATCCTTCTCATTAATGGCTCCAATTAATTCATTTAATTTTTTCTTTTGGTCCATGATAAGGTTGGCAAAAAGAGACATTAAATTATCTTCACTATCGCTAGAGCTACCCTCATCACTAGATGTTGTATATTTGGGGGTGGCTCTAGTGTGTACCTTCTTTTTTGTAATACTCGAAAATTGTATACAAGGAATATATAGTGATTTCCTTATTTTATGTGCCTTATTTGCATCATAAAAAGATTATACATAAAATTAAAAGTGATTAATTAAAACAAATGACACTAAAATAAAAGAAAGTGCATCTTGCTGGAGTTTTGGATTGTGCATTTAAAACTTAGTTTAAAATCCAAACTATATTTAAAACGGCATTGCAGGTTTGAATTTAGAAAACAGAAAAAGATAAAAAGAAAGAAATGAACATGCTAATCGAATTGGCGTAGCCCATCTCCCTAACGTATATAGCCATGATCGTTTTGTTTTTGTTTTATCATATCCAGCCGCGCTTACATCACCCATTTTTCAAACCACGTAAGCAGCCCAAACGCATATATCGGAAGCATGCGTTTCGTCGTCCCAATCGCCTGTGCGCGCCTGCGAAGGCCTCTACGCACAAGGCACTGGCTTGTGGGACCGCCACCAGAAGCCACCCCTTCCCCCGCGATGCTCTGCTCAAGCCGTCCGTAAGAAACGCCATATCTACCGCAACGAACTCGATTACTTCGGCCGTCGCCAACTCCTTCCGTTCTGGGGTATATAAACGGGCCTCGGTGATCCCTCGAGGAGCTGAGCCGGAGGGAGTCAAGGAGAAGATAGCAGCGGCGCCGCGAAAGCGCACAGCGAGCCGGAGGGAGAGAACAGTGAGGGACGAGAGCCGCCGCGGCGGGAATTCCAGCAGGGCCACTGTCCGCGTCTCGTTTGATGCCCGTGACCTTCACCAGGCCTGGGGGAAGGTCCTCCGCTGCGTCACGGGCGAGATTAGCCTCTGCGACTCCGGGAATTGCTCGTCGGAGTTCCTATTCGTCGCGTCGCCGTGGGCGTGGGTCTCTGCGCCACCACCTGGGGTAAGAACCCTTCCATTCCTTTCGTTTCGCATTACGCATTGTTTAGGGTCATCAAAGTCTGAGCTTAGGGCCCTAGTGCGCGGATGGGGGCTCGCCGGTGTTATTTGGTTATGGCACCACCGCGGTTGGCCCTGCGCCACCGTACTGCGTGCCTGGAGGTAGTAGAAGGTTGTCGCACCGTTGATTCGTTTACGGACGGTGTGGATTAGATCAATGCGTAACCCTTCGCTGGATCGGATCCTAGCCCTTAGATCGTAAATGGACGAGCGCGTAGCGGTCCTAACATTTAAAATCCTAGCCGTGGGCTCCCAATCGGATGGTTCTGCGGCGCCCTGAGTTTTATCCACGCAGATCTAATCCATACCATCCGCGCGAGATCCGACGGCCAATACGCGGGGATACCCCTTCGCGTGGCATTTATCTAAAGGGACCTTAAGTTATTAACAATTCGACCCGCAGTCCACCCGGGTCTCTCCTTGAGTCTGTGAATTTTTTGTGCCAAAATCCCTATGTTTTCAAGAAATAATCGCCTGGTCCAGTGAACAGAAAAATCAGAGAAATTAATTGGGAAATAGATTTTTAGTGCATATTTAATTCCAGAAACTTGTTTAATTTGTAGAAAATCCATATGAACTCCAATTTGGTCCATTCCAGTTCCTAAATTTTTGTAATATTATTCTCTATCAAATTGTGCCTCTGTTTTGGCATGAAAGACACATTAAAATTTATCTATCGCTTAATCATGTATTAAATACACAAAACATTGGAGAATTCATAACTTAAAACCGATAACTCAAAATTTAATGATTCCAGTTCCTATGATCTTATTCTAGTGTCTAGATTATTACTGTGTATTTTATTTACATGTTTGGTGTGATGTTAATTTTTGCTATACTATGTATGTATTGTGTTGATGCGAGTAGACGAGCAAGCTACAGAGGATTCTGAGGTTCAGTTGGTAGAGATAGCTGAGCAGGAGCTCATTGAAGGCAAGTTATGCCCTTGATCACTTCTTTTTACCTATTCATGTTCTTATTAATCATAATGATCTGCATAGGTTAATTTTGATGGGACCCAATAGGATACCCTAGATTTTGACTATCTTTATACCTTGTTTCACCACTGGTTTAACTACTAAATTTTTGGGTAGTACATGCTATTGCTTTATGTGGCTTTGGGTATAAAGATATTCATCACTCATTGTTATACTTATTATTATCTGTTTATTATTATTGTTCATGATAAGATCATTATGTTAATGGGAACATGGAGAACCACCCGGGAAAACAGTGCTACCACAAGGGTTTAATGGGACGCCCTTGGCTGATTAACTAGGAAAGCTAGTGGAGGGCTACCTTACCCGAAAGGGGCAAGGGCAGTAGGGGAGTGGTCAGTGTAGGGAGGTCCTTGGGTTGATTTTGCTGCGATGGCGGTCAGACAAGAACCCTGCACTGGAGCTTCCTATAAACTGTAGCGGGTAGTCTAAAGCTAGTGGAACTTTGTAAAGGCCTCGTAGTGGTACCCTGCCTCGCTTCCTTGGTAGAGGTGTATGGGGTCTGATCAACTCCGTGGCAAATGGGTAACACGACTTGTGGGTAAAGATGCGCAACCTCTGCAGAGTGTAAAACTGGTATACTAGCCGTGCTCACGGTCATGAGCGGCTCGGACACTCACATGATTAATTTATGGAACTTAAACTTAATTTGACATCTCATTGCATTTGGGATTATTTTATTATCACTTTTATTTATTATTACTATGGTTTGGTATTCACTTATACTTAGTAATTGCTAATAAAATTTTGACCAACTTCTAAAAGCAATGCTCAGCTTCAACCTCTATTCCATTGATCAGCCTTACACTTCATGAACTCCCACTTTTGGTGAGTTCATGCCACATTATTCCCCACCACTTGTTGAGCGATGAACATGTGTGAGCTCACTCTTGCTGTCTCACACCCCCCCACAGGAGAAGAACAGGTGGTTCAGGAGGAGCCACAGGGCGAGGAGTTTGATCTGATCTAGGTGGCGTTTCTCAGTTGACATTTGCGCCGACGATCCTTAGTTCGTTTTATATTTATTATTTTATTTTGTAATAAGTCTTCCGCTATGTAATAAATACTCTGATGTTTTATGACATTTATCTCTATACACTCTGTTATTATATATGTTGTCTTCTTGGCGCATGTATGAGATGCACCCGGCTTTGTTCCTTAAATCCGGGTGTGACAGAAGTGGTATCAGAGGAAATGTTGACTGTAGGACGAAACCTAGATAGAAATGGACCTACTTATCTTATTCTGATTCATTCTATACTTACCTTATTCTGATTCTTTCTACACTTATCTTGATCCTGTCTCACCTTCTACTGTTCTACTCTAATCATTCTTATCTTTTCTATTCTGAGACAAGATGGATTTCACACCTTGGAATCCCTACCCCTATGACATTTTTAAGAGATAGGAGGCCTAAGACCAAATTAAAACTATTTTCTTTAAAAAAAATGTTGTTTGATTGTGCTGATGCTAAATGCCTGATTTGCTTCTTTGATTGATTGATATATGGGCATCTTAGCATGTACCACCATAAGGTAATGTATTAGCTTTAGTAGGTGACACACTAATCTACTTAGCTAATAAATCTACCGCAGTAACATTCTCCCTAATTACTCGCCTTGTCTACAATTCTTCGTTTCTTACGCTGTATTTCTAACCCCGATGGGCTAACCCTATAGTGTCAGAAGAGAGCACTATAGACGTGATCCTTGGTATGTCATGGTTAAGAAAGGCAAATGCAGTTTATACACTATGCTAAAGGAACCATAGAACTCACCAGTTCCAAAGGAGAAAGATTTGAAGTTGAAGTTGCAGTAACTACCACCATCAGACTAGCGACATTCTTAGTAGATGAGAAGTTTGTGGGTGACAACATCCGTGCAGTTAGGGATTTTCCGGATGTCTTTCTAGAAGAATTGTTAGGGATGCCACCAGATATGGAAGTTGAGTTGGTCATTAATCCCTTATCTAGGACTGCCCCTATTTCTAAACGGCTATACGGGATGTTCGTAGAAGAACTAAAGGAACTTAAGAAGCAATTAATGGAATTACAAGAGGCTGGATATATTCGTCCGAATTCTTCACCTTGGGGAGCACCGGTGTTATTTGTGCAGAAGAAGGATGGATCGCAACGGATGTGTGTGGACTATAGATCACTTAATGATGTCACGGTAAAGAACAAGTATCCATTACCCCGTATTGAGGATTTGTTTGATCAAATGAGAGGAGCCAGGGTATTCTCGAAGATTGATCTCCGATCGGGATACCATCAGATGAGGATTAGACCATCGGATATTCCCAAGGCGACTTTCTCGACTCGATATGGATTATATGAGTTTACTGTTATGTCATTTGGATTAACCAATGCACCGGCTTATTTCATGAATTTGATGAATAAGGTGTTTATGGAGTATTTGGACAGATTCGTCGTGGTGTTCATCGACGATATTCTTATCTATTCTAAGAATGAAAGTGATCATGATCAACATCTAAGGTTGGTGCTACAGAAGTTGCGAGATAATCAACTCTATGCTAAGTTCAGCAAGTCCGAGTTTTGGATTGACAAGGTGTCATTCCTTGGTCATATTATTTCTAATGGAGGAATAGCAGTGGATCCTGCTAAAGTGAAGGAGATAATGGAGTGGAGAGTGCCCACTACAGTTACTGAGATTCGGAGTTTCCTGGGACTCGCAGGATATTATCGGAGACTCATTGAAGGGTTCTCTAAAATTGCCAAGCCTATGACATCGCTTTTGGAAAAAGGAAAAGAATTTAAGTGGGATGAGAAATGCCAAGAAAGCTTTGATCAATTGAAGGAGAGATTGATGTCACCTCCGGTGTTGGTGATGCCAGACCTACAGAAAGGATTTGATATCTATTGTGATGCATGTGGCCAAGGATTGGGATGTGTGCTTATGCAAGAAGGTCATGTGATTGCCTATGCATCTCGTCAGTTGCGGAAACATGAATTGAACTACCCCACTCATGACTTAGAACTGGCAGCAGTTGTGCATGCCCTGAAGATTTGGAGACACTACATTATGGGAACTAAGTGCCAAGTATATACGGATCATAAGAGTTTGAAGTATATATTCACTCAGAAGGATCTCAACCTTAGGCAACGCCGTTGGTTGGAGCTTATTAAGGATTATGATTTGGAGATTCAGTATCACCCGGGCAAGGCGAATTTGGTTGCAGATGCCTTGAGTCGGAAAGAGCATGTTCACTCCGCTTTTGTCGTCCAGCTACCCGATGAATTAGCAAAAGACTTTGAGAGACTCAATTTGGGAATTGTTACTCACACTGAAGGAGTTACCATTGAGTTGGAACCTACCTTGGAGCAAGAGATTCGTAAAGGTCAGGTTGGTGATGCTAAAATTCAAGAGATTAAGGATCTGATTACGGAAGGTCGAGTACCGAAATTCACGGAGGATGAGCAAGGTACTATATGGTTCAAAGATCGGATATGTGTTCCAGAGATTGATAGCCTCCGTGAGACTATATTGAAAGAAGCTCATGATTCTGATTACTCAATCCACCCTGGTAGCACTAAGATGTATCGGGATTTGAAGCAAAAGTATTGGTGGTATGGACTGAAAAGAGATGTTGCTGCTCATGTGGCTAAGTGTGATGTGTGTCAAAGAGTTAAGGTCGAACATCAAAGACCAGCTGGGCTATTGCACCCATTGAAGATACCCGAGTGGAAATGGGAAGAAATTGGTATAGATTTCATTGTTGGACTACCCCGCACCCCAGCAGGATTTGACTCTATTTGGGTGATTATGGACAGATTGACAAAAGTGGCTCATTTCATACCAGTGAGGACTAATTACACGGGAGCCAAGCTAGCAGAATTGTATATGACTCGGATAGTTTGTCTACATGGAGTGCCTAAGAAGATCATGTCTGATCGAGGATCACAGTTTACTTCTCGATTTTGGAAGAAGTTGCATGAGAGCTTGGATACAAAATTGAATTTCAGTTCAGCCTACCATCCTCAGACTGATGGACAGACCGAGAGGACAAATCAAGTGCTGGAGGATATGTTAAGAGCTTGTGCTCTTAAGCATGGTGGCAGTTGGAAAAAGAGCTATGCTGACAATAGGAGAAGACTACTGGAGTTTAAGGAGGGTGATCATGTCTATTTGAAGGTGTCACCACTCCGGGGTATGAGGAGATTTGAAGTTAAAGGAAAATTGTCCCCTCGCTTTATTGGACCATTCGGAGTTTTTAGGCAAGTTGGAAAGATGGCCTATTAACTCGAGCTACCTGATAATCTATCTGATATGCATAATGTATTCCATGTGTCTCAATTTAAGAAGTGTCCCCGTGTCCCTAAGGAACAGTTACC
This sequence comes from Zea mays, assembly GCF_902167145.1. Lineage (NCBI taxonomy): Eukaryota > Viridiplantae > Streptophyta > Magnoliopsida > Poales > Poaceae > Zea > Zea mays. Next base: position 83,320,641 of record NC_050101.1, read on the forward strand.
AACGGAAGAGCTCAGTGTTCAGTGTGATTTTACTTACACGGAATATCCTATTAAGAGTATTGACACTTTGACTCGAGTTACAGGAATAAAGTGATAAAAATGTGCAAAGTGCAATCGAGTCACCATGGAGAAGGTGAAACTACTTGGGAAAGAGAAGAAGAGCTTCGTATAGATTTTCCCTATCTTCTCCCTAGACTTTCTTAAATCTCGAGGACGAGATTTTTGTTAAGGGGGTAGGATTTGTAATACTCGAAAATTGTATACAAGGAATATATAGTGATTTCCTTATTTTATGTGCCTTATTTGCATCATAAAAAGATTATATATAAAATTAAAAGTGATTAATTAAAACAAATGACACTAAAATAAAAGAAAGTGCATCTTGCTGGAGTTTTGGATTGTGCATTTAAAACTTAGTTTAAAATCCAAACTATATTTAAAACGGCATTGCAGGTTTGAATTTAGAAAACAGAAAAAGATAAAAAGAAAGAAATGAACATGCTAATCGAATTGGCGTAGCCCATCTCCCTAACGTATATAGCCATGATCGTTTTGTTTTTGTTTTATCATATCCAGCCGCGCTTACATCACCCATTTTTCAAACCACGTAAGCAGCCCAAACGCATATATCGGAAGCATGCGTTTCGTCGTCCCAATCGCCTGTGCGCGCCTGCGAAGGCCTCTACGCACAAGGCACTGGCTTGTGGGACCGCCACCAGAAGCCACCCCTTCCCCCTCGATGCTCTGCTCAAGCCGTCCGTAAGAAACGCCATATCTACCGCAACGAACTCGATTACTTCGGCCGTCGCCAACTCCTTCCGTTCTGGGGTATATAAACGGGCCTCGGTGATCCCTCGAGGAGCTGAGCCGGAGGGAGTCAAGGAGAAGATAGCAGCGGCGCCGCGAAAGCGCACAGCGAGCCGGAGGGAGAGAACAGTGAGGGACGAGAGCCGCCGCGGCGGGAATTCCAGCAGGGCCACTGTCCGCGTCTCGTTTGATGCCCGTGACCTTCACCAGGCCTGGGGGAAGGTCCTCCGCTGCGTCACAGGCGAGATTAGCCTCTGCGACTCCGGGAATTGCTCGTCGGAGTTCCTATTCGTCGCGTCGCCGTGGGCGTGGGTCTCTGCGCCACCACCTGGGGTAAGAACCCTTCCATTCCTTTCGTTTCGCATTACGCATCGTTTAGGGTCATCAAAGTCTGAGCTTAGGGCCCTAGTGCGCGGATGGGGGCTCGCCGGCGTTATTTGGTTATGGCACCACCGCGGTTGGCCCTGCGCCACCGTACTGCGTGCCTGGAGGTAGTAGAAGGTTGTCGCACCGTTGATTCGTTTACGGACGGTGTGGATTAGATCAATGCGTAACCCTTCGCTGGATCGGATCCTAGCCCTTAGATCGTAAATGGACGAGCGCGTAGCGGTCCTAACATTTAAAATCCTAGCCGTGGGCTCCCAATCGGATGGTTCTGCGGCGCCCTGAGTTTTATCCACGTAGATCTAATCCATACCATCCGCGCGAGATCCGACGGCCAATACGCGGGGATACCCCTTCGCGTGGCATTTATCTAAAGGGACCTTAAGTTATTAACAATTCGACCCGCAGTCCACCCGGGTCTCTCCTTGAGTCTGTGAATTTTTTGTGCCAAAATCCCTATGTTTTCAAGAAATAATCGCCTGGTCCAGTGAACAGAAAAATCAGAGAAATTAATTGGGAAATAGATTTTTAGTGCATATTTAATTCCAGAAACTTGTTTAATTTGTAGAAAATCCATATGAACTCCAATTTGGTCCATTCCAGTTCCTAAATTTTTGTAATATTATTCTCTATCAAATTGTGCCTCTGTTTTGGCATGAAAGACACATTAAAATTTATCTATCGCTTAATCATGTATTAAATACACAAAACATTGGAGAATTCATAACTTAAAACCGATAACTCAAAATTTAATGATTCCAGTTCCTATGATCTTATTCTAGTGTCTAGATTATTACTGTGTATTTTATTTACATGTTTGGTGTGATGTTAATTTTTGCTATACTATGTATGTATTGTGTTGATGCGAGTAGACGAGCAAGCTACAGAGGATTCTGAGGTTCAGTTGGTAGAGATAGCTGAGCAGGAGCTCATTGAAGGCAAGTTATGCCCTTGATCACTTCTTTTTACCTATTCATGTTCTTATTAATCATAATGATCTGCATAGGTTAATTTTGATGGGACCCAATAGGATACCCTAGATTTTGACTATCTTTATACCTTGTTTCACCACTGGTTTAACTACTAAATTTTTGGGTAGTACATGCTATTGCTTTATGTGGCTTTGGGTATAAAGATATTCATCACTCATTGTTATACTTATTATTATCTGTTTATTATTATTGTTCATGATAAGATCATTATGTTAATGGGAACATGGAGAACCACCCGGGAAAACAGTGCTACCACAAGGGTTTAATGGGACGCCCTTGGCTGATTAACTAGGAAAGCTAGTGGAGGGCTACCTTACCCGAAAGGGGCAAGGGCAGTAGGGGAGTGGTCAGTGTAGGGAGGTCCTTGGGTTGATTTTGCTGCGATGGCGGTCAGACAAGAACCCTGCACTGGAGCTTCCTATAAACTGTAGCGGGTAGTCTAAAGCTAGTGGAACTTTGTAAAGGCCTCGTAGTGGTACCCTGCCTCGCTTCCTTGGTAGAGGTGTATGGGGTCTGATCAACTCCGTGGCAAATGGGTAACACGACTTGTGGGTAAAGATGCGCAACCTCTGCAGAGTGTAAAACTGGTATACTAGCCGTGCTCACGGTCATGAGCGGCTCGGACACTCACATGATTAATTTATGGAACTTAAACTTAATTTGACATCTCATTGCATTTGGGATTATTTTATTATCACTTTTATTTATTATTACTATGGTTTGGTATTCACTTATACTTAGTAATTGCTAATAAAATTTTGACCAACTTCTAAAAGCAATGCTCAGCTTCAACCTCTATTCCATTGATCAGCCTTACACTTCATGAACTCCCACTTTTGGTGAGTTCATGCCACATTATTCCCCACCACTTGTTGAGCGATGAACATGTGTGAGCTCACTCTTGCTGTCTCACACCCCCCCACAGGAGAAGAACAGGTGGTTCAGGAGGAGCCACAGGGCGAGGAGTTTGATCTGATCTAGGTGGCGTTTCTCAGTTGACATTTGCGCCGACGATCCTTAGTTCGTTTTATATTTATTATTTTATTTTGTAATAAGTCTTCCGCTATGTAATAAATACTCTGATGTTTTATGACATTTATCTCTATACACTCTGTTATTATATATGTTGTCTTCTTGGCGCATGTATGAGATGCACCCGGCTTTGTTCCTTAAATCCGGGTGTGACATTTTTCTAGCCATCCTTAGCCATGAGACGCTTTTGGCCGATGTTGGGGAAGAGGAGGCCTTTGTTGACGGTGATGTTGGCGGCGTCCTCGTTGGAGGAGGAGTCGGTGGAGCTCTCGTTGGAGTCCCATTCTCGACATATGTGGGCATCGCCGCCCTTCTTCTTGTAGTATCTCTTCTTCTCCTTCTTCCCTTTCTTGTCATCGTCCCTGTCACTTCCACTAGAAATTGAACATTATGCTATGAAATGACCGAACTTACCACACCAGTAGCACACCTTCTTGGAGCGGGACTTGTAATCCTTCCCTCTCTTTTGCTTGAGGATTTGGCGGAAGCTCTTGATGATGAGCGCCATTTCCTTGTTGTCGAGCTTGGAGGCGTCGATTGGAAGCCTACTTGGTGTAGACTCCTCCTTCTTCTCTTCTGTCGCTTTGAATGTGACGGGTTGCACCTCAAGTGTGGAGGTGGCGCCTTGCTCCAAGTTGACAATATGCTTGGAGTCTTTGATCATAAGTTCAAAGCTCACAAACTTGTCAATCACTTCCTCGGGAGACATTAGTTTATATCTAGGATCCCCATAAATTAATTGCCCTTGAGTAGGATTACGAAAAACAAGGGATCTTAGAATAACCTTGACCATTTCATGGTTGCCCCACTTGGTGCTCCCGAGGTTGCGCACTTGGTTGACCATCGTCTTGAGCCGGTTGTACATTGCTTGCGGCTCTTCCCCTTTGTTGAGGACGAATCGACTTAATTCTCCCTCGATCGTCTCGCGCTTGGTGATCTTGGTCACCTCGTCCCCTTCGTGCGCGGTCTTGAGGACATCCCAAATTTCTTTGGCGCTCTTTAACCCTTGTACCTTGTTATACTCCTTTCGACATAAGGAGGCGAGGAGTATAGACGTGGCTTGGGAGTTAAAGTGCCTAATTTGGGCGGCCTCGTCCGAGTCATACTCTTTGTCCCCCCACCTTAGGTACCTGCGCTCCATACTCAACAATATCCCAAATACTTTCGTGGATTGAGGTTAGATGGTGCCTCATTTTATCACTCCACATACAATAATCATCACCATCAAAATATGGTGGTTTCCCTAGGGGTACGGAAAGTAATGGAGCGCGCTTTGAAATACGAGGATAGCGTAGGGGCATATAACTATACTTCTTGCACTCATGGCACTTAGAAGCGGTGGATGACTCGGAGCTCGATGTGGAGGGTGACGAAGAGTCGGTCTCGTAGTAGACGACCTTATTCATCTTCTTCTTCTTGTCACCTCTCCGATGCAACTTGATGGAGGAAGAGGATTCCTCCTTGTTTTTGTTGCAGGACTCCTTTGAGAGAGTCCTCCCTGAGCATGCGGACTTGTCGCCGGTCATGATCTCCCTCTTAGTGTGATCTCCAGACATCACTTCGAGTTGGTTAGACTCTTTATGAAGTACTGGCTTTGATACCAATTGAAAGTCGCCTAGAGGGGGGTGAATAGGCGAAACTTGAAATTTATAACTTTAAACACACACTACAAGCCGGGGGTTAGCGTTAGAGTTAAACTCAAGTCCGAAATAGAGGGAAAACAAATCAACTAAGAATCAAGGCGAGTGAACACGGTGATTTGTTTTACCGAGGTTCGGTTCCAAAGAACCTAGTCCCTGTTGAGGAGGTCACAAAGACCAGGTCTATTTCAACCCTTTCCCTCTCTCAAACGGTCACTTAGACCGAGTGAGCCTTCTCCTTAATCAATCGGGTCACTAAGACCCCGCAAGGACCACCACACACTTAGGTGTCTCTTGCTTTGATTACAAGTCACTAGAGAGCAAGAATGAAAAAGAAGAAAGGCAATCCAAGAAACAAGAGCGCAAAAGAACACGAACACACTCTCTCACAAGTCACTAAATGTTTGAGTTGAATTCTAGGCTTGGAGAGGGTTTGATCTTTGGAAATGTGTCTTGGAGTGAATGCACTAGCTCTTGTATTGAATGTGATCTCTGAAAAACTTGGATTCCAAAGGTTGTGGTGGTTGGGGGTATTTATAGCCTCCAACCACTTTGGTAGCCATTGGGGAGGCTGTTGGCGATGGGCGCACCGAACAGGCACTGTTTCTTGTCCGGTGTGCTGCCACGTCACCCAACCATTAGGGTTTGGAGCTGGTCGACCATTGCAGGCTTTGTCCTCTTGCGGCACCGGACAGTCCAGTGCCACACTCGATAGTCCGGTGCCCCTCTGGCTCCGCTGCTCTAACTTCTGTGCGGTACTGTGCTGCACTGTTGCTGCTGTCAGAGTCGACTGTTGGCACAAATAGCCATTACTCCGCTGGCACACCAGACAGTCCGGTAGCACACCGGACAGTCTGGTGAATTATAGCGGAGGGCGCCCTGGAATTCCCGAGAGTGGCTGGTTTGGACTTGTACGACCTGGTGCACCGGACACTATCCGGTGGCACACCACACAGTCTGGTGCGCCAAACTTCAGCACACTCAATTCCTTTTGCTCCAATTAAATTGTGTCCCTAACTTGGTTCTTTTCTTGGTTTGTGTTGAACCTTATGCACCTGTAATAAATGATTTCTAGAACAAACTAGTTAGTCCATGTGTTTGTGTTGATTATCAACCACCAAAATTAGTTATAGAAAATGGTTAACCCAATTTCTCTTTCAGATCACGACTCGTGGGTAAAGTGTGCAACCTCTGCAGAGTGTTAGAAGTTGGTATATCAGTCATGCTCACGGTTAAGAGCAGCCTTGGGATCCTCTTCGATTAGAACTTTGGATACTTTTATGATTATGGTTAATGATGATAGATATAACTCTAATCTCTGGTATTCCTTTTGGAGGGAGTACTTTTGGGTAATAACTGGGTTTATTACTAAAACATAGCTTTACTACTAAGTAATAAATACCTAACCAACTAAAAGCAATTGCTTAACCATAACTCCACATACAGCTAGTCCACTTTAGCCAAACAGGACATTTGCTGAGTACATTGATGTGTACTCACTCTTGCTTTAAAAACCTGTATTAAGTGCTCAGGAGGAGATGCTGGCAACATGGAGGACTTTTAGGAGTTCTAGGACTACGACAAGTTCTAGTTATGTTAGTGGCAAACCCCTAGTCAGCTACATGTGAAGGCCTTATCTGCTACGTTTCGTTTTCCGCACTTTGATAATATTAATGACAATGTTATGTTAATGACTCTGTGGATGTCTTGGACATCTTGATGTAATAAAATACCTTTTTCGCTATTTACTTTGAGCAACGTGTGATGATGTCCAATTACGTAATCGCTATGTACGTGAGTTTCTGATCCTGGCACGTACATGGTTCGCATTCGGTTTACCTTCCAAAATCGGGTGTGAAATTCTTCCTCTCCCCTGTCTCACTAGTTCTCTTGCTTGCTATTGCTTTTGAGTTGGCTCCCAAAGTTATCCGCATTGATTGTGCAACTCATGGCAAGAACAACTATCTTCTGCACTCCGGTTATATTAATACTTGTTCTAACTCTAACCACAGGACAAGTTTGTGTTCAAAGTTTATAATTTTTAGGTTTCACCTATTCACCCCCCTTTAGGCGACTTTCATAGAGACACATTTCCAATAACTCCAACACTAAAATGCTTAGTAGAATCACTAAATGATTAGCGTAGGTGCTTTGCGAAGTGCTTAGGTTAGTTGGACTTCTTTAGCGCTTGCTCTAGGATTGTTCCTAGTTGATTGAGTGAGGTTAGAACAACCCACAAACCCCTCGGCTCTTGCATGAGCCGTTTTAATATTGTACCGAGTGTGGCTGCCAGCGTGTACACGAGGGAATGAGACCCGTGGTGTTTCGGCTGAAAGCTCGATAGTGAAGATGGCGGGGAGTGTCCAAGAGGAGGTCGGAAGCGGAGCACCACTTGCGCGTGGAGAAGGCCTACAATTCTATATGGAGTTACTCGACCGGGTGCTTCGCCCTCGTGTGGGTGTCCCTTTGGGTAGGAGCACCAACGAGGAATTGTCAGAACCTTGCGTGGTTCTGGATACCTCGGTAAAAATACCGGTGAGTCCACGGGAGTTTGCAATCTCTACCTTTGCTCTTTAGCTTCCGCATATACATTGTTTACTTAAGTTGCAATCTTTACTATTCTTAGTTTAGAATATAGGATTGGAACTTAGGTTGCATAACTCTTTTGGCGATAGAGATAGCAACACTTAAACAAAACCTAGTTTGCACATTATCACTTAGTTATTTGCTTATGTTTTGTTTAGGAGGATTATTTGTGGCCTAGATTAGCGAGATTTTTAGAAGTCCTAATTCACGCCCCCTCTTAGGCATCCGAGTTCCTTTCACTGCTGAACGTTTGGACTTTCTATGCAAAAGTCGGTTGAACCAATTTCGACCCCAGTTGAACCGCCCCTGAGAGACCGGTTCAACCACCTGTCTAGCAGAGACTACAAAATGATGGACTGAGCAAAAGCTAGTTGAACTGGCCCTAGGAGGCCGGTTCAACTGGGTTTCACTAGAGAGGTTCTTGGATAAAACCCGGAATCGCCCTTGGAAGATCGATTCAACCGGTTTTGACCAGAGAGCTTCGCTGGCCTAAGCTGGTTGAACCACCTCTAGGCTAGGTTCAACCGCCTTGAACCAGAGAGGATTTCTGTCCAGAAAACTTTGGTGAGGTTGAACTACACACATTTCACTCCAAAAACTTGGTTTCAAAAATAGCTTTTGCAAGGGAAAATTTTGAGCTTATGCAAACACCACTACATTGTGGACCCCTCTTAATTGTACGGTGATTTCTAAGACTCAAATGATATAAAAATTTTAACATGTCTTTGCTTGGAACCACTAGAAGCGCAATGAGGAACATGAAAAAATTGTGTGAACCTCCCTAATCATATGCTTCTTGAAAGGGAATTAGGCTTACACCTATTTCCTAATTGATTTTGGTGGTTGAATTGCCCAACACAAATATTTGGACTAACTAGTTTGCTCTAGTCTATAAGTTCCACAGGTGCCAAAGGTTCACAATAAGCCAATAAAAAAGACCAAGAAAGGGTTCAAACAAAGAGAGCAAAAGACAACCCAAAGGCACCCTGGTCTGGCGCACCGGACTGTCCGGTGCACCAGGGCACTTCAGCTTGAACTCTTCACTTTCGGGAAAATCAGAGGGCGCTCCGCTATAATTCACCGGACTGTCCGGTGAGTCACCGGACTGTCCGGTGTGCCAGCGGAGCAACGGCTACTTCGCGAGCAACGGTCGGCTGCAACGCATTAAATGCGCGCCTGCACGCGCAGAGGACAGAGCAGCGCCAAAAGGCGCACCAGACAGTCTACAGGACCTGTCCGGTGCACCACCGGACAGCCCAGAGGCCCCACAAGTCAGAGCTCTAACGGTCGAACCCCAATGGTCTGCTGACGTGGCTGGCGCACCGGACTGTCCGGTGCGCCATGCGACAGCACACTTCCAACGGCCATTTTTGGTGGTTGGGGCTATAAATACCCCAACCACCCCACATTCAATGGCATCCAAGTTTTCACACTTCTACACCTTACAAGAGCTATAGCATTCAATACAAGACACACCAAAGAGATCAAATCCTCTCCCAACTCCACACAAAGCTTTAGTGATTAGAGAGAGTGATTTGTTGTGTTCATTTGAGCTCTTGCGCTTGGATTACTTCTTTTCTTCCTTCATTCTTGTGATCAAACTCAATTGTAACCAAGGCAAGAGACACCAACTGTGTGGTGGTCCTTGCGGGAACTTCATGTTCCGTTTGATTGAGAAGAGAAGCTCACTCGGTCTAAGTGACCGTTTGAGAGAGGGAAAGGGTTGAAAGAGACCCGGTCTTTGTGACCACCTCAACGGGGAGTAGGTTTGCAAGAACCGAACCTCGGTAAAACAAATCATCGTGTCTCGCTCTTTATTTGCTCACGATTTGTTTTGTGCCCTCTCTCTTGGACTCGTTTATATTTCTAACGCTAACCCGGCTTGTAGTTTGTGCTTAAGTTTGTAAATTTCAGATTCGCCCTATTCACCCCCCCTCTAGGCGACTTTCAATTGGTATCAGAGTTGGTTCTTCATTAGAGCCTAACCGCTCGAAGTGATGTCGGGAGATCACGCCAAGAAAGAGATGGGGACCGGCGAGAAGCCCATTACAAGCCATGGGAAGGCTTCATCGGGAGAGTCCTACAACAAAGGGAAGGGGAAGGAAAAGGAATCCCCTTCACACAAGTCGCGTCGGAGCGGTGACAAGAAGAAGAAGATGAGGAAGGTGGTCTACTACGAGACCGACTCCTCGACGCCATCCACCTCCGGCTCCGACACGCCGTCCGTAACTTCTAAGCGCCATGAGCGCAAGAAGTTTAGTAAGATCCCCCTACGCTACCCTCGCATTCCTAAACATACGCCATTACTTTCCGTCCCATTGGGCAAACCACCAACATTTGATGGTGAAGATTATGCTAGGTGGAGTGATATGATGTGATATCACCTAACCTCACTCCACAAAAGTATATGGGATGTTGTTGAGTTTGGTGTACAGGTACCATCCGTAGGGGATGAACACTATGATGACAACGAAGTAGCCCAAATTGTGCACTTCAACTCCCAAGCCACCACTATACTCCTCACATCTCTAAGTCGAGAGGAGTATAACAAGGTGCAAGGATTGAAGAGCGCCAAGGAGATTTGGGACGTACTCAAGACGGCGCACGAAGGAGACGAAGTGACCAAGATCACCAAGCGGGAGACAATCGAGGGGGAGCTCGGTCGCTTCCGGCTTCGCCAAGGGGAAGAGCCACAAGAAATGTACAACCGGCTCAAGACCTTGGTGAACCAAGTGCGCAACCTCGGGAGTAAGAAATGGGATGACCATGAGATGGTTAAGGTTATTCTTAGATCACTTGTTTTCCTTAACCCTACACAAGTTCAATTAATTCGTGGTAATCCTAGATATACACTAATGTCTCCCGAGGAAGTAATAGGTAATTTTGTGAGCTTTGAGTTGATGATCAAAGGCTCAAAGAAAATCAACGAGCTAGATGGCCCCTCCACGCCCGAAGCACAACCCGTCGCATTCAAGGCGACGGAGGAGAAAAAGGAGGAGTCTACATCAAGTAGACAACCCATCGACGCCTCTAAGCTCGACAATGAGGAGATGACGCTCATCATCAAGAGCTTCCACCAAATCCTCAAGCAAAGGAGGGGGAAGGATTACAAGCCCCGCTCCAAGAAAGTATGCTACAAGTGTGGTAAGCCCGGTCATTTCATTGCTAAATGTCCATTATCTAGTGATAGTGACAGGGGTGACGACAAGAAGGAGAGAAGAAAGGAAAGGAAGAGGTATTACAAAAAGAAGGGCGGTGATGCCCATGTGTGCCGCGAGTGGGACTCCGACGAGAGTTCCTCTGACTCCTCCGATGAGGACGCCGCCAACATCGCCGTCACCAAGGGACTCCTCTTCCCCAACGTCGGCCACAAGTGCCTCATGGCAAAGGACGACAAAAGGAAGACGGTAAAATCCTCCACTAAATATGAAACCTCTAGTGATGAGGATAATGCTAGTGATGAGGAAGATAATTTGCGCATCCTTTTTGCCAACCTTAACATGCAACAAAAGGAAAAATTGAATGAACTAATTAGTACTATTCATGAGAAGGATGAACTCTTGGACACCCAAGAGGACTTCCTAATTAAGGAAAATAAGAAGCATGTTAAGGTTAAAAATGCTTACGCTCTAGAAGTAGAAAAATGTGAAAAACTATCTAGTGAGCTAAGCACTTGTCATGACACTATTGCCAACCTTAGAAATGAAAATTGCTAAATTAATTGCTAAGGTTGATTCTAATATTTGTGATGTTTCAATTCCCAATCTTAGAGATGATAATGTTAACTTACTTGCTAAGATTGAAGAATTAAATGTCTCCCTTGCTAGCCTTAGGATTGAAAATGAAAAACTAATTGCTAAGGCTAAAGAACTAGATATTTGCAATGTTACAATTTCCGATCTTAGAGATAACAATGATATTTTACGTGCTAAGATTGTTGAACTTAATTCATGCAAACTCTCTACATCTACCACTGAGCATGTTACTATTTGCACTAGATGTAGAGATGTTAACATTGATGCTATTCATGATCATATGGCTTTAATTAAACAACAAAATGATCATATAGCAAAATTAGATGCTAAAATTGTCGAGCATGACTTAGAAAATGAGAAATTTAAATTTGCTAGAAGCATGCTCTATAGTGGGAGACGCCCTGGCATCAAGGATGGCATTGGCTTCCAAAAGGGGGACAATGTCAAACTTAATGCCCCTCCTAAAAGATTGTCTAATTTTGTTAAGGGCAAGGCTCCCATGCCTCAGGATAACGAGGGTTACATTTTGTACCCTGTCGGTTATCCTGAGAGCAAAATTAGGAGAATTCATTCTAGGAAGTCTCGCTCTGGCCCTAATCATGCTTTTATGTATAAGGGTGAGACATCTAGCTCTAGGCAATCAACCCGTGCTAAATTGCCTAAGAAGAAAACTCCTAGTGCATCAAATGATTCCAACTTTTCATTTAAAACTTTTGATGCATCTTATGTTTAGACTAACAAATCCGGCAAGGTAGTTGCCAAGTTTGTTGGGGGCAAACACAAGGGATCAAAGACTTGTGTTTGGGTACCCAAAGTTCTTGTATCTAATGCCAAAGGACCCAAAACCGTTTGGGTACCTAAAACCAAGAACTAAACTTGTTTTGTAGGTTTATGCATCCGGAGGCTCAAGTTGGATCATTGATAGCGGTTGCACAAACCACATGACTGGGGAGAAGAAGATGTTCTCCTCCTATGAGAAAAATCAAGATCCCCAACGAGCTATCACATTCGAGGATGGAAATCAAGGTTTGGTCAAAGGATTGGGTAAAATTGCTATATCACCTGACCATTCCATTTCCAATGTTTTTCTTGTAGATTCTTTAGATTACAATTTGCTTTCCGTATCTCAATTATGCAAAATGGGCTACAACTGTCTTTTCACAGATGTAGGTGTTACTGTCTTTAGAAGAAGTGATGATTCAATAGCATTTAAGGGAGTGTTAGAGGGTCAGCTATACTTAGTAGATTTTGATAGAGCTGAACTCGACACTTGCTTAATTGCTAAGACTAACATGGGCTGGCTCTGGCACCGCCGACTAGCACATGTTGGAATGAAAAATCTTCACAAGCTTCTAAAGGGAGAACACATTTTGGGACTAACAAATGTTCATTTTGAGAAAGACAGGGTTTGTAGCGCATGTCAGGCAGGGAAGCAAGTTGGTGTTCATCATCCACACAAGAACATCATGACGACTGACAGGCCACTCGAGCTCCTACACATGGACCTATTCGGCCCGATAGCTTACATAAGCATCGGCGGGAGTAAGTACTGTCTAGTTATTGTGGATGATTATTCTCGCTTCACTTGGGTGTTCTTTTTGCAGGAAAAATCTCATACCCAAGAGACATTAAAGGGATTCTTGAGACGGGCTCAAAACGAGTTTGGCTTAAGGATCAAGAAAATTAGAAGCGACAACGGGACGGAGTTCAAGAACTCTCAAATTGAAGGCTTCTTTGAGGAGGAGGGCATCAAGCATGAGTTCTCTTCTCCCTACACGCCACAACAAAATGGTGTAGTGGAGAGGAAGAATAGAACTCTATTAGACATGGCAAGGACCATGCTTGATGAGTACAAGACTTCAGATCGGTTTTGGGCTGAGGCGGTCAACACCGCCTGCTACGCCATCAACCGGTTGTATCTACACCGAATCCTCAAGAAGACATCATATGAACTCCTAACCGGTAAAAAGCCCAATATTTCATATTTTAGAGTCTTTGGTAGCAAATGCTTTATTCTTGTCAAAAGAGGTAGAAAATCTAAATTTGCTCCTAAGACAGTAGAAGGCTTTTTACTAGGATATGATTCAAACACAAGGGCATATAGAGTCTTTAACAAGTCCTCAGGACTAGTTGAAGTTTCTTGCGACGTTGTGTTTGATGAGACTAACGGCTCTCAAGTAGAGCAAGTTGATCTTGATGAGATAGGTGATGAAGAGGCTCCGTGCGTCGCGCTAAGGAACATGTCCACTGGGGATGTGTGTCCTAAGGAATTCGAAGAGCCACCAAATGCACAAGATCAGCCATCTTCCTCAATGCAAGCATCCCCACCAACTCAAGATGAGGATGAGGCTCAAAATGATGAAGGAGAAGATCAAGGAGTTGAGCCACCTCAAGAAGAGAGCAATGATCAAGGGGGAGATGCCCATGATCAAGATGAGGAAGATGAACAAGTTCCAAGACCGCCACACCCAAGAGTCCATCAAGCAATCCAACGAGATCACCCCGTCGACATCATCCTCGGCGACATTCATAAGGGGGTAACCACTAGATCTCGTGTTGCACATTTTTGTGAGCATTACTCTTTTGTTTCCTCTATTGAGCCACACAGGGTAGAGGAAGCACTACAAGATTCGGATTGGGTGGTGGCGATGCAAGAGGAGCTCAACAACTTCACTAGGAACGAGGTATGACATTTAGTTCCACATCCTAATCAAAATGTTGTAGGAACCAAATGGGTCTTCCGCAACAAGCAAGATGAGCATGGTGTGGTGACAAGGAACAAAGCCCGACTTGTGGCCAAGGGGTATTCACAAATCGAAGGTTTGGATTTCGGTGAAACCTATGCACCCGTAGCTAGGCTTGAGTCAATTCGCATATTACTTGCCTATGCTACTTACCATGGCTTTAAGCTTTATCAAATGGACGTGAAAAGTGCCTTCCTCAATGGACCAATCAAGGAAGAGGTCTATGTTGAGCAACCTCCCGGCTTTGAAGATAGTGAGTATCCTAACTATGTATATAAACTCTCTAAGGCGCTTTATGGGCTCAAGCAAGCCCCAAGAGCATGGTATGAATGCCTAAGAGATTTTCTTATCACTAATGGCTTCAAAGTCGGAAAAGCCGATCCTACTTTATTTACTAAAACTCTTGACAATGATTTGTTTGTATGCCAAATTTATGTTGATGATATCATATTTGGGTCTACTAACGAATCTACATGTGAGGAATTTAGTAGGATCATGACACAAAAATTCGAGATGTCAATGATGGGGGAGTTGAAGTACTTCTTAGGATTTCAAGTGAAACAACTCCAAGAGGGCACCTTCATTAGCCAAACAAAGTATATTCAAGACATTCTAACCAAGTTTGGGATGAAGGATGCCAAGCCCATCAAGACACCCATGGGAACCAATGGGCATCTCGACCTCGACACGGGAGGTAAATCCGTCGATCAAAAGGCATATCGGTCGATGATAGGCTATTTACTCTATTTATGTGCATCTCGATCGGATATTATGCTTTCCGTATGCATGTGTGCAAGATTCCAAGCCGACCCTAAGGAAGCTCACCTTATGGCCGTAAAACGAATCTTGAGATATTTAGTTTATACTCCTAAGTTTGGGCTTTGGTACCCTCGGGGATTCACATTTGATTTAATTGGTTATTCGGATGCCGATTGGGCGGGGTGTAAAATTAATAGAAAGAGCACATCGGGGACTTGCCAGTTCTTGGGAAGATCCCTGGTGTCTTGGGCTTCAAAGAAGCAAAATTCCGTAGCTCTTTCTACCGCCGAAGCCGAGTATATTGCCGCAGGTCATTGTTGCGCGCAACTATGAGGCAAACCCTTAGGGACTATGGTTACAAATTAACCAAAGTTCCTCTTCTATGTGATAATGAGAGTGCAATCCGCATGGCGGATAATCCCGTTGAGCATAGCCGCACTAAACACATAGCCATTCGGTATCATTTCTTAAGGGATCACCAACAAAAAGGGGATATCGAGATTGCTTACATTAACACTAAAGAACAATTAGCCGATATCTTTACCAAGCCACTAGATGAACAAACTTTTAACAAACTTAGGCATGAGCTAAATATCCTTGATTCTAGGAATTTCTTTTGATGTTTTTACACACATAGCTCATTACTATACCTTTGATCATATCTCTTTTATATGATATGACTAATATGTGTTCAAGTATATTTCAAACCAAGTCATAGGTGTATTGAAAGGGATTAAGAGTCTTCGGCAAAAACAAAGGCTTCCACTCCACTCCACAACTCATCCTTCGCCGTCGCTCCGAGCAACTCTCCAACTTTGGTATAATCTTCACTCATATTTTGTTAACCAAAGGGGGAGAAAGTAGTAAGAGGGCTTATATTTCACTCAAAGTATCCGTTTTTGGCGATTCATGCCAAAGGGGGAGAAAGTATTAGCCCAAAGCAAAAGGACCGCACCACCACCTAATTTTAAACTAATGTTTTTCAAAATTGGTATTTTATTGTGTTCAAAAGGGGGGAGAAAGTAGTATTTTCAAAAATGATATCTTAAAACCCTCTTGAACACTAAGAGGAGGATTTTATCGAGAGGAGTTTTGTGTAGTCAAAAAAAAGCATTTGAAACAGGGGGAGAAAATTTCAAATATTGAAAATGCTTCTCAAAATCTTATTCATTTACCTTTAACTATTTGCAAAAGGACTTTGAAAAGAATTTACAAAAGAATTTGCGAAAACAAAACATGTGGTGCAAGCGTGGTCCAAAATGTTAAATATAAAGAAACAATCCATGCATATCTTATGAGAATTTATATTGGCTCAATTCTAAGTAACCTTTGCACTTACAATTATGTAAACTAGTTCAATTATGCACTTCTATAATTGCTTTGGTTTGTGTTGGCATCAATCACCAAAAAGGGGGAGATTGAAAGGGAATTAGGCTTACACCTATTTCCTAATTGATTTTGGTGGTTGAATTGCCCAACACAAATATTTGGACTAACTAGTTTGCTCTAGTCTATAAGTTCCACAGGTGCCAAAGGTTCACAATAAGCCAATAAAAAAAGACCAAGAAAGGGTTCAAACAAAGAGAGCAAAAGACAACCCAAAGGCACCCTGGTCTAGCGCACTGGACTGTCCGGTGGCACACCGGACAGTGTCCGGTGCACCAGGGCACTTCAGCTCGAACTCTTCACTTTCGGGAAAATCAGAGGGCGCTCCGCTATAATTCACTGGATTGTCCGGTGAGTCACCGGACAGTGTCCGGTGCACACCGGACTGTCCGGTGTGCCAGCGGAGCAACGGCTACTTCGTGAGCAACGATCAGCTGCAACGCATTAAATGCGTGCCTGCGCGCGCAGAGGACAGAGCAGCGCCAGAAGGCACACCGGACAGTCTATAGGACCTGTCCGGTGCACCACCGAACAGCCCAGAGGCCCCACAAGTCAGAGCTCCAACGGTCGAACCCCAACGGTCTGTTGACGTGGCTGGCGCACCGGACTGTCCGGTGCGCCATGCGATAGCACACTTCCAACGGCCATTTTTGGTGGTTGGGGCTATAAATACCCCAACCACCCCACATTCAATGGCATCCAAGTTTTCACACTTCTACACCTTACAAGAGCTATAGCATTCAATACAAGACACACCAAAGAGATCAAATCCTCTCCCAACTCCACACAAAGCTTTAGTGATTAGAGAGAGTGATTTGTTGTGTTCATTTGAGCTCTTGCGCTTGGATTGCTTCTTTTCTTCCTTCATTCTTGTGATCAAACTCAATTGTAACTAAGGCAAGAGACACCAACTGTGTGGTGGTCCTTGCGGGAACTTCGTGTTCCGTTTGATTCAGAAGAGAAGCTCACTCGGTCTAAGTGACCGTTTGAGAGAGGGAAAGGGTTGAAAGAGACCCGGTCTTTGTGACCACCTCAACGGGGAGTAGGTTTGCAAGAACCGAACCTCGGTAAAACAAATCATCGTGTCTCGCTCTTTATTTGCTCACGATTTGTTTTGCGCCCTCTCTCTTGGACTCGTTTATATTTCTAACGCTAACCCGGCTTGTAGTTTGTGCTTAAGTTTGTAAATTTCAGATTCGCCCTATTCACCCCCCCCCCCCTCTAGGCGACTTTCACTTCTTTTATTTGACAAGATCTTTTGTACTCCTTCTAATTTATCATAAACTGAGTACACACTTTAGAGCAAACTTATTAGTGTCTTTATTTGTTTTGTCCTTTGATCCCTCGAGAGGTTGATTGCACTTATAGTTTCTCTATACAAACTTTGGCTGAAGAAATAAAATCTCCTACAAAAAACTTTGCCTTTTGTATTACATTTCATTCTCTATCGGTGATGCCTCACAAACATACAACCTCCATCACTTGTAATCAACACAAGTATTCTATGGTTTTATTTGTTAATCAATTGTAACTTTGCTTGCCAATGCACCTAGCAACACAGTACTTTGTAGCCAAGCCATGTTTTTTGATCTTCTCATCCTAGCCACATGACTCCATACCATGCCTCATAGAACTCCTTCATAAAACTAGTTGATCATTCAATATATCCGAGTTATTTCTAAAGGATTATGGGGAGGCTACACTAGCGCAAAACAAAAAAAATTGACCCCATAAAACCAGGAACTACTGTGGTTATAGATCATGGAATTACCACTAGACGCGTATGGCAGCGGAAGATGTCTTGATGTAGACAAACGCGTCGAGCAGTGTTATGTAGTCGCCAGCGACCTTCACGTCCTCACACGGTTCATCCTAGTGCTCCAGATGCAGCACCTCCGAAGTATCCACACGTACAGGAGGAAGCGTCATGTTCTGAACTGCTAGGTTCGCGACGGCGGCTAGGCAAGGGCGAGGGGCGAGCGACTGCTCATTTACTAATGGTGAATTAGGGTTCACTTAACCATGTCTCTGCCCCTCATTATATAGGCGTTCTGGTGGGCTTCTAACTCTTAGGCCCATCAATAACTCTAAAGCTTTGTCTAATTGCGGATCTAATCCGAGTTGGGCTTCCTTCCACTTAAGTGTGTGATCCTATAGGTTCACGTACATATAGACATGGCCCAAGTACTCTTACTTGGCCCAATAATTGACAGCGACCTCTAGCAAGACATGTCAACTCCTTTGCGTAAGTAAAGATCATATCAGACGAACCATTTCAACATTACGTACATGGTGTTCCCTTTGTCTCACGATATTTGGGCTGGCTCTAAACTGGCATCTATTTCTTGATACTGTGAATTGGAATCCTTTCATTAGTTAACACTAAACCCTAGCATGGCCATGCATTTCTTGATCCAATCAGTCGAGGGGCCCAGAGATATCTCTCTCAAGAAGAGAGGGACAAACTCCATCTTGACTGATCATGCCTCACAACAAGCTTTCTGATAAACCCAAAACTATCTTTATAACTACCCACTTACAGAGTAGTGTTTGATAGTCCATAAGTAAGTCAATTCACATCTTGAGAACATGCGACAATCTCAGGTCTAAGATACAGTATACATGTTGCAAAAAGAGAACTATATTACAATATCTCACGTTGGGTCGGTCCACCCTCATGTCATACATGCGCCCACATTATTAGTTTAACATCTCCATGCCCATGACTTGTGAAATGTAGTCATCAACTAATACATGTGCTAGTCATCGACTCTGACTAGGGACAACATTTAGAATAACCATACAAGTAAAGAATCTCACAAACAATTCACATAATTGCTAATCAATAAAAGGTGCCTTTTATGGATATTCAATTAAGCAATATATATATATATATATCATGGATACAAAGAAATATGCTCATCTTTCTGATAATCTCTAGGACATATTTCTAACAGTCTTCCACTTACACTAGAGTAAATCTAGAAGATATCTAATACCCATAGATCTCATGTGTGCCTCATGCTTGGGTTGTGGAAGAGGTTTTGTCAAAGGATCAGCAACATTCAAATCCGTATGTATTTTACATATCTTTATCTCACTTGGACTAACAAATTCCCGTATGAGGTGAAACTTCCGCAGTATGTGTTTGCTTTTTTGGTGGTTCCTTGGCTCCTTAGCTTGTGCAATAGCCCCATTGTTGTCACAGTATAGGTTCAATGGACTAGAGGCATTAGAAAACACACTAAGCTCGATGAGGAACTTCCTTATCCAAATACCTTCCTTCGCAGATTCAAAAGCTGCAATGTACTCGGCTTCTGTTGTAGAATTAGTCATAGTCTCCTGCTTGGAATTCTTCCAACTAATAGTACTACCATTTATTGTGAACACAAAACCTGATTGTGATTTTAACTCGTCTGGATCAGTTTGGAAGCTAGCATCGGTGTAACCAGTTACAACGAGCTCCTCCTTACCCCCATATACAAGGAACATATCTTTAGTCCTTCTCAAGTACTTAAGAATGCCTTTTACCGCTGTCCAGGGATCCTCACCTGGATCATCCTGGTGCCTACTCGTAGCACTTATAGCGTATGAAATATCTAGGTGTGTACTTATCATGGCATACATGATTGATCCAATTGCCGAGGCATATGGTACCTTACTCATTTGCTCTCACTCATTAGCTATCGTCGGACATTGCTTCTTGCTAAGGTGTATAACATGTGACATAGGTAATAACCCTTTCTTGGACTGTTCCATGTTGAACCATTTCAACACCTTGTCAATGTACGTATCTTGACTTAATCCTCTTTGACCTATCTCTATAGATCCTTATGCCCAAAATATATGCTGCTTCCCCTAAGTCCTTCATAGAAAAACTCTTTTTCAGTGAAGCCTTGACGGACTCCAACATAGGAATGTCGTTCCCAATCAATAATATGTCATCCACATACAAGATCAGAAATACAACAGTGCTCCCACTTTCTTTCTTGTAAACACAAGCTTCTTCTTCATTCTGATAAAACCAAACCCTTTGACCACTTCATCAAAACGAAAGTTCCAACTCCGAGATGCTTGCTTCAACCCATAAATAGATTTCTAAAGTTTGCATATCTTTCCAACAGTGATCGGATCGACAAAACCCTCGGGCTGTATCATATACACATCGTCATCTAGGTTCCCATTAAGGAAAGCTGTTTTGACATCCATCTACCAAATCTCATAATCGAAATATGCGGCAATAGCTAGAATGATCCGAATAGATTTAAGCATCGCTACTGGCGAGAATGTCTCGTCATAGTCAATTCCTTGAACTTGTCAAAAACCCTTTGCAACAAGTTGAGCCTTATAGATGTGAACATTTTCATCCATGTCTTTCTTCTTCTTATAGATCCATTTGCACTCTATGGGTCTAACAACATCAGGCGGGTCAACCAAGCTCGAAACCTGATTTTCTCCCATGGAATCTATCTTGGATCTCATGGTGACTTGCCATTTCTCGGAATCTAGGTCCATCATCGCTTCTACATATGTTGTAGGTTCATCGTTGTCTAACAACAACACTTCCCCATTGCCCAACAATAGCACTTATCTTCGTGTCTCACGAAGCCTTGATGACCTTCGTGGTTGTGGTGGTGATTCTCTTGCCATAGACGTCTCAACTTGTTCTGCTACATTAGCATGATTTGTTGAATCTTGTCCCACTGGCTCATCCTGAACTTCTTCAAGATACACCTTTTGTTTACTTTCCTCTCTTTTGAGAAACTCTTTCTCTAAGAAAACATTGTTCCTAGCGACAAACACTTTGCCCTTTGACGGGTGGTAAAAGTAATATCCCAAAGTTTCTTTTGGATATCCCACGAACATGCACTTGTCCGATTTTGGAGTGAGTTTATCCGACTGTAGTCTCTTGACGTATACCTCACAACCCCAAAACTTCAGAAAAGACAGACTGGGAGTTTTCCCAGTCCACATCTCATATGGTGCCTTAACTACGGACTTAGATGGTACCCTATTCAGTGTGAAAGCTATTGTTTCTAGAGCGTATCCCCAAAACGACAAAGGTAGGTCCGACTTGCTCATCATTGGTCGAACCATATCCAATAAAGTCCGATTACATCGTTCAGACATGCCATTCCTCTGAGGTGTTTCAGGTGGCATAAGCTACGAAACAATTCCACAACTCTTTATATGATTGCTAAACTCATGGCTCAAATATTCACCTCCACGATTAGATTGTAGTGCTTTAATTTTCTTGTCACGCTGATTTTCAACATCATTTTGAAACTCTTTGAACTTTTCTAAAGATTCAGACTTATGTTTTATCAAGTAGGAATATCCATATCAACTAAAATCATCAGTGAAGATTATGAAGTATTGGAATCCTCCTCTAGCTGTCGTACCCATTGGTCCGCACACATTAGCATGTATGAGTTCCAACAAATCTAATACCCTCTCAGGTAAACCTGTGAAGGGTGCCTTGGTCATATTGCCAAGTAAGCATGCTTCACATGTCTCGTATGATTCAAAATCAAACGAAGTTAAAAGCCCATCAGAATGAAGCTTCTTCATGCGATTCTCACTTAAATGACCCAAACGACAGTGCCACATGTAGGTAGGACTTAAATCATTAGGACAATGCCTTTTAGAACTAATATTACAGATAGGTGCATCGTCAAGATTTAAAATGAATAACCCATTCATAATGGATGCAAAAGCCACAAACATGTCATTCTTAGAGATCACACAACCATTGTTTTCACTTGCAAATGAATAATTATCCTTCATCAAACATGAAGGAGACATAATGTTACTAGAAACTAGATAACAATTATTTAACTCCAAAATAAATCCTGATGGAAGGTGGAGTTGCATCGTCCCGATGGTCAACGCAGCAACTCTTGCATTATTGCCTACTCGGAAATCAACTTCTCCTCTTTTCACGCTTCTACTTCTTATCATTCCCTGCATCGAATTGCAAATATGGGCAACTGATCCGGTATCAAATAGCCAAGAATTTATATAAGAATCAACAAGAAAAATTTCTGTAATGTGAATAGCGAGTGTACCTGTGTCACACCCGGTTTTAGAAGGTAAACCGAATGCAAACCATGTACGTGCCAGGATCAGAAATTCACGTACACAGCGATTACATAGTTGGACATCATCACATATTGCTCAAAATAATAGCGGAAATAGTTTAGTACATCAAGATGCCCAAGACATCCATAGAGTCATTATCTTAAGTCATAATCATAATCAAAGTGTGGATACGAAATGTAGTACGATAAGACCTTCACAAGCAGCTGATTGGGGGTTTGCCACTAAACTAATCTAGAACTCATCAAAGTCCTAAAACTCCTGGAAATAATCCATGTTGCCTTCATCTTCTCCTGAGCACTGATTGCAATGGGGACAACCTGGGGGGTTTGGTGTTCTAAAGCAAGGGTGAGTACACATCAACGTACTCAGCAAATGTCCCGTTTGGCTAAAGTGGACTAGCTGTATGTGGGGTTAAGCTTAAAGCAGTTTCTTTTAGTTGGTCAAGTATTTATTACTAGTAAAAAGCTATGTTTTAGCAATAATCCCAAGTTATTACCCAAGTGGCACTCCCTCCGAGGGGAAATACCAAAATACCATAAAGATAATCATCATCATAAAAGTATCTAGAGTTACTTTAATCAAAGGAGCTCCCAGGGCTGCTCATAACCGCAAGCACGACTGATATACCAGTTTCTAACACTCTGCAGAGGTTGCACACTTTACCCACAAGTCGTGATCCCTATTTGCCTCGGGTCGATCAAACTCTCAAACACTACAAGGGTGAGTCAACAATGTTTCACTACGTAGCCTTTACAAAGATTCCCCTGGTGTATAGTTGCCCGTTAGGTTTCGCCAGTCGTACAAACACAATACCCTCCCTATGGTGGGTGACTAACAAAACCAAATCGAATGGACCTTGGCACCCACCCTTAGCAGACCAAGCACTATGCCCCGGTCCCCATTAACGGCACAACGGTGAAGCCAACTACACCCCAAGTTTATCCAATTAATTAGCTAAGGGCGTCCCATTCCACCCTCATGGTTATACTGTTTTCCTGGGTGGTCATCCAACGAACAGGTCCTTACGGAGAGGTACTCAGGAAACAGCCCGAGTCCCCTAAAGTATCACAAGATCATCATCATAATCAAGATAGCATCATCGTATCATAGATATTCTCATCATGTTTATTGATTAAAGTAAAGTAATAGCATCATACTAATCATAGTAACCAATTCCCAAAGGGTAAACAAGGACAGGAAAACAGAACACTAGTCAATCCTTAGGTTGATCATGGTATACGGGACAGTGAATTATAAAGTAAATAGGACATAATGGATCAGAGGACATTTGCCTTCACCAGGTTTCTGCTCAGGTAAGTCTCCTGCAACACACTCGAAAACCTCGAACTGCTCGTTGTCTACACAAAGCAATCATTCATTCAACACATTTTGGAAATGACAAAGAGAACAGTACACCAAACATATGCAACAGAGTGAACACAAATTCAATAGAAAATCATAAACACCAAAGTGAAACATAGGTTCTAGGGTAGATCAATATACCTAGTGTTCTATTGTTCTCTAAGTACTGTCTATCTCAGTAAATTAACTATTTAACTATGTCTATCTTAGTGAACTACTTATTTAGATAAAGTTATTCTAGGGATGGGATCATACAATAACTGAAATTACAATAATTGAAATTAATTCTACAAAGTTAAACACTTGCACATTCATTAGGGTTTCACTTTTATTTTACCCTTAATAATTATTTTACCACTTTAAAGTAACCTAGTGTCTAGCCATAAAATTAAGACATGCAAACAGTGAATGATTATAATTTAAACAGGTAGAGAATAACATTATGAACATTTTGCAATTTGAACCACCCAATTTGGAGTTCATATGCAAAGGATATCAAATATACAAGTTTTATAATTCAAAACTACTAAGTTAAACCCATATCTGTGATTAAAATAAAGTCCAGGGACTTCTCTGCAAAAAACCAAGGGTCTGGGCGCAAGAAAACAGGACAGCGGGTTAATTCTCGAAAACCCGAGAGGTCTTTTAACAAGTTTTCCAAACGAACGGGTATCGGGTGTTCTCGGCCGTTAGATCTCGGATCAGTGGCTGAGATTAGATCGGCGGGCGAGCGCGCAGGCACGGGCGAGCGAGCGCGGCTGACAGACCGGGCCCGACAGCAGGGGCGCGGGTGAGGGGACGAATCCAAGCGCCCGGATCACGAGCAGATGGTTAGGATTAGATCTAATATATAGGTTTCTTTTGCAGCTTGTTGAGCAAGATGAGGAAGGGCATTGCAATGCAGAATGCAAGACCATTGAGCGTGCATGTCAGGAGGTGGTTTGATAACTATTTTTAACTGTATTATTTTTATGAAGCTTGTTAAAGTTGGCCTTCCAATTCTTCATCAATTACTAACCATAAAAGAGTAGGCAGAGCACTGTCTTTATTAGATATTGTAATGTAGAATTTTGCTGAATCGAATTCACTGCAGGTGATAGGATATGCTGATACTGATGTTGCTGAGTTTGTATATATTGTATTTTGGTGTGTGTCAATATCACACAGCACCTCTCACTTCCATTATACTACTTCACTTTACAGATAGACCCTTACACTTGTTTATAATTACACCAACACTCCCCCTCAAGATGGGTTAAATATATTTAACATTCCCATCTTGTTACATGCCAACTCATTATCCTTAGGACCTAAACCTTTTGTGAGACTATCCGCTACTTGATTACGAGATTTGACATACTTCAACTTCAAAGCCCCACTATCAATCTTCTCTTTGATAAAGAACTTATCAATCTCCACATGCTTCATGCGATCAAACTGAACTGGATTATTTGCTATGTTGATTGCTGCCACATTGTCACAATGGAGCGACATCGTCTCATTCTTCAACACTTGAAGCTCCTTCAAGAGACCCTTCAACCATATCATTTCACACACTACAAGAGCCATTGCTCTATGTTCAGCCTCTGCAGTGGACCGAGATACCACAGCTTGCTTCTTGCTTCTCCATGAAACCAGATTACCTCCCACAAATACACAATATCCAGAAGTGGACCTCCGATCATCCCTGCTGCTTGCCCAGTCCGCATCACAATACCCCTCCAAATTCATATGTTGATTTGGTCTAAACCACAATCCCTTGCCAGGGGTTCCCTTTAGGTATCTCAGGATTTGATAAACTATCTTCATATGCCCAGTTCTAGGATCATGCATATACCTACTCACCACACTTACTGCATAAGCAATGTCCGGTCTTGTATGGCAAAGATATATCAAACGACCAACTACCCTCTGATATCTTTCCCGATCTATAGGGTCACCAGACTCAGCACATGTTTGGTGATTCCTATCGATGGGTGAGCCACATGGGCGACACCCAAGCATTCCTGTCTCTGACAAAAGGTCGAGGACATACTTTCTTTGGGAGAGAATAATTCCCTGAGGTGATCTAGCTATCTCAATCCCAAGGAAGTATCGGAGAGGTCCAAGGTCCTTTACCTCAAAGGCTCTACTTAGCCTTTCCTTCAGTTTCTTGATCTCCTTCGCATCATCTCCAGTGATCACTATATCATCAACATAAACCGCCAGAATAGTGATACAAGAGTCCTGATGTTTGTAGAAGACTGTGTGATCTCCATTGCATTGATGATAGCCCATATCACACACAACTCGCCTGAATCTATCAAACCATGCACGTGGTGACTGTTTTAGGCCATAGAGCGACTTCTTAAGTCTGCACACTTTCCCAATAGTCTGTTTATTTGCAAATCCAGGTGGAATTTCCATATAGACCTCTTCCTTCAGATCACCATGGAGAAATGCATTCTTCACATCCAGCTGATGAAGAGGCCAACCAAAGTTGGCCGCGCATGAGATTAAGGTCCTCACCGTGCCCATTTTTGCCACAGGTGCAAAGGTCTCATCATAGTCGATCCCATATGTCTGACTATATCCCTTCGCCACCAGTCTTGCTTTGTACCTATCAATCTTTCCTTCAGGAGTCTGCTTTACTGTGAAGACCCACTTGCACCCCACCGCCTTCTTTCCTTCTGGTAGGTGAACAAGTTCCCATGTCTTGTTCTTCTGAAGGGCAAGCAGCTCTTCCTTCATGGCATCCTTCCACTTTGGATCCTGTTTGGCACACCTCCAATCCTTCGGAATAGATATTGTTTGTAGAGATGCAATGAAAGTTCTATATGCAGGAGAGACAC
The DNA here is from genome assembly GCF_902167145.1 of Zea mays. Classification (NCBI taxonomy): domain Eukaryota; kingdom Viridiplantae; phylum Streptophyta; class Magnoliopsida; order Poales; family Poaceae; genus Zea; species Zea mays. The sequence continues at coordinate 83,347,021 of NC_050101.1, forward strand.
TAGAGTATGAGACATACTTAGCAATGTCATGTTCATAATAATAACGAGAAGGAGGTTTCCCAGCATTTACTCTAGGAACTCTTCTTTGTGCAAGAGGTAATTCTTCATGTTCAGGAATGGGAGAAATATGGATTGGGGAGACATTACCAGCTGGGTCTGGAGAGGAGTCTGAGGAGAGATATGGGACTGGAGCTTCAACACATCCAGGTTGTGGTTGCTCCCCCTGCTTCTTTATCCGCTTTCGATAGTATACGATAGGTTGCTCCCCCTGTTTGTCATTCACCTTTGCCCCAATGGAACAATCATGTTGCTCCCCCTGTTTCTCATTCAACTTCCCTGCAGTAGGACATGGGATTGACCCAACAATCACTGCCTCATCATCCTCTGTCTCCTCCTGAATATTAATAGTTGGATCACCATGATCCCCACTACTTTCATCATCACTCAATATCTGCGTAGTTATCCCTTTCTCCACTTCTGGTGGAATCATACCTCCAACAATCACCCCTCTTGAAGCTCCACTAGCCCCATCACTACCTCGACCACTGTCATCCTCCCCCTCTCGACAGTCTCCTCCATCGACTGGAGAGAAGTCCTCCAGGATTTGATATGAATCAACTTTCTTTTTATAATATGGGTCTTCCTCACGAAATGTTACATCCATACTCACTAACAATCTCTTACCAATAGGGTCCCAACACTTGTATCCCTTCTGAGTAGATGAATAACCAACAAAAATGCACTTGACTGCTTGAGGATCCAACTTACTCACCATAGGTCGATGATCTTTTACAAAACAAACACAACCAAAGACCTTGGGCGGAACACGAAAGTCACACTTTCCCAATAGAAGTTCTGCAGGTGATTTCATATTAAGTATTCTTGAGGGCATCCGGTTGATGAGGTATGTGGCCGTCATTACTGCCTCACTCCACAAATACTTAGGCACATTCATCTGAAACATGAGAGATCTTGCTACTTCCAACAAATGACGATTTTTCCTCTCTGCTACACCATTCTGAGGTGGAGTTCCAGGACAAGTTGTTTGGTGAATGATTCCTTGATCTGACAGATATGATCTAAATTCATTATTCACATACTCTGTTCCATTGTCAGTTCTGATAACCCGAATTCTTGCATCAAACTGATTTGCAACCAATTTATGAAAGTCTTGAAAGCACTTTAACACCTCGTTTTTATGCTTAAGTATATAGATCCAAGTCATACGAGTGTAACAATCAATAAAAGTAACGTACCACTTTGCACCATTCACAGAAGTGACTGAACAAGGACCCCAAACATCTGAATGTATTAGAATAAACGGTTCACAACTACGAAGACCAACACTAGGGTAGGTAGATCTAGTATGTTTGCCAAGTTCACATGCATCACATACAAGTCTACTTTTGTCCACTCCCTTAAACATCATGGGATACAACCGACTTAAGTTCTCAAAAGATATATGTCCTAACCGACGATGATGTAGTAGAATCTCCTTGACATCCCCCTCAACAGTTGCTTTCAATGCTGACTCCTCATGACTGATGAACCACAACCCATTATGCCTGACTCCAGTCCCAATCTTTCTCCCAGTACTCTTCTCCTGAAAGACACAAGAATTCTCATCAAATATTACTGTGCACTTGAATTGGTCAATGATTGAACTTACAGAAAGGAGATTGACTGGAAAGGATGGAACATGCAGAACTGATGACAAGCTAAGAGATGGTGTACACTCAACAGATCCTATACCACGGATTTGTTGAGATGTACCATCAGCAATTTGAACTGACTCAGAATGTGTATAAGGAATGTATGTTTTGAAAGGGGTGGACATGCCAGTCACATGCTTTGATGCTCCTGAATCTATGACCCAATCTATGTGATGCCTACATGAGGATACAAAATCTTGTGTCTGAGTACCTTCACCCATGTGGGCGTAGTTGGCAAAGTTACCGAAGGAGTTGGTGGCTTGCCCATCAGGTGAAGTGAGGCACTCGGAAGACTTTCCCTTCTGCCACTGCTCCCATTGCTTAGCTTGTTCCCCAGACAGAGTAACAGTGAGACTCTCTTCAGTGGTAGCTATGTTGGCCTTGGAGCCACCACGGCCTCTACCACGACCTCCGCGACCCCTTCCATAGCTCCCACGACCACGAGTACCCCCTCGTCCTCCACGAGATCCTCCCCTGCCACCATTTCCTCTAGGGTTGGGACAATCGTAACTCAGGTGTCCCCTTTCCCCACAATTATAGCATTCTCTATCCTCAATTGCAACGTATGCTGGCTTCACATGATTACCACTACTCATCACTCGAAGTCTGCTCTCTTCATCTATTATGGCAGACACAGCCTCATCTATGGTAGGAAGACTCTCCTGGTGACAAAAGGCCGCTCTCCTGCTCTCAAACTCAGAATCCAGATTCTTTAGAAAGTGGGTCACCCTCCTATCCTCTACCCACTTATGAACCATTTGTGCATCCTGTGGGCAAACCATTTGGAGAGGAGCATAATGATCCAACTCTCCCCATAAGTGTTGGAGCTCACTAGCATATTGTTCCACTGATCTCCCCATCTGCTTTACTGCATCTGCCTTGCTCTGTATTTCCATCATCACCATCACATTCCCCTTTCGGGAGTATATATTACTCAAGGTCTTCCAGATCTGTGATGCAGTACGCATGGCTTCCACCCTCTTGCTAATAGTCGGAGACATAGATGCCAACAACCATGCAACTATCACAGAGTTTGTCGCATGCCAGATTCTCCATTCTGCGCCGAGCTTATCAATCGGCTCAACACATGTCTCCTCCAAATAATACTCCACTCCCTTGCCTCCTAGGAGTACACGCACTCTTCTGGACCAGCTTAGATAATTCTTACTGCCTTCTAACTTCACATCATTAGGCACAAGTTCCAACTTCAGCTCAGATGTGCCTGTATTGGCCTTAGCACCAATCAACCCTAACCCCATGAGCTCTTGGATCATACTTCTCATTTCACTCATCATCTCACTCTTTGTGATCCCTCCTGAACCACTACCATCAATTCCTGTCTTCTTCGCAGCCTCCTCTGTACTCATTTTCACAGAAGCACACACACTCGACTCCTTTCTCGCAGCCTCTCGAGCTCTCTACTCAGACCACATATCTCGTCCTCCTCTCCTGTTCCAGCCCCCGTGCAGCAGCAGCAGCAGCAGCACGTCGGAGTGGCGATGCGTGGAGGCAGTGCGGTCTGCTGCTGGTGACCAGCGGCTTCTCCAAGCGGGCGTTGCCTCCCCGGCGGCGTGGGCAGCCGCGCAGGCGCGCAGGCAGCCCCGAGCGTGGCCCCTCGATGCGGGCACGAGCAGCTCCGGGCGCGGCCTCGCAGGCAGGTCGGCGTTCCAGGCGCTCAGGCCCGGCCGCGCGGCCCTCTGGAGCGGGAGCAGCGGCGTCAGGCACCGTGCAGCTCGGTGGATGCAGGCAGGCAGGACGGACGCGCGGCGGGCGGCCGACGGCGGCGCAGCTGCAGGACGCGCGGCGGGCGGCCGAGGCTGCAGGCCGGCGGCGGTAAACCCTGCCTAAACCCTAGCTCTGTATACCATATTGTATTTTGGTGTGTGTCAATATCACACAGCACCTCTCACTTCCATTATACTACTTCACTTTACAGATAGACCCTTACACTTGTTTATAATTACACCAACAGTATACAAAAATATCCCCTCAGTTGATCGGCTGATGAAATTCCTCTGCAAAGATTTTTCGAAAGCGTGTGCCAAGGACCCACCGCCAGTTCCAAAAGTGAGTCCTTGGAGCCTTCCTTGTCTGTTTTTAAGCTTTAGTTGCTAATACTAGTATTTCCTAATAAAGACATTAGTATGATGCCTTGGTGTCAAGCTCCCTGTTTAAGTGCTCATAACCAGTATTGTCAAGCTGCACCTAATGAAACCGAATCACATTTATTATATAGTCTGCAGTGAATTCAGTTGTTTTCTGACTTATATGTTGAAGTGCTCTAGTGAAAATGTGTAGTATGTTGCAAGACCTCCCCCCTAACTGGTAATGCAAAAGTAGCTATGGACTTCATGAAGTGATAGAATCAAAGACTTAACCATGGGATTGCATGTTATATTCTGATACCCTGTAAAACAAAGCCTGTGAGGCTTTAGGACACGAGTGTCGAGAACTCAAGATAAGTAACGCTTCTCATTCGGAGACACCATTACGAATCTTATAGGATCGAGTCCCTGGGGAACCATTTGCAGGGAAGCCATCAAAAGATGCTGAGATGGAAAAGCTATTGAGATCAATGGAGGTATATACTTTAACCTGAGCCAGTTTTTACTTTATCCAAGTGAGTTTTTAAGTTATTAAAAAATGCTTCTCATGGGTGATGGCAGGGTATGCCGGGATGTACTCCAGGGACGATCTGATGAAAAATAACTTTGGTACTGAAGACGACGACGACGAGGAGGGTGATGGAGACGAGGATGACAACTTCGCAAAGAACATGGTGATGCTGACTCAAATGATTCGAGTGAATATTTACTTTCCAAATTAGACATCTAACCACACCTTCTCGTGCAGGGAAAAGCTCTGAAAGACAAGGGTTCTCAAAAGAAAGATTTGAAGCAGCAAGCTGTGCAACGGTTCAAGGATGCCAGTGAGAAGTTGAAAGGGGCATGTAAACAAGGTGTCCAACGTGGTGAAGAAATGGTGGAAAGGGGCAAAGAAGCCTGCCGCCAAATCCAGCAAAAGCAAAACTGAATTCTGAAGGACCACTGCATTGCTGCATCAGTTCAGTAACTTCGTCCATCTTCCACTTCGCCTGGAGCAGAGTTTTAGACGATTTTCGGAAGATAAAGTAAACAGCAACGCATTCAGAACTTTTGTCAGAAAGTTTTAGATACGTAAACGTGTACAATTGTTTTTTCCCCCTTGTGTCATTTTTTTCAGTGTATACTAGAAAAAAAATGAACTGAACTCTGATAGTTTTTACCAGGTTAGTCGTCTTCCAATTGGCTGTTGGTGTCTGATACTCTGTAAAACAAAGCAATTGGTGACACCAGTAAAATTAGATTATTGGCTACGCGTAACCTTGCTGTTCGCTAACTAGCGTCTTACTGTCAAGTCTGTCTGGACTGCTGGAGGTTTTTACACGGGCAGGCATGACATTGCCCCCATCTGTGCTACAACATTTCTCCTCTAAAATTAGCTTGTCCCAGTTAAGAACAGGAAAAGTGTTATTCCAGAGCCACACAGCCTGAAGCCGAACCGGCCCTCTCCGGTTTCCAATTTGAAAACGGGTGGTTGCCCCCGCAACGCGGGAAAAGCCTCCGGCGAGCAGCTAGCCAAATAACTTCCTTTCCCATCGCTGGGATCCCGCCGGTGACAATGGTAAGGTGGCTGCCGCCGCCGGTGACAGCGGACGGCGAGCTACCCTTCGGCCACGACGCCGTAACGTTTTCCTTCTTGGTGGCGTGCGTGGCCGCCACCGTCACGCTCGCGTCGTCCATGTGCTCGGCGTGCGGCCGCAAGCCAAAGGCGGCCACCAACGCGGACCCGGCGGGGACGGGCTCCTCCGTCTCCGGTGGTAGCGGCAGCCAGGAGGCTGGCGGCGCGGAGGAGGCGGCGGTAGAGGAGGAGGTGGTGAGGCTGTCGCCGGAGCTGGCGATGCACGGCGCCATCGAGCCGGTGGCGCTGCCGTCGTCGACGTCGAGGCGGCGGCTGTCCATCAGCGTGAGCAAGAAGCTGAGCCTGAATATCCCGGACAAGCTGCGGCTGAGCCGGCGGGAGCACAAGGACCACCACCATCACAAGGTGGAGTCGGAGGACACACTGTGGAAGAAGGGCATCATCCTCGGGGAGAAGTGCAGGATCCCGGGGGAGCGGGAGGCGGAGTGCGCCGACCCCGACGACGACGACATCGCCGCCGCCAACTTCCGCCGGTCCAGCTACTCACGGCCCGTGTCGCGGTCAAGCTCGTTCGCCATGCACCAGCCGCAGCACGACGCCCCCGGGCCCGCCTTGCACGCCTCGGATACTTGACAGCCCGAGAGTAGGTGTACGTGTAGGCGTCAAAGGGGAGAATCGGCGAAGGATGCTACTATGCTAGTGTGGTGTGAAGTGCATTCAGATAATCAGGTTCAGATGTTTGCTCTATAATTTTCTTGTGTCATCTTATCTTTGTGAAATTGTGTGGTCTGGTCTAGATGCATGGACAGTCACCGAGAGAAGATCCAGTTTGGAAACAAAGAAATTTCGTATCAAATTGGATTACTCATGCGAAATTAGATTGTTAGTTTATTTTAATGGCATGGAGTGGCATAAAATCTAACTAATTTCTAACTTTTTTAAAATTGAAGTACCATATTTCTAATTAACCCTAATTATTTTGAAAAAAATAAGAATTCGGTGATCGAAATTCAGTTTTAGTTTAGAAAATTGGGCTCATCGATGCTATTACCCTTCAAAGAATAGCATTCCTTATCAGAAGTATAAAGCGTTTTCCAGGTCAAGTATAAAGCGTGGTGAGAACTATGACAATTTAATCCGCGAACCAAAAACCGATGAGTACCCTGAAGATTTTGACCTGGGTACACACATATCCGATGAGTATCCCGAAGATTTTGACCTGGGTACACGCATATCTGACCCGAAGTTTCACGAATATGGGTGCAAAATTACATTTCAACACTGGTGACCCACACCAATTCCGAAATTTAGTTCATTACAAATGATTAAGATACAATAGTAATTATTTTGAACAAATAAGTTAGCTAATGATTCATGACATGTTTTGTTGTTACTCAACATAAGAAAGCTTAAAATCCGTAAATATAACTCAAATATTGCTAGTACTTAATTGGTTATAGCTAAATTACTATTTAAAAATGTACACTAAGCAAAAACTCGTGGGTGACGTAAAACGCACCTGAAGCACGAGTTTGAAATTACACTCATGGGTGTAATTGCGAAAGGTTTAAATAGACTTTACATGTACGAAATTTTTGCTCCACACAACTCAAACATGACCATTGCCATCCTTAAGTGAGAAAGACAACTAGGGATGTCAAGGAGGAAGGGATTGTCACCAATGTTCGTCATGGCATGAAAGATTCCCCATCTCTATCATGGGGATGCTCGCGGGAGAGTTTTTTTTTCCATCCACATCCCCACACGGCACTGGCACAGGCCTCATAGGAGAGGTTTTTCTTCCATTCACGTCGCCGCATGGGAAACTATCCCATGGAGAATCTGTCCCTGTTATGAAATGCAAATACAAATTGATTTGATTTGATTGGAAACTATCTGATTAGCTATTGCGCACGATGTTGACGCTGATCCTCCTTCAGCTTCTCCCTGGGCGAGAGCTTGTCACCGATCAGTGTGCACTTCCAGCAGTCTGCTTCTAGTGTGAAAACCGAACCAGCTTTTGGTACAGCTGCAGGTTCCAAAGCAGTAAGTTGCTTAGAAAGTCTAAGTGTAACAGAACTCCACATGCGCAGGAGTACCAATAACGACAAGCCTCTGACAACAACATTCGATGTGTTTGTAAGGAGATGAAAAAATCATGGCTGCGTGAACCTTTGATCGTAAAATTTCAGATCATGCGCCGAAAAGGTGTTTCGGTCAGAAGAAAGGCACAAGTAGGGGTGGTAATGTGCTCTAAATTTTAGTACACTATAAAATTTAAGGATCAGATCATATTAGGATCGGGCTTTATTTATATTCATTTTTAAACTAATATTATTTAAGGGCCCTAACAATTTATGAAGAAATATTTGGATTGTGATCCATTATCTCCTCTAATCACAAGCAACTATTTCACAACTCAACTCATCCTATGGAGTTAGAGCTATAGAAGAATGGTCTAACAACATTTACAGTATGTGGAATCTAGCAGTAGAACAAGGCTGATTCATCACTTTAAGGGTCATTTTGCTATACAAAGTAAAAATACAGCTAATGCAAGTGATTCACAATGCAGCAACGGAAAGAGAAGGATACATACCTCGGAAGCGGTTGTCCTCGGATATAATTCCAAATGTCTCTGCAGTATCCCGAATCATGATGCCATTTAAACCTTTATCTGAAGCAGCTTTGCATTCTGCCACTGGATACCTCAGTAATATAAGCATGATTGAATTAAAAGGAAGTTTCATAAAGTACATCATATGGATCACCTATTAGAAGGGCTCCATGAAGATCTGCTGAAAGAAGGTTCTCAGACAATTTCTTTTTCCTGTGGTGAAGACAGGACATGTAACTAGCTCATATAAGGCACAGATTACAGGAACAAGCACAATGGCAGGGTTTACATTCAAGGTTTCCAAAAGATAGATCGAGATGGTCTCCTACTCGAGTGTGTTTGCTTCGCACATTATTGCCTTTCTTGTTTGTTCCAATGATTTAGTGCTTTTAGTTTAGTCCCTATGATCAATAAATTTGAACTAGGGTCTTTGAGTGGTCTCGATGTAGCTTGTATAAGAAAACACATTTTACTGTAATGTATAAAGTCTAGAAATCAGTGTACCCCTTAATTATTTGCTGCACTAGACATAGGGGGTGTTTGAATACATTAGAACTAATTGTTAGTGGCTAAAATTAGCTGGAGACATCCAAACACCTTAGCTAATAGTTGAACTATTAGCTATTTTTAGTAAATTAGTTAGTATTTAGCTAGCTATTTGTTAGCTAGCTAATTCCAGTTCCACTAGCAATTTTAGCTAACTAACTATTAGATCTAATGCATTCAAACACCCTCATAGTAGGTTTAAAATCCATCATGTTATACGATCGATCTATCACTATAACATTCTAAATAGAACCAATTCAGTATATAATTGGGTGTGCTTGTGTGGGTTGTACTCTAAATACTTCTCATCAAGGCAATGATCCGTAGCTCTCCTGCAGTCATGCCTGTGTATTCAACGACAAAAAAGTTCAACTGGAGACAGTAGCGTAGCCAAAAGCTTTTAGGAGCCCGGGCGACCTCATTATGCAAAAATATTTAGCAAGCAAATCATAGTATTCTTCTTTGATACAAAGAATTATTTCTTTTGAACTTCGCCGACGGCCCATGGAGGGTGGACGGCGGCTCCGCCACTGGCTGGAGAGCCAAAATTCTGAGACCAGCAGCAGAACACTCAAAGACTAAAAAGGCGTAAAGAATAAAAATGTCTTTTATTTTGTTGAGTTTCAGTATAACACATGGATTTTATTTCCCCTGAAAAGATGTAAAGAATAAAAAGGCAGATAAGTGGGCCAAAATAATAGACAAAATGTGGAGTCGTACGGGTTCACATTTATAAGCTCTCTGATATAGTCCTTCCATATCTTATGCATTGGCTCATAGAGGCCATACCTACAAGACCAAGAACATCAGGTGCTTGTGCAGACTCCAAAGTTTTTTTGGGGTAATGTTAGAGTCCAAAGGTAATAAGGGTATTATGTAGAGATTTGAGCAAGGGTATAAACTGTAGTTTCATGTAAACTAAATAAACCAAAAAAGGTCATGTTTTTTTGGTGGTGAGGTATCAATCTAGGGGCAACCAAAACAAAACTTACTTGTGCAATGTACCATCTAAATCAAATGAACCACATTTCTTATGTTGTTTCAGAGACAAGTGTCTTTTTGATCGCTTTGAATGAATCAGTAAAGATCTTGCTTGGGCATCCACTAATCTAGGACCCCTCTGAACATAATTATCCAAAAGGATCCCTCTTTCCAGTTTCAACTTTTTGGCTCCCTTTGTAATTTTCCCAGCATCTCCACCTTTCTGAATTATGTCATTTATAACATTGTAAACAACCTCTGTGTCATCAAAATCCTAAACCAAAGTTCACCATAGTGAATATTATAGGTCGTAAAATAACATATGACAATAAATTTTATATGGAGAACCCATATGGGAGGAATATTTACCGAGATAACACCTTTAGACAAATTGTCATGAAAAGCACAAGAAAGTTCAGCATACACAGGATTGATTTCTTCACCTACAAAGTTCAAAGTATTTGTTGCATAGGTACACAGCCATACACTTGATCACATAGAGATAGAGAGGCAGGGTACCTGAGGACGTGGAAGGCTTTTGTTGATAATTAGAACTGGAAAATGCTACACCTGAAATGCAGCAGCAGCATGTTGGAAAATTCTGATAAACAAAACCTTGCCTAGTTGCATAAAAAAGAATAATGAAGAAAACAAAACCTTTATGACGAGAAGGCTGGATATATGTTCCTCGAGGAGTGATTTCTGGACCTTTGCCTTCCCTTGGTGCATCAAAGTTAGGCTTAGGGGTATTAAAATTGCTCTTCTTCTGACTCTTAACCTTTTCATCTTGCAATTTCTTAGCTTTTGCAGAAGTATACCGTTGCTGAAGGGCTTCTAACGTGCGTTTCTTCTGATCAGAGATAGTCGACATTGATCCTTTAGGAAGCCAATATACTGAAACAACAAAAAGCTAGTACCTTAACATGGCAACATGCAAAATATTTGAAGCTGCACAAGCACAACAAATGTCTATAACTACCACTGGATGCTGAAAAAGACTACTTCCAATCACAAATGTAAAAGACAATCTAGCTTTGTTCTAAGTTAAATTTTTTTAGCTTGAACTACTAACATGTAAAAAAACTCATACAGATTAGTAATATAAGATGGATGTTTATAGATTCATGATGAAATACACTTCCGTAAAAAAATATTGACCATAAATTCTATGTAACATAATATACTTTTATCGATAATATAGTTTCATGATAGATTCCTTTTAAAATAATATACTTTTATCAATATTCGGAGTCAAATTGTATGATGTCCTAATGGACTTTTTTTCTCGAACACGCAGGAGAACTGCGCATCATTATATTGAGAGAGAGAAAGGTCCGAAGTGGACCACAGTACAATGCCAAAACAAGGCAAAAAAACACAGGGAAACAAACAGAAAAAAAAATCTATCCTTATCTCCAACTGTCACAGCATTAAGCACTAGAAATAGCCCTGACCCTAGATAAGGCAGTTGGGAGGCCAAGGCTCTCAAGATGCTTTGCACCAACCCTACACCAACACTCCACTTCATCCATAAGAAGTCTTTGAATGGTGCTCAAGGAAGGGCTTGTTCCATCAAAAACAGCCCTGTTGCGATGCAGCCATAAGCACCAGGCTCCCAGGATAATGATACTATGAATACCTTTTCTGATTTGTTTGGGTACTCTCCTCGGCACCTTGCCCCACCACTCAGCAAAAGAGCCCACATCTCTATCAGGCGTGAGATGGCCCATCCTCAAAGATGAAAAGATATTATGCCAAAATTGTCTAGCAAAATTGCACGTACATAAGAGGTGCAAGATAGTTTCCTGCTCTTGGTCACATAAAGGACAAACCACCGGGTGCGGTAATCCTTTTCTTTGAAGCCTATCAGTAGTCCAACATTTATTCCTTATTTCCAACCAAACGAAAAATTTGCATTTAGGGGGTGCCCACGACTTCCACACCCTTTTCCATGGCTCAAAAGAAATAGCTCCCATAAAAACGCCGAATAACAAGATTTTGAGGAGAATTCGCCAGAGCTCGAATGCACCCACACATGTCCATCCTCCTCCTGGTTAAGCACCACTCCACTTAAAGCATCCCATAACTGCAAAGACTGTTGTAGCCCAATCAAAGATAAGGGATTCACAATGCCGCAAACCCATTGCCAGTTATGCAGCGCCTGAGCAATAGTTCTTGAAGTAAAGGATCTGCTACTCACCATACGAAAAGGATCTGCTACTCACTGTATATCAGTTATATAGTGATCCACTGACATGTGTATAACTATATAGTTGTGTTGACAGATTATGAAACATAGGGAAAAAACAGAAACAAATGCAGGTTTTTACGAAACCTATTTTGTATGTATAAACACGTTTATCCTAATGAATAGTGATATGCTGAAATGCATAAGCATATAGTTGTGTTAATGGATCACGAGGCATATGGGGAAAATACAAGCAAAGTGGGATTAACCTCGTGTGTCCATATGGGAATTTCAATACAAACATACATCCGTGCAGTTTTTACATACACGTATGTATAAACATGTTCTTATAAATGAATTATATACTCTATGTTTGGTGTAAACATATAATTAGCCAAATAAATATAGGATGAAGCAGACGAAAATCATAACTAACCAAAATAACAAATTTGTTGATGTACAGGTAGCACTGTACATAGCAGAAGCAATACAATCAACCGTGTTAGAGCTAAATGCTACGAAAAAACGGAACAGTCGATTCAACAACACAAAGTCGTAGCGGTGTAGAAGCAATGGCAAGAACCAATTACCTCTTGAGGTAAACCTTGTTGGCTTGTTTATGTGATATTGTTGCAATTATTGGAATCCAAGAAACAGTTTAGAGCGCTGGTATAAACCCAGAACCCAATGTTGATTCCCTTGTACTGTGCGTTCGATGCACATAAATAAACAGGTAACTTAGGTGGTGGCGAAGCAGAGGAAACACACAAGCACAAGGAGATAAAACTATTTCATGAGTACGGGTGAAATTAGCTCATGCTAGTACCACATTTAGTATCAAAGATAATATAAGTGCAGCATTTAGAAGCAACCCTTTGTTTGTCATCGCATAAAAGACGTTTATGAACCAAATCGATAAAAGCATTGGTGCATAGGGGAATACAACAAACATGTGGCATGACGACAAATTAGCATGATCTCGGGTTCCCTAATAAGATATCCCAACGGAATCTTGCTTTTTTGTAAAGCCACCCTTTTTAAAGAATAAGGAAGGATGCTTTGGATGTGACTCATGAGCAATACAACAAACATGTAGCATGCCAACAGATTAACATGATCTCGGGTTCCCCTGAAAATTCCTTGTGAGAGCCTTCAGGAATCAGCAGAAAAGGAGCTGTACTGAGCAGCGACCAAACAATTATCCTATCCTTGATAAAAAGAGGTTGTGATAAATATAGCATATATATTTCTATCTAGCGAAATTCTCCAAAAGGTTAATGATTAGCAGACAGGGTTAGAGACCTACAAATTGAATTAGAATAAATAAGGGTTAAGAAGCTCCAGCTGGAGCACTCTTTATGCAGCAGTGGATGGGAAACCAACGCTTGTATAGAAACTAACATTGAAGAAATTTTTTATCTAGGTTTTCATATGACACCAACTGGCAAACGGATTACCATTGCACCCTCTATGTTGACTAGAAGAAGCACTGCAGGGATTGGAGTCGCTCAACGATTGTTCCCTACAGAAACAATAGCTGCTTTGGATCATCTAAAAAAATCACGCTGTTATTTCTTGAGGGCCGGTCCAATAATTCACCAGGTAATGAAATCCTTGTATGGGACAACCTAGTACTGACTGACGAACATGTGGCTTCTAAGCCGCACCACCCTAGCTATGGTTTTAGGGGCGAGGTTAGGGTAGATTTCGAGGGGATTTTCTAGAATACGATTCTCCGTCACACAGCCGTCAGTACAAACACGAAGCCGAGCAAAGATCTAGCAAACGGAGGACATGAACCCTAGAACCAAGAACGCAACCAAAGGTTGAAAGGCAGAATGGTGCCGAACCAGAAAAAATCCAGCGCGGTCGCAATAGCGGAGGGAGCGAGGTCGGTTCAAACTTGTAGCGCTCGGCGCGAAGAGGAAGAGGCGGCAGAGTGAGCGACGACGCCGAGAAGCCCCCACGTGGGGCCGAAGCGAGCGTCAGAGAGAGTGTCGGCCAAAGCATCCAAAGGCATAGTGAGCTGAGATTACAAGAGAGCTAAGAGACGGTATAAGGATTTTTTAGGTCGACCTGAAAAATTTGCGTCCACGTGGACAACGTATCTAGCCAGCTTTCATCAATCTGGACCGTCTGTGCCCACGATAGCCGCGTGCGTCAGCCGCTCGTGATCCATCCGCCCGCGCTCCCGTGTGTGTCCTCCCCCACGATAGCCACGAGCAACCTCTCCCTCTCTAGAACCGACGTCGCCGCCCTCTCCTCCCTCTCTCTCTCCGTCCCTCTCGCCTCCTTCGAACCAACGAAGACTCACTCGCCTCGCTTCTTCCTCACTGCCTCGCAGTCCCCAACCTGCTTGGCTTCACCAGATCATGCCTGATGCGGTCGCTGGGACGCCACCATGATCTCGACGCGGCTCACTCTCGACCACTGGTGGAGGCACGTCGTCCCGCATCATGGTGGAGAAGGATCGACTAGGGTTGGTGTTGGTGAGAGGTCTAGAGCCACGTCCTAAGTCCACCACTTCTCTCCTCTACGACGCGAGCAAGGGCAATGCCGACTGCAGCGTCGGCGGGAACTGGGCCTCGCCCTCCCCATCTCTCTAGTATGCATCTTCTTTTGTTTTGCTCTGCGCTCGCCTCTACCATGGAGATTAGGGTTTAGGGTCTGGTGGCGCAGCCGCCTACATCACCGGCATCCTCAACGTCACTGTCCTCTGCTCTCACGTTATCCTCACGCCCGCCAGTAGCCCTCGGCCTCTACCTCGTTAGGGCTAGGATCGTTCCACCTCTACCTCAGGTTAGAGTCGTTCCACCTCTACCTCTGTGTATTGACTGTGGTTTGGGACAAGGCTCACACCCATTGCTAATCTGTTGATTTGTTTGCTGCATCGATGTTAGGGTTTGATTTTTATGGATTTGATATGTGATTGATTACTGACAACAGTAGACCAAGTTGTTGGTGTGCGAGAATGGGATAGATGGGGCAGTAAGGGTGCCATGCCTATTTTTAATTAGGCATACTTGGATTGGATGTGAAGGTTCTATACAACATGCAAAATCATGTTATTTCCATTGTCACATCACAAGTTTTTCGAAAAAAATCCTCTGTGTACAAATCCATTATTGAATAACTAAATGATAAAGAAGAGGTACGTGTCCTGTTTATGCGTCATGTGAATTCTATTTAGTCTAAAATTCCATCTTTTAGATGTGTGACCTTTAGAATTCGAAAACCTTTGTGTGCGAATCCAATATTGAATACCAGATTGATATAGAGGAGATACTTATCCTATCTATGCGTCATGTGAATTTATTTAGTCTAAAAGCCCATCTTTTAGAAGTGTGACACTGTGACCTTTAGAATTCGATTTAATCTGAATGATACTGAGGTACTTATCCTATCTATCCATTATTGAAGCTTTTTAGAGTGGGATAGATGATGCCCTTGCAAGATGGCACTTGTTAGGCATCTTTTTTAGATGTGTGTAAATGATTAAGGGTAGCATTGCCTAGAAAATAGTTGCACAAAAGCATACTTTGGCTTTGTATTTCATAGATGTATATCATTACAAGCAATGGCAGAGCTTAGACCTAAACCCAGCAGGGGCTATGTAACACTCCTGGTGTTACGAGACTAAAACCTGGCATGACATCATATGCAACTGCATTAACTTGCTTGATATACATAGAATGCATTCATTAGGTAAATTTTTTTGCAATAAGTGTGATGTTGTGTATTAGAGTATAGGACTTAGTTTGAGGGTTTTGTTTAAGTAAGTGGGGGTAAGTCATCTCTTAAACAAGTGATAAGTTGACTTTGAGTCTTAAGTACTAAGGGTGAATCTCAGAACCCAGAGCAACCTTACTTTTAAAAGCTAAATCAAAGTGGAAGAATCACTGGGGAGATGGATAAACTTCAAAACCCTAAATTAGAGCTCAAAACTGAAATCTGAGATCTGGCCATAGGTTGCCAAAAGTTAAAATACCAAAGTTATAGAGTTTCCAAAACCAAGCAACTTTCATGTGTTGAGATTTTCAAGTTTTGAAGAGAAATTTGGAGTAATTTGCAGATTTCCAACTTTATACAATATTGGTTCAGCTAAAAACAGTTTGCTTTACCTATTTCTAGACCCATGTATGTTTTAATCTGGGTGCTTTTGGCAAAAGGTTGCTATAGTAAACTTGTAGAGTAACTATAGGAGAACAACGTTTATTAAGTGTTGAAGCTCTAAATCTATATGGAATTGGTATAAAAAGGAGCCTAAAGATGCAGTGTTCAGTTTGGAAAATCAGACTTAAGATAAAAATTCAGTCCTGCTGATTTTTCAGTCTGAAGCAGATTTGGGATACTCCTTAAGGGCTGATCCATGTAGTTCTAGGCTATGAGTGCTGTACCAAAGTGGAAGCCCATACTTTGGTGTGCAAGTTGGATTAAGGGTAATGCCACTAAAACCAGTTGGAACTGACAGTAACAGTAGTTCAAAGATTTAATGTGCTAAATTTGAATTCAGGCTTAGTCTTATTTCAGCACACAGACATTGTGTGTTTGGCTCAACTTTGGAGCTCTCTAGTGCTTGATCCTTGGAGTATTAAGCCATATTTTTATAAGCAGAGTTGAAGAACTTATATTAGTGTGCAAGTTTGATGTACGGAGGTAGCTCTGTCCCTATAAAAAAATGGGAGCAAAAGAAAGATGAATCTGGCTCTGCAGTCGAACTAAAGAAGTTCAACGCAGTTAGTGTAGTCTGAATTTTCAGACTGGAAATAGTATCTGGCAGAGACTGAATTTCAGTGTTAGTGATCAGTTTAGAGTCTTGGTGCAGCAAATTCTTGTGGTTTTGGACTGAGAATTTTGTAGCAAAATGGGAGATCATGTATAGGTGAATAAATTCCTTTAAGTCATCTGGGCCTGGTAGCATATAAACTTAGGAGAAAAGGAGTCGCGAAATGACTCTGTCAGGCTTTAATGGCTGGTTCTGATAAGGAAGTCGAGCTAATGTGGCTGAGTCCAGAAAACAGAAAAATATCTGTAAAAAAATCCCTGACTACTACTCCCTCCAGGTGATTCTAGACCGGTTGAAGATAAGAACAATTTGAACTCAAAGAAATGGGGGGGATAACGTGGGAGGCATTTTAATGCATAGAAGGTGAAATTTTTTCAGTTTAGCCTTATCTCAATTGGTGACTCTGCTACCTATCGGATGTCTTCCTGGCCAACATGCAGCAACTGGTTTCCGACTCCCCCTCCTTTTTCCTGTGTTGGGCTAGCATGGGCTGGTGGGGTGTGACGTGTGTCCACATGCTCCTCAGCATGTAGCTAATAATCCTTGGAGTTTCTCCCCCCCCCCCCCCCCCCCACCCCTAAAATCCCATTGCGTCCAGGAAAAAAACTTATACCCTGCTCACTTGTGTTAAAAGGCTTGGAGTAGTGAGGTGTGTCCTTGCCATTTTCAGAACCCATAACTGAAGATAATGGTGTGCCATCTTCATAAACTAGTTCATACTTACCTTACCCCTCCTAAAAACTCTTTGCTCATTGATGCTCCAAAAGTGGTGACCACGTCGGCAGACTTTTCTTCCCATCGTGGCCATTTTCCTTTGTAGGGTAACTTTTTTGTGAACCCTACCTCAGCCCATCTCTTGGAACGCCGGTGGGGGGGCGCCGTGAATTATCCTCAACGTCGACCGGATTGTTCGCGTCCTGCTCGATCGGGTCCGGGTGAGCATCGTAATTTGGTTCAAGCATTAGTGCTTTTACACCGTTATGTTTAAACGCTACTGCCATATGGCCTTGGGCGTAGCTTAACCAAGGTTGCGCTCCTCCTGTCGTCGGATGTAGACGGGGTTCAAGATCAGCACAGATCAATCCGGTTCAGACCTTGTTCGTTTCTGCCGGGTTGATGGGTCGGAACGATTCCTGACCGAATTGTTTCTCTAATTTATATAAACTTTGATTAGCTAGAACGATTTCGGGTGCAATCCGACGGAAACGAACAAGGCCTCACGGGATTAGTCAACTAAGGCCAAAGTTGGTGCGGGAATATTTATTTCCAATAGAGTAGGTCACCGGTGGCGAACGCTGGTGCCATGGCCAGGCGTTCGACCTGGGTTACTGTGGGTAAAGGACCGGGACTCTCAAATGAAGGAATAGAGGAGGGTCTCGGCGTAGATGTCAGTGAAACAAGAAACTAGGGCGCCAGACTTTTCTGCTGTTAACTGATCTTACGAGGGGATGTTAGTAAGAATTCCATATACGATCGCAGACGGCCTGTGCGCGGCTGTTTTCCCTGTGTGCATGGGTCGAGCCCATAAGTTTCAGCCCATCATTGTTAAGTCATTTTTCTTTTTCTTTTACCCGACAACAAATAACTTACACTAGAAAATGTAGAAAAATTATAACATAGTGAAACAAATTTTCCAGAGTCCATGAAAGCCTGTAGTTCCTGTAAAAATTAGCTATAGGATTTTTGCAGCAACTGGTAGATTTTTGATTTATTTAAAAGTACCTTTAAGAGGCTTAAAAAAGTTTTAGAAATAAAACTGTAGGTCCAAAAATCATGAAAATTTGTGGGAAAATTATATACCTTTAGAATAGCTCCTGGTAAAAATCTTAGCCTGTTTAGTGTTGATTTACCTAGAGAACCACAAACTAGCTAGGTATATGTATTTAAAACCTTAACCTTGGTACTAATTTAGGGTTAAAACAAACTTGAACCATACCTAGTGTTAAACAGTAATTGGCCAACTAGAACTTGAATAATTCTATGATTTTTCTAAAGTATGTTTAATATGATCCCATAGATAAAGATTATACTACCCAGAAACATGAGTATAAGTGTCATATGATTAACTCAGAGTATGTAAGCCTTCCACCTCTCTTTGAATGAGATTTTGCATAGCATCTCATTACATGAGCATTCAAATACTTCGAATTGACTTGTAAAGCACCTTGAAGAAGAATTTGAAGTGGAAGTAGAAGGGAGCCTGTTCCTCCATCTGAACCTTCTCCAACTGAGGTTGTCACTAAAGGTCCTCCAAAAGGTGCCCCATTTGGATTTGCTGCTAACTGCAATATCCTGGTAGAAGAGCCCGACTCTCCTCCTCACCAAGGCAAGCCCCGGTGCATTTGCCACCTTCCTTGTGTTTACAAAATTTTATCACTTATATGTTGCATTAGGTGATAGGAATTGATTGATTAAACTTTTGATGCATGACCATCCTTGAAAGTTTGATTACCATACCTTGTTACCTGTTTAATAAAAGCTAGTGATGCTTAGTCACGCTGATAGATTAAGAAAAATGTTTTTGATCTATGACTCATGTTTTTACAAAAAGAAAAAAATAAGTCTGGGATAATGAAGGCATCAAGACGTTGATGGGTTCATTATCCAGGCATGGCCCCTCTGTCAGGCACCAAAGTTTTGAAATAGTTTAAAATAAGACCAGACTCTGAGCAGGAAAAGTCTCCCGTCTGTATCGATTAAGGACTGTACCGATTGTTGGCCTGCTGATCTAGGACCTTTTATCTGGCCACATACCTCGTCATGGGTAAGCCTGAACCCGATTATTCCATATGTGAAAAGACAATCGCGCACTGATGTCACACCCGGGTTTTGAGGCACCAAGACCCGGGCGCGAACATAATCACCAGGTGTGCTGGGACCAAGTCTCACACATATGATGAATCATGGCACAGGATCGAATGTCACAACTTTACTATATAATAGGAGTTCTATACAAAATAAGTAAATAATTACATTATAAGGAGACAACGGTTCAGCAACCCAAAGTTGACTGGGAGACGACGACCTAGACCTCTCACGAACACATCGCATCATCCTCCAAGCGCCTCATCTTGTGGTACCTGTTCTTGACCTGTAGGAGGGTGTGAGACAGCAAGAGTGAGCTCACATACGTTCATCGCTCAACAAGTTGTGGGGAATAATGTGCATGAACTCGCCAAAGGTGGGAGCTCACGTGAAGTGTAAGGCTTACCAAAGAGGATGGTTGAAGCTGAGCATTGCTTTTAAAGTTGGTCAAAATTTTATTAGCAATTACTAAGTATAAGTAAATACCAACCCAATTAAGTAGTAGAACAGAAGTAACAACATCACCTGCGATGCAATGCATATGACAAATTGAATTTAAGTTCCATAAATTAATCATGTGAGGGTCCGAGCTGCTCATGACCGTGAGCACGGCTAGTATACCAGTTTTACACTCTGCAGAGGTTGCACATCTTTACCCACAAGTCATGTTACCCATCTGCCAAGGGATCGCGACTTCCCATACACCTCTACCGAGGAGGCGAGGCAGGGTAACACTACGAGGCCTTTACAAAGTTCCACTAGCTTCAGAAAACCCGCTACAGTTTATAGGAAGCTCCAATGCAGGAATCCCTTGCAGGACCGCCATCGCAGCAAAATCCTCCCGAGGGCCTCCCTACACTGACCACTCCCCTACTGCCCTTGCCCCTTTCGGGTAAGGTAGTCCTCCACTAGCTTTCCTAATTAATCAGCCAAGGGCGTCCCATTATACCCTTGTGGTAGCACTGTTTTCCCGGGTGGTCGCTCCATGTTCCAATTAACATAATGATCTTATCATGAACGATAAATAACAACGGATAACAAAAGTATAATCATGTGTAATGTATCTTCATACCCAAAACCACATAAAGCACTAGCAAGTACTACCCAAAAAGTTCAGTGGTAACAAGGTATAAAGATAATCAAACTAAGGTAACCTATTGGGTCCCATCAAAATTAACCTATGCAGATCATTATGATTAATCAGAACATGGCTGGGTAAAAATAAGTGATCAAGGGCATAACTTGCCTGGGACTTGAGATTCCAGTTACCAGGGTGATTCTTCAGATCCTCGTGACCTCACGCTAGTCGTAGCAATACAAACAAACATGGTATAGATAGAATTAACATCACACCAAACATAAGTACAAACTGAATAATAATGATCTACGCGTCACTACGAGATCAAGAACTACTAAGATCGGAGTTACGGTTACTGAGTTGTGATTTACGGGCGATCTATGTGATGGAGCAATTACAACTAGGTTTTGAGTTGATTTTATAAAGATAATCTAATGAAATAATCAATTCAACTTTAATCTCT
This sequence comes from Zea mays, assembly GCF_902167145.1. Taxonomy (NCBI): domain Eukaryota; kingdom Viridiplantae; phylum Streptophyta; class Magnoliopsida; order Poales; family Poaceae; genus Zea; species Zea mays. Next base: position 83,367,878 of record NC_050101.1, read on the forward strand.
ATTATAACTTTACTAAAGATTATATTTTAATCAACTTAATTATAATATCAGAATATTATATTAACATTAGAAAAGTTAATCCAATAAACATAGATTGATCCATCTAGTTACTTAATTTATAAAAATATGGGATATCATATAATCAATGCTTCTACTGCGTAGTAATTACTTATACGAAACTAACGCAACTAGAACGGTTCAATTTGGAATTACGGATTGCGAGTTATGAATTTCTGAAGTTCTTATGTGTTTGGTACAAAATATAATTGCGTGATAAATTTTAACATGGTTTTCATGCTAGAACATTGTTACACAGTGATGGACAATATTATTATCAAATTATAGGAACTGAAATGGACTAAAAAGGATTTAATATGAATTTTCTATGAATTAAATGGGTTTCTGCAATTATTTTTATATACAAAAATCAATTTCTAATTGAATTTAGTTGTTTTCTGTTCCTCTGTATTGCGCGCAATAATACAAAGGACTGTAGGGGGCTAACTAAAATTTATCGGGCTCCTCTGCAATGATCTTAATATACTTCTGGACCGCGGGTTTATTCCTGCTTTTCTCGGGGTTTCTCTAGCAAAGTCGCCACGGCGAATCGTTATCGCGCAAAGCTAGCCGCCGATCCCCAAACGGACGGCACAGATTAGAACCCATCAATACTGAACCGGTATGCAAAATTGGCCATTGGATCAAGATCCTAAGGTCCCGATTCTATGAATCCCCAAACTCATCACGTCCGCCCGATCAGATCCGGACGGCACAGATAGAAACCCCGGAAAGGTGCAACTAGATCTAATCACAGTCGCTAGCATCTGATCAAACGGCCAGGAGCTTTTCACTTACCTTGCGACCGCGGCCGAGCAGCAGAAGAACGCGGGTTGAGCGTGCGACGGCGGTGATTCCTTCTTCCTCGCGACGGCGCTACCGGTACGCGCGTGGTGGCGGCAAGACTACGTCGGAGCACGGCCCCGCAGCTGCACGCGTTCAGCCGATTGGGAAAACAGGCACCACGTACGCAAACTGGGCCTGCATCGCTGCCACACCCAATCCAAGACGGTAGCCACCATCCTGTCTGCCGCCCGCCTGGAGTCCGTTCGCCGCGTACACAGGAGGCGACAGCGAGATGCAGGAAGTAGGGCACGGTGCAGAAGCCAGGTTGGGCTCCACGGTCGGGAGTTGAGGGCGAGCTCGCCATATGGAAGGAGCAGGGCGGCTCGAGGTGAGTTGCCAGCAGAGGGCGAGGCGACGAACAGTGCTTCAGAGTGCACGACGGCCGCAACGAACGCTCTGGTTCTCCCTCACCGCTCTGCTCGATGGAGGTGCTCGGGTCTGATGGAGGGGGAAGGAGGGGTACAGAACTTCGGCTTATATGCACCACGGCGAAGTCCGTGCGGCGGAATGATGGTGGATTCGGTCCCAGGATTCCCGGCGTCAGCTTCGGTAATCTAGTTCGTGCGCGCGGCAACGCATCGCAGGAGGCAGTTTTGATTCGGTATCTCAGGCCCTGGGAAGTCGAGATGAGTCCACCGGTGAGAACAGCTGCGAGATTTGTGCAACCACCATGCGAAATCCATGGAGTTCCAGTGCCGCAAGTTTCGGTACGGAGTTGACGGCGGGGATAGATATGGTACTGACCAACGGGACCCACGTGCCATTGTCTTCACAGAGAGACAGAACGAACGGCCAGGCCATTGTTGCCTGCTAGCTTGATGTCACGTTGATGTCATGATGACATCACCCGCGGCAAGAAAACATATAACAATGGGAAGGACGTGGGCTATGCTGCAAAAGGGAAGGTGGGCTTTGTGATTGGGCCGGTTTCCTATTCCCTATTTTTATTTCTTTCACATTTTCAATTTCTATTTCAAATTTCCACCATTCAACTCAAATTCTAATTACTATTTTAAATTCAGATTTCCTCATATCAAATATGATCCAATCATGGTTATTAACACTATTATTTTCCCTATTAGTATTTATTCTCCTTCCTATTATCTAGTAATAAAGAAATTTAATCACAATTTCTCTCCTCACATTCTATTTTATATTTTCTTTAAATTTTTGAGATCAATTTAAATCACGTTACCTTATTTCAATCGGATGTATCACCAGGAATTATAAGCAAGAGATGCAACACCCCATTATTTATTTAGTGGTTATTTAACTAAATTAACATTATTAATTGATTATGAATAGGAAAGATCCTAGTAAATTCTCCAAAGGCTTTCAAAAATTCTAGAACACTATTATCGATATTTTTATTTTTTTATTTTACTATTTCATTTTATTTTCTACCGATTTTGGGCTTTACAAATCCTACCCCCTTAATAGAAATCTCGTCCCCGAGATTTGTAAAGAAAGGGTGTATATTATGTCATCTCCGAACATATGCACACACAAAAATTCTCAGTATGATACATAATTTATTAGCACCACATGGGGTTAATTAGACCTTATTATTCCTCCTAAAATAGTATCATACCAACCACTAACTAAAGTAACATTTAGATCTTACAAATAGTAGTAATTTATATATATATATATATTTATGTAGCTTGGTGGAGCTGGTGGTGGTGGTGGAGGTAGTGGGTGATTAGGAGAGTATAGGTACCCATCTACTTATTTTGTAGGATATAAGCTGGACAGATTGAGGTAAGGAAGATTATAGCAAGGAAAAGACTTTATCCAAAATGTGTAAGTCCTGATTCATCTTGAGATTCACTTTGACTGTTATATCCTTCCTTGTCGATGTTGATCTTTCCTTCTCCGGTCTTGGTCTCATTAATTCGAGTTTAATGTATATCAGGAGAGTTGGGCATATGGTTGAAGTAGTTATGGGTGAGATGGACTACAAGATGTAGGTAAAAATATTGTTTGATGTCAGGTGGGGATAGATAGATTATGCAACCCATCATGACTCTATTGGTTGGGTTGGTCTAATGTGCTATGTTAAGTTAACACCTAGCTAGTAGGGTCTAATCTCTTCTACCAGTATCACTAATCTGTTTGAGTAGACCACATTAGATTAGATTATGCTTGTTAAACTAGTGTGGGATAAATGTGCTTATTAGGGCAAGATGAATCCATAATAATAAGGTAGAATCTTTTGAGGTCAGTTAGATCTATCAGAATAAGATAAAATCTTTTCAAGATAAGATAAATCTATTGGGATAAGAGAGAATCTTTTAAGATAAATGGATCTATATGAAATAGATACACTTTAATGGAGGATAATCTAGGTTGTTTAGTTATCTCATGAATTTTATTCATTTATATTTATGCCTATATGTATATGTAGATGTAATTGTGGACATTACTCCACAACTCATCACACTCAATCAAAGATCCAAATCAAACCAATATCATAAGAACAAGCATTCAAGTGCATAGAGATAAAAAAAATTTTGTTTTTGTTCCTAAGATTAGGTCTCCTATTCCTAAAGGTCACTTTTAGGCACAAGATTTCAAAGTGTGAAATCCACATTTGTCTTTGGAAAGAAAAGATAAGAATAATCAGAGTAAAGCGGAAATAGATGAGAAAATATTAAGATAAGTTTAGAAAAGAATCAGAGTAGCAAAGGTAAGTAGACAATGGTTGTCCAGTTCTATCTAGGTTTCGTCCTACAGTCAACATTCCTCTGATACCACTTCTGTCACACCTGGGTTTTGAGGCACCAAGACCCGGGCGCGAACATAATCACCAGGTGTGCTGGGACCAAGTCTCACACATATGATGAATCATGGCACAGGATCGAATGTCACAACTTTACTATATAATAGGAGTTCTATACAAAATAAGTAAATAATTACATTATAAGGAGACAACGGTCCAGCAACCCAAAGTTGACTGGGAGACGACGACCTAGACCTCTCACGAACACATCGCATCATCCTCCAAGCGCCTCATCTTGTGGTACCTGTTCTTGACCTATGGGGGGGTGTGAGACAGCAAGAGTGAGCTCACATACGTTCATCGCTCAACAAGTTGTGGGGAATAATGTGCATGAACTCGCCAAAGGTGGGAGCTCACGTGAAGTGTAAGGCTTACCAAAGAGGATGGTTGAAGCTGAGCATTGCTTTTAAAGTTGGTCAAAATTTTATTAGCAATTACTAAGTATAAGTAAATACCAACCCAATTAAGTAGTAGAACAGAAGTAACAACATCACCTGCGATGCAATGCATATGACAAATTGAATTTAAGTTCCATAAATTAATCATGTGAGGGTCCGAGCTGCTCATGACCGTGAGCACGGCTAGTATACCAGTTTTACACTCTGCAGAGGTTGCACATCTTTACCCACAAGTCATGTTACCCATCTGCCAAGGGATCGCGACTTCCCATACACCTCTACCGAGGAGGCGAGGCAGGGTAACATTACGAGGCCTTTACAAAGTTCCACTAACTTCAGAAAACCCGCTACAGTTTATAGGAAGCTCCAATGCAGGAATCCCTTGCAGGACCGCCATCGCAGCAAAATCCTCCCGAGGGCCTCCCTACACTGACCACTCCCCTACTGCCCTTGCCCCTTTCGGGTAAGGTAGTCCTCCACTAGCTTTCCTAATTAATCAGCCAAGGGCGTCCCATTATACCCTTGTGGTAGCACTGTTTTCCCGGGTGGTCGCTCCATGTTCCAATTAACATAATGATCTTATCATGAACGATAAATAACAATGGATAACAAAAGTATAATCATGTGTAATGTATCTTCATACCCAAAACCACATAAAGCACTAGCAAGTACTACCCAAAAAGTTCAGTGGTAACAAGGTATAAAGATAATCAAACTAAGGTAACCTATTGGGTCCCATCAAAATTAACCTATGCAGATCATTATGATTAATCAGAACATGGCTGGGTAAAAATAAGTGATCAAGGGCACAACTTGCCTGGGACTTGAGATTCCAGTTACCAGGGTGATTCTTCAGATCCTCGTGACCTCACGCTAGTCGTAGCAATACAAACAAACATGGTATAGATAGAATTAACATCACACCAAACATAAGTACAAACTGAATAATAATGATCTACGCGTCACTACGAGATCAAGAACTACTAAGATCGGAGTTACGGTTACTGAGTTGTGATTTACGGGCGATCTATGTGATGGAGCAATTACAACTAGGTTTTGAGTTGATTTTATAAAGATAATCTAATGAAATAATCAATTCAACTTTAATCTCTATTATAACTTTACTAAAGATTATATTTTAATCAACTTAATTATAATATCAGAATATTATATTAACATTAGAAAAGTTAATCCAATAAACATAGATTGATCCATCTAGTTACTTAATTTATAAAAATATGGGATATCATATAATCAATGCTTCTACTGCGTAGTAATTACTTATACGAAACTAACGCAACTAGAACGGTTCAATTCGGAATTACGGATTGCGAGTTATGAATTTCTGAAATTCTTATGTGTTTGGTACAAAAATTAATTGCGTGATAAATTTTAACATGGTTTTCATGCTAGAACATTGTTACACAGTGATGGACAATATTATTACCAAATTATAGGAACTGAAATGGACTAAAAAGGATTTAATATGAATTTTCTATGAATTAAATGGGTTTCTGCAATTATTTTTATATACAAAAATCAATTTCTAATTGAATTTAGTTGTTTTCTGTTCCTCTGTACTGCGCGCAATAATACAAAGGACTGTAGGGGGCTAACTAAAATTTATCGGGCTCCTCTGCAATGATCTTAATATACTTCTGGACCGCGGGTTTATTCGTGCTTTTCTCAGGGTTTCTCTAGCAAAGTCGCCACGGCGAATCGTTATCACGCAAAGCTAGCCGCCGATCCCCAAACGGACGGCACAGATTAGAACCCATCAATACTGAACCGGTATGCAAAATTGGCCATTGGATCAAGATCCTAAGGTCCCGATTATATGAATCCCCAAACTCATCACGTCCGCCCGATCAGATCCGGACGACACAGATAGAAACCCCGGAAAGGTGCAACTAGATCTAATCACAGTCGCTAGCATCTGATCAAACGGCCAGGAGCTTTTCACTTACCTTGCGACCGCGGCCGAGCAGCAGAAGAACGCGGGTTGAGCGTGCGACGGCGGTGATTCCTTCTTCCTCGCGACGGCGCTACCGGTACGCGCGTGGTGGCGGCAAGACTACGTCGGAGCACGGCCCCGCAGCTGCACGCGTTCAGCCGATTGGGAAAACAGGCACCACGTACGCAAACTGGGCCTGCATCGCTGCCACACCCAATCCAAGACGGTAGCCACCATCCTGTCTGCCGCCCGCCTGGAGTCCGTTCGCCGCGTACACAGGAGGCGACAGCGAGATGCAGGAAGTAGGGCACGGTGCAGAAGCCAGGTTGGGCTCCACGGTCGGGAGTTGAGGGCGAGCTCGCCATATGGAAGGAGCAGGGCGGCTCGAGGTGAGTTGCCAGCAGAGGGCGAGGCGACGAACAGTGCTTCAGAGTGCACGACGGCCGCAACGAACGCTCTGGTTCTCCCTCACCGCTCTGCTCGATGGAGGTGCTCGGGTCTGATGGAGGGGGAAGGAGGGGTACAGAACTTCGGCTTATATGCACCACGGCGAAGTCCGTGCGGCGGAATGATGGTGGATTCGGTCCCAGGATTCCCGGCGTCAGCTTCGGTAATCTAGTTCGTGCGCGCGGCAACGCATCGCAGGAGGCAGTTTTGATTCGGTATCTCAGGCCCTGGGAAGTCGAGATGAGTCCACCGGTGAGAACAGCTGCGAGATTTGTGCAACCACCATGCGAAATCCATGGAGTTCCAGTGCCGCAAGTTTTGGTACGGAGTTGACGGCGGGGATAGATATGGTACTGCCAACGGGACCCACGTGCCATTGTCTTCACAGAGAGACAGAACGAACGGCCAGGCCATTGTTGCCTGCTAGCTTGATGTCACGTTGATGTCATGATGACATCACCCACGGCAAGAAAACATATAACAATGGGAAGGACGTGGGCTATGCTGCAAAAGGGAAGGTGGGCTTTGTGATTGGGCCGGTTTCCTATTCCCTATTTTTATTTCTTTCACATTTTCAATTTCTATTTCAAATTTCCACCATTCAACTCAAATTCTAATTACTATTTTAAATTCAGATTTCCTCATATCAAATATGATCCAATCATGGTTATTAACACTATTATTTTCCCTATTAGTATTTATTCTCCTTCCTATTATCTAGTAATAAAGAAATTTAATCACAATTTCTCTCCTCACATTCTATTTTATATTTTCTTTAAAATTTTGAGATCAATTTAAATCACGTTACCTTATTTCAATCGGATGTATCACCAGGAATTATAAGCAAGAGATGCAACACCCCATTATTTATTTAGTGGTTATTTAACTAAATTAACATTATTAATTGATTATGAATAGGAAAGATCTAGTAAATTCTCCAAAGGCTTTCAAAAATTCTAGAACACTATTATCGATATTTTTATTTTTTTTTATTTTACTATTTCATTTTATTTTCTACCGATTTTGGGCTTTACAACTGAGAGTGGAGAGATGGCGAGAGTGGTGTGTACCCACCTGGCACATGGCTGGATGGTGGCTCGAGTGGTCCCATAAACATGTGATCAAATAAAAAAAGAACAAATGTATATTAAAAATTCCGGTAAAGTGTTTTCGTAAACATGTAATTTGTAATTAATAGTTTCAAGAAAAATTTATAATATTTTTTTTTAAAACATAAGTAGTCCCATAAACATGTGATCTCGTAAGTAGTCCCAAAATTTATAATATTATTCTTGTGCTCGACAACAGAAAAAATAAACAATGTAGTCCGATAAATTTGTGTTATTATAATTAACTTATGAGACCACTAATTTTGAAATTTAAATAATTAACTAGCTGAATGCCCGTGTGTTACAACATGAATAAATAATACCAGTATACTATGATAACTTATATACAAAATAACTTATATACAAAATGTGTGTTGTATCGTTATGAGAAAATATTTTATAACCAATTTGTGATTCTGGCCATACATAAATTTTGTTATTTATAATCTATCTGTTTTACCACTACATTGCAACCATCAGTATCATGCAAACTTCGATATATGTTACGATTTGCATGGTCTCATCATTGGAGATCACGTTCCACACATATCAGAAGAAATTTTCTCGTATATCGTTAGTCATCAGACACGTACCACTGTCGGGGACCATAATTAGGGGTACCCTCATTACGCCTAATTCTCAGCTGGTAACCCCCATCAGCATAAAGCTGCAGAGGCCTGATGGGTGCGATTAAGTCAGGGATCAGTCCATACGAGTGACTCGATCACGCTTCACCCGAGCCTAGCCTCGGACTTGGGCAGCCGACCTCGAGGGACTTCCGTCTCGCCCGAGGCCCCCCTTTTAACGACGGACACATCTCCGGCTCGCCCGAGGCCTTGGCTTCGCTAAGAAGCAACCCTGACTAAATCGCCGCACCGACTGACCGAGTTGCAGGGGCATTTAACGCAAAGGTGGCCTGACACCTCTATCCTAACGCACGCCCCCCGGCAGAGCCGAAGTGACCGCTGTCACTCCGCTACTCCACTGACCGGTCTGACAGAAGGACAGCGCCGCCTGCGCCACTCCGACTGCGGTGCCACTCGAAAGAGTGAGTCTGACAGGCAGTCAGGCCTCGCCAGGGGCGCCATAGGGAACTCCGCTCCGCCCGACCCCAGGGCTCGGACTCGGGCTAAGACCCGGAAGACGGCGAACTCCGCTCCGCCCGACCCTAGGGCTCGGACTCGGGCTAAGACCCGGAAGACGGCGAACTCCGCTCCGCCCGACCCCAGGGCTCGGACTCGGGCTAAGACCCGGAAGACGGCGAACTCCGCTCCGCCCGACCCCAGGGCTCGGACTCGGGCTAAGACCCGGAAGACGGCGAACTCCGCTCCGCCCGACCCCAGGGCTCGAACTCGGGCTCGGCCCCGGAAGACGACGAACTCCGCCTCGCCCGACCCCAGGGCTCGGACTCCGCCCTGGCCTCTGCCGAACGACTTCCGCCTCGCCCGACCCGGGGGCTCGGACTCGGCCTCGGCAATGGAAGACAGATTCGACCCCAGCTTCGGAGGAGCCCCCACGTCGCCCGGCCTCGGGCGCGGGCCCGCCACGTCAACAGGGAGCGCCATCACCACTCTACCCCGAGACGACTCGGGCCGCAGAGAACAAGACCGGTGTCCCATCTAGCCAGCTCCGCCAGATAGGCAATGATGGCGCCTCCCAAGCTCTATGACGGCGGCGGCTCTCAGCTCTCTTACGGAAGCCGGTGGACGTCAGCAAGGACTCGACCGCTCCGACAGCTATCCTTCCGCCAAGCTCCGTTGCTCCTCCGACAGCCACGATATCACACCAGCAGGGTGCCAAGATCTCTCCGGCTGCCACATTGGCATGTACTTAGGGCGCTAGCTCTCCCTCCGCTAGACACGTAGCACTCTGCTACACCCCCATTGTACACCTGGATCCTCTCCTTACGACTATAAAAGGAAGGACCAGGGCCTTCTTAGAGAGGGTTGGCCGCGCGGGACCGAGGACGGGACAGGCGCTCTCTTGGGGCCGCTCGCTTCCCTCACCCGCGTGGACGCTTGTAACCCCCCTACTGCAAGCGCACCCGACCTGGGCGCGGGACGAACACGAAGGCCGCGGGACTTCCACCTCTCTCACGCCCGTCTCCGGCCACCTCGCCTCTCCCCCCTTCGCGCTCGCCCACGCGCTCGACCCATCTGGGCTGGGGCACGCAGCACACTCACTCGTCGGCTTAGGGACCCCCCGGTCTCGAAACGCCGATAGTTGGCGCGCCAGGTAGGGGGCCTGCTGTGTGTTGACGAACAGCTTCCCGTCAAGCTCCAGATGGGCGGTCTCCAGCAACCTCTCCGGCCCGGGACGGTGCTCCGTTTCGGGTGTCTTGAGTTCATGTCCTTCGACGGCAGCTACGACATGATACTCCTTCCACCGCCGTGCGACAACGACAATGGCGGCCGACAACCCGCCCGCCGGCGGCGGAATCGACGACATCTCCCCCGCATGGTGGAAGAACAACATTCGAGCTCGCTCCGACATCTCCGCCGCCAATGGAGGAGGAGGCGGGGCAACCAAGGCCAAGCGGGAGGCCGCGCTTCGTCGGCCGTCGAGCGAATCGACGCCCCCGACGCCCAGACGGAAGGCACGCCGGGCGTCGACCTCGCGTTCGAGACGAAGGCAAGCGCCGTCCCCCCGCGACACGCTGATCTCGAGCAAGAAGACGACGCCAGCGCGCTCGCGGAAAGCTTGCAGGACGTCGCCCTTGTACCTGAGATGACGGCGCAACCAGTCCCCGATGTGACTACGTCGCTCCGCGTCGACCAAAAGGTACTGACTAATCCCCATCTTACGTCATTTCGACTCGGCCTCAACCCGCCTAGCAACCTTGCTCTGGCGGGCGCCCTCATTGAGGCGAGTGCAACCCCACTAGGGTTTCGTATGCGGTCGCCTTGGGACCGGTTGACGGACGTCTCAACCTACGGGTCCTCTGGGTCCGAGGAAGATGACGATTCCAGCATCTGTTGGGATTTCTCTGGACTTGGCAATCCCGGTGCCATGCGGGACTTCATGACCGCATGTAACTACTGCCTCTCCGACTGTTCCGACGGAAGCCGCAGCCTTGACAACGAGGGCTGCGGCCCAAGCCGCGAATGTTTCCACATCGAGCTAGGGGATCCCTCCGAAGGCAACCATCTCGGCATGCCGGAGGACGATGATCTTCCTAGGCCGGTGCCTCGCGCCGACATCCCGCGGGAGCTAGCTGTGGTCCCCGTTCCGGCGGGGGGTCACGACCCACAACTCGAGCAAGTCCGCGGGGCGCAGGCCAGGCTCAACGGGGGAACAGGAGCGCTTGAGCCGATCCGTCGGGACGTCGGACGGGTATGGGCGGGCCAACCCCCGGCCGGAGAAATACGTCACCCGCCCCAAAGTCTCCAGCACCGCGTCGCCAACGATGTCAGGGTCAGGCCGCCACCCGCATCCAGCGGGGTCGGTTAGAACCTGGCAGCCGCAGCGATGCTCCTCCGCGCGATGCCGGAACCATCAACTACCGAGGGTCGGCGGATCCAGGGAGAGCTCAAGAATCTCCTGGAAGGCGCTGCGGCCCGACGGGCCGAGAGCACTGCCTCCCGAAGGCAGGGATACCCCTCGGAACCTCATGCCGCGACTTCCCGATTCATGCGGGAAGCCTCGGTCTACACCGGGCGCATGCGCAACACCGCGCCTGCGGCCCCGGGCCACCTCGGCAACGAGCACCATCGACGCGACCGTCGGGCCCACCTCGACGAAAGAGTGCGCCGAGGCTACCACCCCAGGCGTGGGGGGCGCTACGACAGCGGGGAGGATCGGAGTCCCTCGCCCGAACCACCCGGTCCGCAGGCCTTCAGTCGGGCCATCCGACGGGCGCCGTTCCCGACCCGGTTCTGACCCCCGACTACTATCACGAAGTACTCGGGGGAAACGAGACCGGAACTGTGGCTCGCAGACTACCGCCTGGCCTGCCAACTGGGTGGAACGGACGACGACAACCTCATCATCCGAAACCTCCCCCTGTTCCTCTCCGACACTGCTCGCGCCTGGTTGGAGCATCTGCCTCCGGGGCAGATCTCCAGCTGGGACGACTTGGTCCGAGCCTTCGCCGGCAATTTCCAGGGCACATACGTGCGCCCCGGGAATTCCTGGGACCTTCGAAGCTGCCGACAGCAGCCGGGAGAGTCGCTCCGGGACTACATCCGGGGATTCTCGAAGCAGCGCACCGAGCTGCCCAACATCACCGACTCGGATGTCGTCGGCGCGTTCCTCGCTGGCACCACCTGCCGTGACCTGGTGAGTAAGTTGGGTCGCAAGACCCCCACCAGGGCGAGCGAGCTGATGGACATCGCCACCAAGTTCGCCTCTGGCCAGGAGGCGGTCGAGGCTATCTTCCGAAAGGACAAGCAGCCCCAGGGCCGCCCATCAGAAGAGGCTCCCGAGGCATCTACTCCGCGCGGCGCCAAGAAGAAGGGCAAGAAGAAGTCGCAATCGAAACGCGACGCCACCGACGCGGACCTTGTCGCCGCCGCCGAGTACAAGAACCCTCGGAAGCCCCCCGGAGGTGCAAACCTCTTCGACAAGATGCTCAAGGAGCCATGCCCCTATCATCAGGGGCCCGTCAAGCACACTCTCGAGGAGTGCGCCATGCTTCGGCGCCACTTCCACAGGGTCTTGCCACCCGCGGAGGGTGGCAGGGCCCACGACGACGACAAGAAGGAAGATCACCAAGCAGGAGAATACCCCGAGGTCCGCGACTGCTTCATGATCTACGGTGGGCATGCGGCGAATGCCTCGGCTCGGCATCGCAAGCAAGAGCGCCGGGAGGTCTGCTCGGTGAAGGTGGCGGCGCCAGTCTACCTAGACTGGTCCGACAAGCCCATCACCTTCGACCAGGCTGACCACCCCGACCATGTGCCGAGCCCGGGGAAATACCCGCTCGTCGTCGACCCCGTCATCGGCGACGTCAGGCTCACCAAGGTCCTGATGGATGGGGGCAGCTGCCTCAACATCATCTACGCCGAGACCCTCAAGCTCCTGCGCGTCGATCTGTCCTCCGTCCGAGCAGGCGCTGCGCCCTTCCACGGGATCATCCCTAGGAAGCGCGTCCAGCCCCTCGGACGACTCGACCTCCCCGTCTGCTTCGGAACACCCTCCAACTTCTGAAGGGAGACCTTGACGTTCGAGGTGGTCGGGTTCCGAGGAACCTACCACGCGGTACTGGGAAGGCCATGCTACATGAAGTTCATGGCCGTCCCCAACTACACCTACCTGAAGCTGAAGATGCCGGGCCCCAACGGGGTCATCACCGTCGGCCCCACGTACAAACACGCATTCGAATGCGACGTGGAGTGCGTGGAGTACGCCGAGGCCCTCGCCGAGTCCGAGGCCCTCATCGCCGACCTGGAGAACCTCTCCAAAGAGGTGCCAGATGTGAAGCGTCATGCCGGCAACTTCGAGCCAGCGGAGACGGTTAAGGCTGTCCCACTCGACCCCAGTGGCGACGCCTCCAAGCAGATCCGGATCGGTTCCGGGCTCGACCCCAAATAGGAAGCAGTGCTCGTCGACTTTCTCCGCGCAAACGCCGACGTCTTTGCGTGGAGTCCCTCGGACATGCCCGGCATACCGAGGGATGTCGCCGAGCACTCGCTGGATATTCGGGCCGGAGCCCGACCCGTCAGGCAGCCTCTGCGCCGATTCGACGAGGAGAAGCGCAGAGTGATTGGCGAAGAGATCCACAAGCTGATGGCAGCGGGGTTCATCAATGTCACACCCGGATTTTAGGGGCACCAAGACCCGGGCGCGAACATAAACACCAGATATGCTGGGACCAAGTCTCACACATATGATGTATAGTGGCACAGGATCGAATGTCACATCTTTACTACATAACAGGAGTTTTATACAAAATAAACAATTACATTATAAGGAGACGACGGTCCAGCAACCCAAAGTTGACTGGGAGACGACGACCTAGACCTCTCACGAACTCGCCACAGCATCCTCCATGCGCCTCATCCTGTGGTACCTGTTCTTGACCTGTGGGGGGGTGTGAGACAGCAAGAGTGAGCTCACATACGTTCATCGCTCAACAAGTTGTGGGGAATAATGTGCATGAACTCGCCAAAGGTGGGAGCTCACGTGAAGTGTAAGGCTTACCAAAGAGGATGGTTAGAGCTGAGCATTGCTTTTAAAGTTGGTCAAAATTTTATTAGCAATTACTAAGTATAAGTAAATACCAACCCAATTAAATAGTAGAACAGAAGTAACAACATCACCTGCGATGCAATGCATATGACAAATTGAATTTAAGTTCCATAAATTAATCATGTGAGGGTCTGAGCTGCTCATGACCGTGAGCACGGCTAGTATACCAGTTTTACACTCTGCAGAGGTTGCGCATCTTTACCCACAAGTCATGTTACCCATCTGCCAAGGGATCGCGACTTCCCATACACCTCTACCGAGGAGGCGAGGCAGGGTAACACTACGAGGCCTTTACAAAGTTCCACTAGCTTCAGAAAACCCGCTACAGTTTATAGGAAGCTCCAATGCAGGAATCCCTTGCAGGACCGCCATCGCAGCAAAATCCTCCCGAGGGCCTCCCTACACTGACCACTCCCCTACTGCCCTTGCCCCTTTCGGGTAAGGTAGTCCTCCGCTAGCTTTCCTAATTAATCAGCCAAGGGCGTCCCATTAAACCCTTGTGGTAGCACTGTTTTCCCGGGTGGTCGCTCCATGTTCCAATTAACATAATGATCTTATCATGAACAGAAATAATAAACTGATAATAAAAGTGTAATCATGAATAATGTATCTTCATACCCAAAACCACATAAAGCACTAGCAAGTACTACCCAAAAAGTTCAGTGGTAAACAAGGTATAAAGATAATCAAACTAGGGTAACCTATTGGGTCCCATCAAAATTAACCTATGCAGATCATTATGATTAATTAGAACATGAGTGTGTAAAAAGAAGTGATCAAGGGCACAACTTGCTTGGCACTTGAGATTCCAGGTACCAACTTGCTCTTCAGATGACTCGTGACCTCGCTCTAGTCGTAGCAATACAAACAAACATTGTATAGGCAAAAATTAACATTACACCAAACATAAGAGAAACTGCATAATAATAATCTACGCGTTGCTACGAGACTAACGGAACTTGAACGGATCAAATCGGAGTTAAAATGGAGGAGTTATGACTTTTCTAAGGTTTTATGTATTTGATATAAGATTAATTAGGAAATAAATTTGTATTACTGTTTTCATGTAAAAACAGAGGCAATAGGTGCTAAACAACATTATTACAAAATTGTAGAAATTGGAATGGACTCATTTGGACTTAATATGAATTTTCTAGGGGTTAAACAAATTCTAGCATTTATTTTCACATTAAAAATCATTTCCTAATCATTTTTACTGAATTTTATATTTTCTGGGCTGGGCACAAGATAACCAGAGAAGACAGGGGCCACGGCGCAAATAAACCCTAGACTCAGGACACTATTCCCTGGACGGCGGGTTGATTTCAGCAAAGGACAGGGGTTCATTTGGAAGACGGCCAGGCCGAAGGGGTACGGCGCGCTATGAACCGCACGATCCAAATCGGACGCGCGAGATTAGATTGAGTACATTATGAATCGGTATGCAATATCAACCGCGGGATCGGAGATCAATGGTTCAGATCGGAAGCCGATCAGCCCAATCCGCGCCAGCCCTAAAACCTTACGATCCAGATCCAACGGCCAAGATTTCAAATTGGTGATATGCCAGTCTATCCCTCCGATTACATATCAACGACCAGATTGAAATCGAGCAAAGGGGTAGGAGAGATCCAATCTAAACCGTCTATAGCTGTTTGAACGGCCAGGGCCAGCTTCTTCCTCCCGCGGCTATTCTATGGTGGCGCAGACCCCCAGCGGCGGCGGCGCCATGGCCATGACCGAGCGAGGAGCTCCGCCCAGTGGACACCATCAAATCGAAACGAATCTACGCGTTGTTGAGACTACGGCGAGCAGGTCTAGGGCACACTTACCCGTAGTTAGGACGTCGAGGTACCCCGACCATGATGAGATGCGGATCCAGGGCGAGGGAAAACTTCGATGAGAAATTCCCATCCACCCACGGCGTCACGAGCTTCGATTCGACTTCGATTATCATCCCCTCATGCTGGCGACGCAACTTGACTGGAATCCCGACCCCGAACGCCATCCCCCATTGGATTCGCCCTAGGCGGCTATTACCTCACTGCATATGGCGGTACAACGAAGGAAAGGGGGGGGGCAGGGACCCAGTTTTATACTCCGAGAGGTGCGCGAGATCTCCGGGGAGCCATGACCACGCAGAGCACGGAAATCACGGGTTGTTGGGGAATTGCCATGAGATCCGATGGGTGCGGCAAGGTTGTGCGGAGAACTCCGTTTCCTGGGCACGCGACGCGGAGGAGACGGGTCTGACACCAGGGAGCGATTGGGGAATTCGAATTTATACTGGAGCAGAGCCAAGATTGGGAGGTCGGCTAGCTAGATTTCCGCCCCAGACCGTTGCTGGGGATCTTGGCTGCTTCAGTTGAGGTGTGGTGACATCGGTGAAGACGATCCTGGCGAGTGGGCCCGTGCATGTCGGCGCAAGGAACGACCAGCGCGCGCACACGGGGAGACTACGTAGCGGATGACACCGTGGGCCCACCAGGCATCCAAAGCTAGTCACACGCGGGAGGACATGGGCTGCTCGGGTAGTAATTTGGAAATGGGCTGAGGGAGAGAAAACTAAGTGGGCTGCCAAGGAGGTTTCAGCCCAAGCGCTTTTGTTTTTAATTCTATTTCCTGTTTTGTTTCTCTTTTTTTTATCTTAAACCTAAAATTTGAATTCAAATCTTGTGACGAATTTGTACTAAAATTTAAATGTCTGTTTTGAACATGCCATTATGGGATGAGTTTATTTTCTTGTAAATTTATTTTGTATTTTGTAACATCTCTCTCTCTTCTTTTCTGTATTATTTCCAATTCCCTAAATTGCACTTTTGGGTTAAATCCAAATTCTTAGTTATCATTATGTGTTTAGTTTAGAGATATATATTCTATAAAGAAATGAATTTGTTATCAGAAATCATTTCCCAAAATAGAATTTTTTAGGTGCTACAAATCCTACCCCCCTTAAAAATAATCTCGTCCTCGAGATTTGTAAGGAACATGATACAACAAATTTAGCTTGTAGTCTAGATTTCAGTTTCTAGTTAGTTCAAAAATCAAGAGTCCCTTTTTTTATTAGTTAGTTATTAGGAGAGCATAGGTATATATGGTTATAGACACTTTATTATGCAGGATAAAAGATATCTTTTAAAGCCTATATAGGTTTGGGCAAGAAAGAGTGGGGTAAAGAAAGACTCCATCCAAGATTGTGGATCTTGTCTCATCTTGGTGACCTCACTTGATCCTTGTAGACTTGAGTTGGTGCTCATCCTTTCTTGATGAAGTTGATCATCTTCTTCGGTCTTGTCTCATTGATTAGGAGTTAGTGTACATTATTGGGCTAGGGAATACGGTTAAGATAGGTATGGATGAGGTAGACTACATGATGTAGACCAAAAACTTGTTTGATGTCAAGTGGGGGGTTGATAGATTATGCAATCCATCAAGACTCTATTGGTTGGGTTAGCTCATGGTTGTTATTCTAGAGTGGGATAAATACGCTAATTAGGGCAAGATGAATCCCTAAGGATAACGTAGAATCTTTTGAGGCCAGTTAGATCTATTAGGATGACATGAAATCTTTTTCAAGATAAGATGATTCTATTAAGGCAATAGAGTATCTCTTAGGATAAGGTAAATCTATTAAGCTAGATTGGGATAAGTTAGGATCTTTTGAGAGGAGATGGATCTATGAGTGTAAGATAGAATCTTTCAAGATCAGATGGATATTGTTAGGCTAGATACTTTAATAAGGGATAATCTAGTCTCTTTTTTTTATCTTATGAATTTTATTTATTTACATTTATGCCTATATGTATATGTAGATGTAATTGTGGACATTACTCCATAACCCATCACACTCAATCAAAGATCCAAATCAGACAAGTATCATAAGAACAAACATTCAAGTGCATAGATAACTATAAAAATAGTTTTGTTTTTTTGTTCCTACAAGTAGGTCTCCTAGTCCTAAAGGTCACTTTAGGCACATGATTTCAAAGTGAGAAATCCACTTTTGTATTTAGAAATGAAGAGGTAAGAATAATCAGAGTAAAGCGGAAATAGATGAGAAAAGATTAAGAAAAGTTTAGAAAGAATCAGAGTAGCAAAGGTAAGTAGATAATGGTTGTCCAGTTCTGTCTAGGTTTCGTCCTACAGTCAACATTCCTCTGATACCACTTCTGTCACACCCGGATTTTAGGGGCACCAAGACCCGGGCGCGAACATAAACACCAGATATGCTGGGACCAAGTCTCACACATATGATGTATAGTGGCACAGGATCGAATGTCACATCTTTACTACATAACAGGAGTTTTATACAAAATAAACAATTACATTATAAGGAGATGACGGTCCAGCAACCCAAAGTTGACTGGGAGACGACGACCTAGACCTCTCACGAACTCGCCACAGCATCCTCCATGCGCCTCATCCTGTGGTACCTGTTCTTGACCTGTGGGGGGGTGTGAGACAGCAAGAGTGAGCTCACATACGTTCATCGCTCAACAAGTTGTGGGGAATAATGTGCATGAACTCGCCAAAGGTGGGAGCTCACGTGAAGTGTAAGGCTTACCAAAGAGGATGGTTAGAGCTGAGCATTGCTTTTAAAGTTGGTCAAAATTTTATTAGCAATTACTAAGTATAAGTAAATACCAACCCAATTAAATAGTAGAACAGAAGTAACAACATCACCTGCGATGCAATGCATATGACAAATTGAATTTAAGTTCCATAAATTAATCATGTGAGGGTCCGAGCTGCTCATGACCGTGAGCACGGCTAGTATACCAGTTTTACACTCTGCAGAGGTTGCGCATCTTTACCCACAAGTCATGTTACCCATCTGCCAAGGGATCGCGACTTCCCATACACCTCTACCGAGGAGGCGAGGCAGGGTAACACTACGAGGCCTTTACAAAGTTCCACTAGCTTCAGAAAACCCGCTACAGTTTATAGGAAGCTCCAATGCAGGAATCCCTTGCAGGACCGCCATCGCAGCAAAATCCTCCCGAGGGCCTCCCTACACTGACCACTCCCCTACTGCCCTTGCCCCTTTCGGGTAAGGTAGTCCTCCACTAGCTTTCCTAATTAATCAGCCAAGGGCGTCCCATTAAACCCTTGTGGTAGCACTGTTTTCCCGGGTGGTCGCTCCATGTTCCAATTAACATAATGATCTTATCATGAACAGAAATAATAAACTGATAATAAAAGTGTAATCATGAATAATGTATCTTCATACCCAAAACCACATAAAGCACTAGCAAGTACTACCCAAAAAGTTCAGTGGTAAACAAGGTATAAAGATAATCAAACTAGGGTAACCTATTGGGTCCCATCAAAATTAACCTATGCAGATCATTATGATTAATTAGAACATGAGTGGGTAAAAAGAAGTGATCAAGGGCACAACTTGCCTGGCACTTGAGATTCCAGGTACCAACTTGCTCTTCAGATGACTCGTGACCTCGCTCTAGTCGTAGCAATACAAACAAACATTGTATAGGCAAAAATTAACATTACACCAAACATAAGAGAAACTGCATAATAATAATCTACGCGTTGCTACGAGACTAACGGAACTTGAATGGATCAAATCGGAGTTAAAATGGAGGAGTTATGACTTTTCTAAGGTTTTATGTATTTGATATAAGATTAATTAGGAAATAAATTTGTATTACTGTTTTCATGTAAAAACAGAGGCAATAGGTGCTAAACAACATTATTACAAAATTGTAGAAATTGGAATGGACTCATTTGGACTTAATATGAATTTTCTAGGGGTTAAACAAATTCTAGCATTTATTTTCACATTAAAAATCATTTCCTAATCATTTTTACTGAATTTTATATTTTCTGGGCTGGGCACAAGATAACCAGAGAAGACAGGGGCCACGGCGCAAATAAACCCTAGACTCAGGACACTATTCCCTGGACGGCGGGTTGATTTCAGCAAAGGACAGGGGTTCATTTGGAAGACGGCCAGGCCGAAGGGGTACGGCGCGCTATGAACCGCACGATCCAAATCGGACGCGCGAGATTAGATTGAGTACATTATGAATCGGTATGCAATATCAACCGCGGGATCAGAGATCAATGGTTCAGATCGGAAGCCGATCAGCCCAATCCGCGCCAGCCCTAAAACCTTACGATCCAGATCCAACGGCCAAGATTTCAAATTGGTGATATGCCAGTCTATCCCTCCGATTACATATCAACGGCCAGATTGAAATCGAGCAAAGGGGTATGAGAGATCCAATCTAAACCGTCTATAGCTGTTTGAACGGCTAGGGCCAGCTTCTTCCTCCCGCGGCTATTCTATGGTGGCGCAGACCCCCAGCGGCGGCGGCGCCATGGCCATGACCGAGCGAGGAGCTCCGCCCAGTGGACACCATCAAATCGAAACGAATCTACGCGTTGTTGAGACTACGGCGAGCAGGTCTAGGGCACACTTACCCGTAGTTAGGACGTCGAGGTACCCCGACCATGATGAGATGCGGATCCAGGGCGAGGGAAAACTTCGATGAGAAATTCCCATCCACCCACGGCGTCACGAGCTTCGATTCGACTTCGATTATCATCCCCTCATGCTGGCGACGCAACTTGACTGGAATCCCGACCCCGAACGCCATCCCCCATTGGATTCGCCCTAGGCGGCTATTACCTCACTGCATATGGCGGTACAGCGAAGGAAAGGGGGGGGCAGGGACCCAGTTTTATACTCCGAGAGGTGCGCGAGATCTCTGGGGAGCCATGACCACGCAGAGCACGGAAATCACGGGTTGTTGGGGAATTGCCATGAGATCCGATGGGTGCGGCAAGGTTGTGCGGAGAACTCCGTTTCCTGGGCACGCGACGCGGAGGAGACGGGTCTGACACCAGGGAGCGATTGGGGAATTCGAATTTATACTGGAGCAGAGCCAAGATTGGGAGGTCGGCTAGCTAGATTTCCGCCCCAGGCCGTTGCTGGGGATCTTGGCTGCTTCAGTTGAGGTGTGGTGACATCGGTGAAGACGATCCTGGCGAGTGGGCCCGTGCATGTCGGCGCAAGGAACGACCAGCGCGCGCACACGGGGAGACTACGTAGCGGATGACACCGTGGGCCCACCAGGCATCCAAAGCTAGTCACACGCGGGAGGACATGGGCTGCTCGGGTAGTAATTTGGAAATGGGCTGAGGGAGAGAAAACTAAGTGGGCTGCCAAGGAGGTTTCAGCCCAAGCGCTTTTGTTTTTAATTCTATTTCCTGTTTTGTTTCTCTTTTTTTTATCTTAAACCTAAAATTTGAATTCAAATCTTGTGACGAATTTGTACTAAAATTTAAATGTCTGTTTTGAACATGCCATTATGGGATGAGTTTATTTTCTTGTAAATTTATTTTGTATTTTGTAACATCTCTCTCTCTTCTTTTCTGTATTATTTCCAATTCCCTAAATTGCACTTTTGGGTTAAATCCAAATTCTTAGTTATCATTATGTGTTTAGTTTAGAGATATATATTCTATAAAGAAATGAATTTGTTATCGGAAATCATTTCCCAAAATAGAATTTTTTAGGTGCTACAATCAAAGAGGTATTCCATCCCGAATGGCTTGCCAACCCTGTGCTTGTGAGGAAGAAAGGGGGGAAATGGCGGATGTGTGTAGACTACACTGGTCTCAACAAAGCATGTCCGAAGGTTCCCTACCCTCTGCCTCGCATCGATCAAATCGTGGATTCCACCGCTGGGTGCGAAACCCTGTCCTTCCTCGATGCCTACTCAGGGTATCACCAAATCCGGATGAAAGAGTCCGACCAGCTCGCGACTTCTTTCATCACGCCGTTCGGCATGTACTGCTATGTCACCATGCCGTTCGGTTTGAGGAATGCGGGCGCGAACACATCGGGTGCGGTGCATGAACCATGTGTTCGGCGAACACATCGGTCACACAGTCGAGGCCTACGTCGATGACATCGTAGTCAAGACAAGGAAGGCTTCCGACCTCCTCTCCGACCTTGAAGTGACATTCCGATGTCTCAAGGCGAAGGGAGTCAAGCTCAATCCTGAGAAGTGTGTCTTCGGGGTGCCCCGAGGCATGCTCCTGGGGTTCATCGTCTCCGAGCGTGGCATCGAAGCCAACCCGGAGAAGATCGCAGCCATCACCAGCATGGGACCCATCAAGGACTTAAAAGGCGTACAGAGGGTCATGGGATGTCTTGCGGCCCTGAGCCGCTTCATCTCACGCCTCGGCGAAAGAGGTCTGCCTCTGTACCGCCTCTTAAGGAAGGCCGAGTGTTTCGCTTGGACCCCTGAGGCCGAGGAAGCCCTTGGGAACCTGAAGGCGCTCCTTACGAAGGCGCCTGTCTTGGTGCCCCCAGCTGATGGAGAAGCCCTCTTGGTCTACGTCGCCGCAACCACTCAGGTGGTTAGCGCCGCGATTGTGGTCGAGAGGCAAGAGGAAGGGCATGCATTGCCCGTTCAGAGGCCAGTCTACTTCGTCAGCGAAGTACTGTCCGAGACCAAGATCCGCTACCCACAAGTTCAGAAGCTGCTATATGCTGTGATCCTAACAAGGCGGAAGTTACGACATTACTTCGAGTCTCATCCGGTAACTGTGGTGTCATCCTTCCCCCTGGGGGAGATCATCCAGTGCCGAGAGGCCTCGGGCAGGATCGCAAAGTGGGCGGTGGAAATCATGGGCGAAACAATCTCGTTCGCCCCTCGGAAGGCCATCAAGTCCCAGGTGTTGGCGGACTTCGTGGCCGAATGGGTCGACACCCAGCTGCCGACAGCTCCGATCCAACCGGAGCTCTGGACCATGTTTTTCAACGGGTCGCTGATGAAAACGGGAGCCGGCGCGGGCCTGCTCTTCATCTCGCCCCTCGGGAAGCACCTACGCTACGTGCTACGCCTCCATTTCCCGGCATCCAACAATGTGGCCGAGTACAAAGCTCTGGTCAACGGGTTGCGGATCGCCATCGAGCTAGGGGTCAGACGCCTCGACGCCCGCGGTGACTCACAACTCGTCATCGACCAAGTCATGAAGAACTCCCACTGCCGCGACCCGAAGATGGAGGCCTACTGCGATGAGGTTCGGCGCCTGGAAGACAAGTTCTTCGGGCTCGAGCTCAACCACATCGCTCGGCGCTACAACGAGACTGCAGACGAGCTGGCTAAAATAGCCTCAGGGCGAACGACGGTCCCCCCAGACGTCTTCTCCCGGGATCTGCATCAACCCTCTGTCAAGATCGACGACGCTCCCGAGCCCGAGGCACCCTCGGCACAGCCCGAGGTACCCTCGGCACAGCCCGAGGCACCCTCGGCACAGCCCGAGGTACCCTCGGCCCCCGAGGTACCCTCGGCCCCCGAGGGCGAGGCACTGGACGTCGAGGAAGGGCAGAGCGGGGCCACGCCTGATCAAGATTGGCAGGCCCCGTACCTGCAATATCTCCGCCGAGGAGAGCTACCCCTCGACCAATCCGAGGCTCGGCGGGTAGCGCGACGCGCCAAGTCGTTTGTCTTACTGGGCGATGAGGAGGAGCTCTACCACCGCAGCCCCTCAGGCGTCCTCCAGCGATGCATCTCCATCGCCGAAGGTCAGGAACTCCTGCAAGAAATACACTCGGGGGCTTGCGGCCATCATGCAGCACCCCGAGCCCTTGTCGGGAATGCTTTTTGGCAAGGCTTCTACTGGCCAACGACGGTGGCTGACGCTACTAGAATTGTCCGCACCTACGAAGGGTGCCAATTCTATGCGAAGCAGACCCACCTGCTCGCTCAGGCTCTGCAGACGATACCCATCACCTGGCCCTTCGCTGTGTGGGGTCTAGACCTCGTCGGTCCCTTGCAGAAGGCGCCCGGGGGCTACACGCACCTGCTGGTCGCCATCGACAAATTCTCCAAGTGGATCGAGGTCCGACCCCTGAACAGCATCAGGTCTGAGCAGACGGTGGCGTTTTTCACCAACATCATCCATCGCTTCGGGGTCCCAAACTCCATCATCACCGACAACGGTACCCAGTTCACCGGCAAAAAATTCTTGGATTTCTGCGAAGACCACCACATCCGGGTGGACTGGGCTGCCGTGGCTCATCCCATGACGAATGGGCAAGTAGAGCGTGCCAACGGCATGATTCTACAAGGGCTCAAGCCCCGGATCTACAACGGCCTCAACAAGTTCGGCAAGCGATGGATGAAGGAACTCCCCTCGGTGGTCTGGAGCCTGAGGACAACGCCAAGCCGAGCCACGGGTTTCACGCCGTTCTTCCTGGTCTATGGGGCCGAGGCCATCTTGCCCACTGACCTGGAATACGGCTCCCCGAGGGCGAAGGCCTACAACGAACAAAGCAACCAAGCTAGCCGAGAAGACTCGCTGGACCAGCTGGAGGAGGCTCGGGACAAGGCCTTACTACACTCGGCACGGTACCAGCAGTCCCTACGACGCTACCACGCCCGAGGGGTCCGGTCCCGAGACCTCCAGGTGGGCGATCTGGTGCTTCGGCTGCGGCAAGACGCCCGAGGGAGGCACAAGCTCACGCCCCCCTGGGAGGGGCCATTCGTCATCGCCAAAGTCCTGAAGCCCGGAAGATACAAGCTGGCCAATAATCAAGGCGAGATCTACGGCAACGCCTGGAACATCAAACAGCTACGTCGCTTCTACCCTTAAGATGTTTTCAAGTTGTTCGTATACTTCGCACCCATGCAAAGTTTAGTCATCAAGGAAGGGTCGGCCTCGCCTCGGCAGAGCCCGACCCTCCCTCGGGGGCTAAAAGGGGGGGAGACCCCCTCTGCGTCGAATTTTTCCCTCAAAAAAAGATCTCTTTTTAGCAGAATTTCTTTCGTGCTTTTTGACTACTTCGAAAAGCGGATCCTGGAAACGACGGAGTACACGTAAGCAGCCAAGGCTGACCGAGCCGAGGGACTCCTACGCCTCCGGGATACGGATACCTCACTCATCACCTTCTGCGATAAGTAACTCGCGTTCGGATAAAGCGACTCCGTGGACCGGACAAGTCTTCACGTTCGGAAGCTCTTCTGCCAAAGTGGTCCTTCAAGCTTCCTCGACTAAGTCGGAGACAGGGCCTCATGGACGGGTGAAGGTACGCGTAAGCGGCAAGGCCGACCGAGCCGAGGGACTCCTACGCCTCCGGGATACGGATACCTCACTCATCACCTTCCGCGAGAAGCAACTCTCGCCCGCACAAACATCCCTGTTACCGACGGAAAGTCCAGATGCTCGGAATAAGGGAAAAGAGACGCAGCTTTACAAGCGCAGCGAGGGTGTGTTTTCTGGCCTCAACGGCCGCAGAAGGCACGCGCTACAAGACGATCTGATCCTGCAGGCTCGGGTCTTCACGCTGAAGGGGGCCGTAGCACCTTCGGCATCGACGACGTCTTCAGCAAGGTCCGACCCAGCCTCGGACGGCGACGCGATCCGAGGACTTCTCCAGGAATCCGGCCCGAGCAGGCGGCTCGGCCGGCTACCCCCGGGGCCTCGGCCAACCATCTTCCAAGGGCGCTAGCCCGACCCGAGGCCTCGGCTGATCGACTCCGGCGTCGGATCCGCTGACGGACAACCCGGCTAGGCTCCGGCCAACCAGGTTCCCATTTTCGAGCCAACTCCGCCTCTGTTCGTACTGATATCGCTACCCCTGGCCTCGGCTCGTCGAGGAGCGGCCGAGGGGTCTCTTTAACTAAGCTAGAGGAGCCTCAGACAATAAGGCCGATCGAGCCGAGGGATTCCTACGCCTCCGGGATACGGATACCTCACTCGTCACCTTGACACGGGGCGACTCATGCTTGGTGAAGCGGTACAGATAATCAACAGGCGAGACTTAGTGCTCGAAAATGAGGAAAAAACACGGCTCCGTGCCGAAATTACATACATGTTCAGGCCTCGACAGCCACAATGAACATAAAACACTGGCATTCAAGGTGCCATAACAAACGGAACTCCGGTTCCGTCCCCGCGGGTACGAGCGACCTCAGACCTTTGGGGGACGAACATCGAGAGGCTCTCACCCACAGAGGACGAGAACCAGCCATTCAGGCCAGGAGACGGAGACCCAGGGCTACTGGCGCCCTACCTATCCCGGCATGGCTGGAGGAAGTCCCCGTGGGACGGAAGGATGCCATTCTCCCCCGGGCGCGGGGGAAGAAAAAGGCAGCCGGCCCATGCGGGGGCAGCCCCCCGACTCGCCTCATCCTTCATCTTGGCCTGGATGATGAAAATCCTTGAGGCCGAGGGAGGGGTAGAGGCCGCAGCCTGGCACGCTCTCCCCACCGTCGAACTGGAGGTCACCATCTTGGGTGGCCACCGGCGGAGGGGAGCAACCAGGCTGTGTGATGAAAATCCTTGAAGCCGAACGATGGCTGAAAGGTACCAACTCCCACGGAGTTGTGTTCCTCCAACGAGGAGGCGGAAAGACGGTGGGCACCCCCCATCCAGGGGCTTGGAAGATGGAAAGACACGACGCATGAGGGAGGAAGAAGGCGTGGTCGCCTTCCGAAAGGGGTCGCCCTCCTTTTAAAGGCAACTCTCCCTACGTGCGCCCCAAACGCCGCGGGCTGAGTCTTCTCCAACACGCTCCAAGGCCCACCCCTGCGACTCGGGGGCTGGGTCCCGCATGTCATGCAGACCGGCTCCGAGCAGAAGAAGCCAAACCGCCGCGCGTGGTGCGCACAACCGCCCAGCGGTTACAAGCGACCCCCCACTTTTGCCCAGACCAACGGGCGGGAGGGGCGGGCAGCCATGCAGGCGGCATGCAACTGCGCCAGGTGGACGCGCTTCTCCGACTTCTGACACGCCAGCTTGGAGGCCCAGGCCCACGCGTCACGCAACCAGCGCACCAGTTGTTGCATGCAAGCAACCGTGCCACCACTTGTGCCACCGTCGCACCTCTTCGGTTGCGGAGCCTATGCCGCGACTCGAGGCAACCCAGCGCACGACCCAGCGGCGCCAGCCTGGCGCGACGGTCAATGCGGCCGAAAGTGGGCCGACAGTAATGACGGTGGCAGGCGGACGGGAGCAGCAGTCACGTCGTCAGCCAGGCTCACGTCCCATCCAGGGACAGAAAGAGAGCCTCCTCCCACGGCGTGAAGACGGTGCGCCCGTGATCCGTTCCTCGAACGGCTCGCGCACGCGCAACGGCCGCCCCGCCAACCACTCGCCCCGTCGCATTAACTCCGCGGCGGGACAGGCGGCGCTTCTGGCAGGAGAAGCGGATGACGCTTCGCCTTCGCCGTAATAATCGCGCCAAAAAAGGTACGCCACGTCGTTCGATTTCGTATCCTTTTCCCTTTTTCCTCTTTCTCTATCTCTTGCAACAGGGACCGGGAAAGGGGGATACCCCGAAAAGGATCCTTCCCTGTGAAGGAACCGGGCTCCGAGCCCCCCTACTGATCAGAGGTTCGAAGGCTGGCCCTCCGAAGGGTTCAACAGTCGCCTCAGATCGCATGGGCCCGACACCCACTACTGGTCAGGGGTTCGAAGGCCGGCCCCCCCGAAGGGCTCCATGGCCGCCTCAGGCTACTCGGGCTCCGCGCCCATTACTGATCAGAGGTTCGAAGGCTGGCCCCCGAAGGGTTCACAGTCGCCTCAGACGCCGAGCGAGGGATGACCAGGGGTACGTTCGATACATAACCGAGGCTCGGGCTGCGCTCCCGAGGTACCCTAGGACATTTCCGAGACCAGCGGGAACGATCTTGTAACGGAATCCCATCGGAGGGAGGCATCGAGCCCTCGGACCCCGTCGCCAGGGGACCGGGTCCGGCAGATCACCCGCAGGTACTTTTGGGCGTGCCTCTGGGCCCCTAGCCGACCCCCAACGAACGGGGCACGGACGTCCACTCGGATTACCCGCTTGCAGCTCACCGGAGACACCATGTTCGGTGCACATCGAGGGTAACATGGCGCACTCCCCCCCTCCTCCTTGCGGAAAGGCGACGTAGGGGCGTATGCAAAAAGTCGAGTCTGTCCCTGATCGTCCTCTCGCCCTGTGCGGAGGCTCGGGGGCTGCTCTCGCAAACCCGGCTCCGGCCGAACCGTTGACAGCGTCAACATACCAGCCCGAGAACTTCGGCCCCGACCGTGCACCCGGGCTACGGCCAGTTCGCATGAGGGAACAACCAGACCAGCCGAAGCGTTACGCAAGGCATTAAGACCTCGAAGGAGTGAAACCACTCCTCCGAGGCCTCTGGGGCTACACCCGGCGGGTGCGCTCGCGCGCACCCACCGGAATGAAATGCAACCGAGGAAGGCTGGTCCCCTTGCAAAAAAGTGCGACGAAAGCCTCCAAGCGAGTGCTAACACTCCCTTCGAGGCTCGGGGGCTACTGTCGGGGACCATAATTAGGGGTACCCTCATTACGCCTAATTCTCAGCTGGTAACCCCCATCAGCATAAAGCTGTAGAGGCCTGATGGGTGCGATTAAGTCAGGGATCAGTCCATACGAGTGACTCGATCACGCTTCACCCGAGCCTAGCCTCGGACTCGGGCAGCCGACCTCGAGGGACTTCCGTCTCGCCCGAGGCCCCCCTTTTAACGGCGGACACATCTCCGGCTCGCCCGAGGCCTTGGCTTCGCTAAGAAGCAACCCTGACTAAATCGCCGCACCGACTGACCGAGTTGCAGGGGCATTTAACGCAAAGGTGGCCTGACACCTCTATCCTGACGCACGCCCCCCGGCAGAGCCGAAGTGACCGCTGTCACTCCGCTGCTCCACTGACCGGTCTGACAGAAGGACAGCGCCGCCTGCACCACTCCGACTGCGGTGCCACTCGAAAGAGTGAGTCTGACAGGCAGTCAGGCCTCGCCAGGGGCGCCATAGGGAACTCCGCTCCGCCCGACCCCAGGGCTCGGACTCGGGCTAAGACCCGGAAGACGACGAACTCCGCTCCGCCCGACCCCAGGGCTCGGACTCGGGCTAAGACCCGGAAGACGGCGAACTCCGCTCCGCCCGACCCCAGGGCTCGGACTCGGGCTAAGACCCGGAAGACGGCGAACTCCGCTCCGCCCGACCCCAGGGCTCGGACTCGGGCTAAGACCCGGAAGACGGCGAACTCCGCTCCGCCCGACCCCAGGGCTCGGACTCGGGCTAAGACCCGGAAGACGGCGAACTCCGCTCCGCCCGACCCCAGGGCTCGGACTCGGGCTCGGCCCCGGAAGACGACGAACTCCGCCTCGCCCGACCCCAGGGCTCGGACTTCGCCCTGGCCTCTGCCGAACGACTTCCGCCTCGCCCGACCCGGGGGCTCGGACTCGGCCTCGGCAACGGAAGACAGATTCGACCCCAGCTTCGGAGGAGCCCCCACGTCGCCCGGCCTCGGGCGCGGGCCCGCCACGTCAACAGGGAGCGCCATCACCACTCTACCCCGAGCCGACTCGGGCCGCAGAGAACAAGACCGGTGTCCCATCTAGCCAGCTCCGCCAGATAGGCAATGATGGCGCCTCCCAAGCTCTATGACGGCGGCGGCTCTCAGCTCTCTTACGGAAGCCGGTGGACGTCAGCAAGGACTCGACCGCTCCGACAGCTGTCCTTCCGCCAAGCTCCGTTGCTCCTCCGACAGCCACGATATCACACCAGCAGGGTGCCAAGATCTCTCCGGCTGCCACATTGGCATGTACTTAGGGCGCTAGCTCTCCCTCCGCTAGACACGTAGCACTCTGCTACACCCCCATTGTACACCTGGATCCTCTCCTTACGACTATAAAAGGAAGGACCAGGGCCTTCTTAGAGAGGGTTGGCCGCGCGGGACCGAGGACGGGACAGGCGCTCTCTTGGGGCCGCTCGCTTCCCTCACCCGCGTGGACGCTTGTAACCCCCCTACTGCAAGCGCACCCGACCTGGGCGCGGGACGAACACGAAGGCCGCGGGACTTCCACCTCTCTCACGCCCGTCTCCGGCCACCTCGCCTCTCCCCCCTTCACGCTCGCCCACGCGCTCGACCCATCTGGGCTGGGGCACGCAGCACACTCACTCGTCGGCTTAGGGACCCCCCGGTCTCGAAACGCCGACAACCACCATACGCTTTTGCTTAAACAAAAAGACAAGTGTGTGTTTACGAAGAGAATTAAAGGCAAGTCGGCACAAAAGCTACCTCAACGGTGGCGAGGATGACGAACTGGTCATTGTTGTCGGTCCTCCCCTACGTCACCTCTGGCGCCAAGATGACGTCACAGTCCTCGATATAGTAGTCGTCGAACGTGCGCGACATACCGAGTACTAATGACTCTTGGCTAGGCTGTAAAACGAAGTGCACCCCAGGCTCATCAGCAAGGTAGTACCCCTGGCCGTTGCACCACCGGATGCGCTACTCCTCTACATACATCGTGTTCGAGGATACTCATACAACGTCAGCAACGACTATCGTCTCAGCACACAAGAATTCATGGCCAGTTAGTAGCGACTTACGTGGCAGGTTGGACTTCAGGTGGATGATGAGCTGGACGACGTGATGGCGTCGTCGTCGAATGCGGTGCCTAGAACAACCCGAGAGTCGCCGACGTTGGCGACGACCATGAGGTCCCCCTGTTTGACGATGGACAACGCGGAGCAGCCGCTCTGCACCGCGTCCAAGCGGCGGCTGCGCCGGAGCTTGTCGTACATAGCGGCACATGCGACCACGTAGGACTGCTTCTAGAGGTCGAACTGGCAGTCGCCAAGTTTCTTCTTGTCGTCGATGAGCGACCCCAACGCGAGTGCCTCCTGCTAATAGTGTTTGTTCGGGGTTTTTAAGTAAGAAACATGAATTCATGTTTGGCGTTAGTTTATAAAAATGACTCACAAGTCAGATCCATGGAAAAAATATTACAAAGAATAAATGTCACACATGCAAAAAAAGAATTTAAGTTAAAAACATTATTCAAATAAAAGAAATTGCATGCAAGGCTCTTCTTTAAATACTACTCCCTTCATCCAAAAATATA
Organism: Zea mays; assembly: GCF_902167145.1. Taxonomy (NCBI): domain Eukaryota; kingdom Viridiplantae; phylum Streptophyta; class Magnoliopsida; order Poales; family Poaceae; genus Zea; species Zea mays. The sequence continues at coordinate 83,398,553 of NC_050101.1, forward strand.
ATTCAAGAATCTCGGTGATACTTATCTACTACTACGCATTGTGCAAGGGTAGCAGGTGGGCTTAGAGAGAGATGTAGTAGATGTGTTTTCTGTTATAGATGTAGACATAAACACACATATGGTGTAGTGGTAGCTACGGGGGAATGAGAATGGAGGGGAGGAGGGAATCGGAAAGGCAGAACACGGAATGGGCAGAACGCGGAATGACCGACTACTATTGCAGCCTTAATAAGTAGTAGAGATTTGTTCATTTAATTACAAAATGTACATTATGTACAAACTAAATACAATTTAATTTTGAGAAAAATAAAGTAGTTTAAGAATTCTGTTAGTACTGTAGATATACCGTGTGTTTGGTTGGTTGTACCGGGGGAGAAACTGCATCCACAAATCCTCAAAGCACATTTTGTTTGTTTCACTTCTCTGCATAACCAGGCTGAGCGGGTGCAAGAAACAACAGCGAGCCAGACCCGCTAGAAACGGACGCTCGGCGCGTACGCGCGCGTGCAGGCACGGTGCAGCCACGCCCGTACGGACCAGGCTGACACCGTCCATGAACCAAACATGTGGATAAAGGACGTAATTTAGAGTATCCTGCTATAAATAAAAAGATATAATGGACGAAATCTTCTAAAGCCTGCTATAAATGACAGAGAATATGAGATAATGTTGCTCGAGACACACTTACACCGAATCCAGCGAGGAGCCGAGGACTGTCATTTCGTCTGGACCTAGTTCTGACCGAACCCAACCGTTCCCACTTCCCACACCGTCTGCGGTCTGCCTGACCGAAACCGAACCCCCCAGCCTACACCACCCGCTGTCCTGATGGCGACGGACCCCGCGCCGGTGCCGGCGATGCGCTGCTACTCGCTGCCGCCAGTCCGCCTCCCCGCGGAGGACATTCTCTTCTGCGTCGACGTTGACCTCGAGGCCCGCGCCGAGATGAAGTCCGCCGCCGCCGCCGCAGCGTCCTCGGGCTCCACCTCCACCGCTTCGCCGCAGCCGACGCAGCCCGCGGGGGCCGGGGGTGCCCCGGCGGCGGGGCCCCGGACCGTGGTCAGGCGGATGGACGCGGTCAGGCAGGCGCTGCTGCTGTTCGTCCACAGCAAGCTCACCATGTGCCCAGAGCACCGCTTCGCCTTCGCCTCCCTCGGCGAGACGTTCTCCATGGTACCACGGTTCCCCTCATCTGATCCCTTAATTTCTCGGCAACATCTAGTCGGTCTTCGCGTTCTTTGCTCTTGTCGACGAGAAATTTAGGGGACGATTATTCCTATTTGTGCAGAACTGTTACTAGATGACTACCTGCTGTCTCATACAGACATACAGTCATACTACCAATCACGATTTGTTCTGTGACGTGGTAATGTTTGAGCGCCCAATTCGAGGTATGATGAGGGGATCTACGTGAGGGAGTTCTGTTTAGGCTGGATTTAAGTTAAGCGTGGAGTGAGATATTCGCCCCCAAATTTCCCCAATCATCGTGCATTATTGTTCTGTAGTTTGCTCTGAGAGTTATTGGTAAATCAAGGTGCTTATTGTATTTTAGTGTGCGATAATATATTGGTTAATATAATCTGTCCCCTTTCAATTTTAAGGTGAAGAAGGGCTTCAGCAGTGATGCTGGTTTCGCAATGGAGGCAATCCATTCCTTGTCTGCTTCAGAAACAAGATATGCTATGGCTGATCTGACCCAGCTCTTTATGACAGCTTGCCAGGAAGGGAAAAGAGCAGAATCGCAAGGCCGGATTCTCCGGGTGGTAAGCTCTTTTTGTAACTACCCACGATCCAGTTTTACATTGCTTTAGTAATGTCTGTCAGCTAATTCTGCCCCGTTTTAGTGTCTGATAACCAATTGGATATCCAGCACTTACGAGTTACGAGTTAGAACATTGTTTATAATTTTTCTAATTATTATCACCAACTTGTGATGTAAATTTAACATAAAGGCCTCTTATCATTAATTATAGTGCTCTCGAAATATTAGTTTGTTTTCATATATGTAAAATGCAGGATCACTCTGAATTATCGTGGTGCTAATTTTCCTCGGATCACTATCTATCCTTCTGTGCATAACATGCTACACAGGCTCCTGCAGTTATCTACTTTCCATTTCTTCATCAGTTATATAATGTCTTGGGTCTTGATTGCTTCAAGGTTAATCATTCCAGGTGCTCATATACTGCCGTTCCTCTACAAAGCCACAGCATCAGTGGCCCGTGAAGCCAAAGAATTTCACCCTCGACATAATCTATCTCCACGACAAGCCAAATCCTGACAACTGCCCACAGAAGGTATATGATGCCTTGGTCGATGTTCTTGAGCATGTCAGCCAGTATGAGGGGTACATTCTCGAGACTGGTCAAGGGCTTGCTCGCGTGCTCTTTCGTCAGATGTGCATTCTTGTATCCCATCCTTTGCAACGTTGCATGCAAGATGACCTTGATATTCCCAAACAAGTCGCTAAGAAAATCGTGGCAGCCGAACCTGCACAGAATGAAGATGCCGCTCCAGTCTCCAGCCAACAGTAGGGTCTTCTAGTTGAACGGTATGCAAACATGAAGTTACTCGCAAGCGGTTGGCATTACCGTTCTACTAGATCAGAATGCCTGTTCTGTGTGATGGAGATTCCATCCCAGAATTTGTGTACTATGCTTTAACTGTCCAAGGAGTCATCCTCTTGCCCCCGTCCCTTGTTTGCTTGGGTATTCAGCATGTAGTTGCACATGATACAAATAACTCAAATCTTTGGCACTTGAATTTCATTTGTTTGCGAACTTTAAGTTGTGCTGCAGGTCGTATCATGTTCAGCTCATCTGAGAGAACTCTGCTGAATTTTGTGTTGTGCTAGGGGAACCTTCTCTGCCGTGTAACCATTAAGCCAGAGTTATCTTACATCATGAGGCCCCTGTGATTTTCCTAGTTGTTTACATCCAGATTGAGGTCATGTTAGCAAAGTAGGAGGATCATTACAACTCCACTTTCAGAACTGAACTGTAGATGGCATTCATTATAGAAGCGTCGAAATTGACTTGGAATTGTTCAGTGTCTCCATAGTACATAAAAAGATCGTTTGCACCGCCAGTGAAGCAAGTAAGCCATTCTGAATTCGACATACATACATATATATACTTCCTTGCATTGCAAGAACCTCCAACACCATCTTTGTACCCGGAAACCCCTTGCCCTTACACTTACCCTCACATTTCCTCGCACCCTAACGCCCAAGTGGCTATTTACAGAGACATCATGCTGGCCGCTGCATTTTGCTTGCTTATCAGCAGCAGGGGAAGCAGGAGAACAAGCCGCCCTTTCCTGCCTCCGGTTTGCTTCTTGTCTCCGGCTGCGGCTCCGCCTTCGCTTCAACTACTGGCGGTGCTGGCGCGGCCTTGACCGCCTCCGTCGTTGCTGCTGCTGCTTCCGGCTGGTGGTCTCGATGAGACTGCTTCTTGGAGTAGTTCCTCTTGTCCTCTATCAAACTGCGCCATCAGATTTTGTTCATCAGTTGGTCCGGTCGAGAAGATTCAGCTTTCTAAAACAACAAGAACGTGTCGCATGGAACGAGGTGGCGGTATGCGTAGTACTTTGGGAAGGCGAAGGAGTAGTTCCCCTTCATGGCGCTCTCGGGGAGCTCTGGGATGCTCTCGAAGGGCGGCGAGACGATGGCAGGGGCGGCCTTGGCATCGTTGTCGGCGTCGATGACGGCGCTGCTGCGCGGCGGCGTGGCGATGTCCATGAGCTCCGGGTGCGCCAGGAAGAAGCCGGTGAAGTCGCTGGACGGCGCGACCTGGAGGCCGAACACCGACTCCGTGGACATCATGCTCCAGTCCTTGTTGGACTCGGACGGGTCCCGCTCGAACACCGCCGCCGGGATCCTGTCAGCATCCGCCTCTGCCTCGGCGCTGCCGTCTGACGACGAGAGCCGTTCCATGAGCTGCGTCGGCGGTGGCGTGGCCGGCGCCCTGCCGGGGAGGCCGTTCTGCAGGGGCAACGCCATGCGCGCGCGCGCGCACCAGCCGCCGGTCACCGATCTGGGCGCGGCGCCTGTGGCACGGGGCGACGACGCCTAATCCTCGGTTGGTGGAGCGGAGGCGGAGCGGAGCCGTGCCGAACGCCTCGTCAGCGCGCGGCATGCATGGCACGGTCGCTCGCTATTTTTGGTCCACCAGCACAGCCGCCCGACCGCTCTCGGACGGCTGGGGTGTCTCTCTCTCTCCCTGCTGCAAATTAGCAAGGCGTCGTCGTCGTCAGCCTCCACCCTCCAGCGAGCACCAGGATGAGGGCGAGGCACACGGCTGGCCTCCGATCAGACGACGGCCGGCTCTCCCAGCGCCGCGCGGCGCGTCTGAACCGCGTGGCACGCACACGCACGGGCCACGTCGCACGAGCTGCGCTGGGGCTTGCTGGATTCGACGGCTCGTCGTGGGTTTGTTTGCAAGGCGGCTCGGGCGCTCGGCCCTCCGCCCTGCGAAAACGAATAAATACGACGGCGGGGAAAGAAGGTCCTGCGCGTGCGCGGGAGCGCCCAGATTAGCATGGCGCGCTGGCTTAATATGGCAGCGACGGCGTGGCGTCAACCAGCAGCTGTTGCGATCGGCAAAGCCGCGGCGCTGGCGTGGTGATTGTCTGGCGACAGGCGCGGCGGCGACGAGGAGGCAGATGCAGCACAGCACAGGTCGCGCGTGCCTCGTTTTGGCTCGTGACGACAGCGGAAACGCGACGACACGGCTTCGTCGTAAGCAAGACGATAGTGTTAGGCCTATATGATCTAACTGAGTCCAAACTTAGACTAATCCGAGGTACTTAGGATAAAGAATGTGTGGATCTAAACATATGCTCACTGTAAACACACAGAGGAAGGAAGAAACATACCGTTGCCTTGTAGTAGTACCCGGTCGCCGCCGCCGGTGATGTCGCCACCGTCGCCTCGCGCCCTCGCCGATGTCCTACAGGGAGCGACAGTTGGACCCAGTGCCCGTTAGGGCGTTGAGATCCGAGGCCGATGGGAAGAGCTCTTTCGGTCACTCCGACGTCTAGGCGATTTGTGTCTATGTATGGATTAGGGTTTAGAGCGAGGGACTAGCGTTGGTTTTCCTGCAACCCTTAATCCTTTATATAGTGTCATGTGACCGGGGGCTCCAACCGAGATTAGCGTGACCCTCCCAATCAAGAGCATGGTTAAGGAGATGGACAATTGGGTTAAGCCCAATCCAGTCACTGAAGACCGACCGTAGAGGATACATCCAACAATCTCTTCTTTGTTCTCTATATTCCTTATACTCAATTTTTCTGGATTACATCACTTGACAAGTTTACACATAGAGACCGATGTGTGACAATGACCGATTAAGTATCACCGCACTTATTGACTACAATATGCTTTCTTGCTTCAGAACGATAAGATACTTTATTAGGTTGCAATATGTAGCCCATGTGATTCAAGATCATAGACACTCCCTTAACCCATGTCGACTACGTGTTGTTTTAACACATTGGGTGGAAGGCATTTTATGAGCGAATCCGCTAGCATATGGTATCTACTGTTATGCTCAACTTTTACGGTTTGATCCTAAATCTTTTTCTTAACAACAGAACACTAAATGTCAATAAACCTGGCAGCACCACTTGACTTGTTATAGGAGTAAAATACTACTCACTCATTATGGCAGCAAATTCTCAGTGGTCGTTCTATGCTATCAACCACTCTTAATCCAGTTATGAATTTCTTCATCTATATTGCCTGCCCATTTATCTCATACATGGCTACAAACTCAGTGTGCATTGTCGACGATGCACTCGTTGTCTATTTGTAACTCTTATAAGAAATAACTCCCTCAGAGAGTGTAAATACATACCCCGAAGTAGACTTCAGTTGTATCTCTAGAACCTCCTTAGTCAACATCTGCATAGCCAACTATTCGTAGGGAACTAGATCTTCTGTATGTTAGCATGAGACCATTTTAGTACACCTTGGAGATACATTAGAGCCTTATTAACTACTTTACAGTGTTCTATGCCTGGGTTAATGAAGTGCCCCAGATCCTCTAGGACTCAAATGTGATATAATTACTAGTCCCAGGAGGCTAGTAAACACATTTATACATAAGATAGTTCCAAATCTGCTTAAACGAGACAAACCTATAAAGGTGGCGATCAACTTTAAGAGTTGGTCCATAACTCAGGACATATCATTAGAGTGGGGCTGAAGCAGCCCGATATACGCAGCGAAGCAAATCAGCGGTCCAACAGCCACAGGCAAGGTTGGGAATAGTCGTAACTCTTACCCGATCCCCTTTTCTAAAAAACAACAAATAAGCAAGGGTGAGTACAAACGTACTCAGCAGCCCACCTTCACCCGCGGAATGGGGAAATCAGATATAATGCATGGAATATGTGGAGCTCAGGATATTTTGCAGAAACAACAATATTTTATGCAGTGTTGTTTTGTAAAACATTTTTATTTTTCAAAGCGCATCCTCTCCTAAAGGAGCAGAAAGTTTTTCAATATAGAATAAAATCCCCTGGACTAAACCATCCAGGTATCTCAGCAGTTTCCCACTGGTTTTCATTTTCAAAAACAGCTACTGGACTTCCCGTCCACCATAGCTCATGGCTCAACCGCCGGACCTTTTAAAAACCACTTTTATCAAACGCACCCTTTTTTTGAAAACAAAACACTAATTTCCATACCACACCAGACTCGTCCATTCCTGTGGACACATACTATTCGAATAGGTTTGAACTCTGCGCAGAGGAGTACACTTTATCCACTTGTCCGGTTTCTGCGATCTCACCGTCGTGAGACCCGAATGCCGAATCTCTTTCTTTCCTCGCATGTTCTTACCTTAACGGTTATACCGGAAGGAGTCAGGCCACCGCCATGTCCAAATCGGACAAAACATCCCCCTCCTTATCCTCCCGGTGCTCCCCGACCTTCATAACCCTGGGGTTTGGACCGTACGAGTTCAGATTGAGTGACTACCCATACAGTCTCGAGTGGTTGTACCTATCATGAGTACAGGTAGTGAAGGATGACAAACCGGTCCTTATGTGAGGGGACAATCGTTCTGCTCACAACTAAACTAGCTGAGCCATCACATTAGGCCCTCCCCTAAACCAGGGAGTCCCTGATCATCCCTACTCAATGGTGATAAGGGTGAAAACCCTTCATCATACACATTTTGAAAAGCATTTTCTTTTGAAAACTCACACCTTTTCTCAAATCATTTGTAACAAATATATCAAGGATTGATTGCGGCAAGCAGCTGGGTGGCCATAATAACTTGTCTCAAAATCATATCATGCATAAAATAACAGGCTGAGGGTTGTGGTTGAAAAATCATAGGTAATTTAGGCATCAAAGGGATCCAGTGAGCTTGCCGTGCTTATCTGGCGAATGGGGAAGGGGAGCTCGCGGAACTGGATTCTAGCTCCACTGCCTGGCGTAGACTTGCAGATCTGGCCTCCACGAGACGGCACGAACGCTCCGATAACTATGCAACATGAATAAGCAAACATACAAACCAGCAAGTATATCAACAGATATTTAGTATAGTGGTCAGAATAGCGATATATGGATAGGTAGAGTTTTGAGTAGAATCTGTCATGTGGTGTTGAGATACTACTAGTGGTGGAGCGGAGGTGCTTACGAGGAGGGTGGACTGGAGGCGAAGCGACACTATGTGTGTAGCCGGCAGAGCGGAGGAACTAAGTGGGTGGGGTGTTTGCCTTGGCTAAGGATGTTGAGTGTGTGGAGAGGGAGAGGGTAGCTGGGTGTATGTGGTGTAGCACAGTGAAGTTCACTGTTGGTGAGAATAGTGACGAATGAATCGCCTGACTTAGTATGAACAATAGAGTTATAGGCAGAATATGGGACAAGAGTATTTTGGGAGTTTTCTGGAACATGAACCATGCTTAAGGGATGACATGGTTGGGTAGGGAATAATTCGATAAGAATTTAGAAACAAGAATTATTGGAATCAGAGTTTAGAAGCCTGGTTCGAAAGAATCTCAAAGTTAAGCGTGCTCAACTTGGAGAAACCTGGGATGGGTGACTAGATGGGAAGTTCCCTACTGGATGTAAAATCACAGTCACCGGAGTTCGTATGACTGGAATATGGGTCTGGCTGGTCTTAGGTGGACTGGACAACATGATGGATGAGTAGTTGAAATTTGGGGCGATCAGATGATCGATGAATAGTAACACAAAAAACTAATTATAGGTATCATCGATAAATAGTAACGATGAATAGTAACAATGATGAATACCATCGGTGAATAGTAACGATGTTGAATAGTATTAATGAATAGTAATGACGAATAGTAACAATGATGAATAGTAGCGGTGAATAGTAATGGTGAATAGTCGTATGAGCGAACGATGGACGATGAATAGTGACTATGAACGAACGATGAATAGGAACTATGAACGAACGGACGAACGATCGAATGATCGGACGAATGAATGATTGGAATTTCGGTAGCATAACGGCAGGACAAAGATTATCTGGAAGAACGATGAGTAGGGACTATGAACGAACGATGAACGATGAATAGGAACTATGAACGAACGATGAATAGGAACTATGAACGAACAGACGAACGATCGAATGATCGGACGAACGAACGATCGGAATTTCGGCAGCATAACGGCAGGACAAAGATTGGACGAACGATGAATAGGGACTATGAACGAACGATGAACGATAAATAGGAACTATGAACGAACGATGAACGATCGAATGATCGAACGAACGAACGATCGGAATTTCGGCAGCATAACGGCAGGAAAAAGATTATTTGGACGAACGAACGGACGAACGATCGTACGAACGAACGGACGAACGATCGTACGTACGAACGAACGAACCATGAACGATCGGACGAACGATCGAATGATCGAACGAACAAACGAACAAACTAAGAATAGGTGGACGAATGATCGAAGAACGACCGAACGATCCTTGTGCTTGTGTGGAACATGGAGTGGGCGTGTGTGGGGTGGAGGAGAGTTGCCATGAAATGGCTTAGGGTGGGATGAGAGGAGGCCCTTGCCCCTCTATTTATAGCCATGGTGGGGGGGATTAGGGGGAGGGATGAGAGGATTAGTGGGAGGATGAGAGGATTAGTGGGAGATCAGCATGGATTTGTCTTATATGAGTGTAATTAGCTTGTAGAGCTCAACGTATGACACCGGAGGCATACGTATACGTATGAGCATGAGGAAAGTTATGAAGAAAATATTTGTAGGGACTTGAAAAATGATTCTGAAGGTATTTCTCAGGAGGAAAATACTTGGAGATATATCGGTGGAATATCTGGGCAATATTTCTGGAAAGAATCAGAGGGGATCTCTGGGGAAATATTTGTAGGATATTTTGAGGAGTATTTTGGAGAGAATATAGACCACTATAATTTATTTGTTGATATCATCTTGCAAACAAACATTTTGAATCGAAATTTAAAATTCATTTTGAATTTAGAGCGAGTTTGAGGAAATTTTCAAGATTTGAATTTTTGGGATGCTACAGTTAATCTGATATCTCCCAAGCATCTTGGTAGTAAATTCTAAGTCAGAGGCAAATATATATTTGAGCATACATAACGCTTCCGATAGTAGAAGCATATGGTACTAATTTCATCTAATCTTTCTGGCACTGATTCTGGGGACACTGATGTTTCCTAAACTTATCACCCTTGATTATTGGCGCATGCGTGGCCTTACACTGAAGCATATTGTACCTCTTCAGTACATTTTCTATGTATGACTTCTGTGAGAGTCCTAATACTCCTTTTGTCTATCTCTATGAATTTCTATTTTTTATAACACAAGAGGCTTCTCTCATGTCTTTCATTTCGAAGTTCGAGGAAAGAAACCTTTCTATTTCTGCCAGTAGATCATTATCACTACTAGCTAAAAGTATGTCATCGACATACAGAACTGAAAGTCGCCTAGAGGGGGGGTGAATAGGGCGAAACTGAAAATCTCAAAAATAATCACAACTACAAGCCGGGTTAGCGTTAGAAGTTGATAGTCGCCTAGAGGGGGGGTGAATAGGGCGAAACTGAAATTTACAAATATAAACACAACTACAAGCCGGGGTTAGCGTTAGTAATAATAAATGAGTCCGCAAGAGAGGGCGCAAAACAAATCCCAAGCGAATAAGCAAATGAGACACGGAGATTTGTTTTACCGAGGTTCGGTTCTTGCAAACCTACTCCCCGTTGAGGAGGCCACAAAGGCCGGGTCTCTTTCAACCCTTTCCTCTCTCAAACGGTCCCACGGACCGAGTGAGCTTCTCTTCTCTAATCAAAGCCGGGAACAAAACTTCCCCGCAAGGGCCACCACACAATTGGTGCCTCTTGCCTTGATTACAATGGAGTTGTGATCTCAAGAACAAGTGAGAAAGAAAAGAAGCAATCCAAGCGCAAGAGCTCAAATGAACACGGCAAATCACTCTCTCTAGTCACTAGGGTTTTGTGTGGAATTGGAGAGGATTTGATCTCTTTGAATGTGTCTAGAATTGAATGCCTAGAGCTCTTGTAGTAGTTGAGAAGTGGAAAACTTGGATGGATATGAATGGTGGGGTGGTTGGGGTATTTATAGCCCCAACCACCAAAAGTGACCGTTGCTGGCAGCCTCTGTTCGATGGCGCACCGGACAGTCCGGTGCACACCGGACAGTCCGGTGCCTCTGCCACGTCACCATTGCCGTTGGATTCTGACCGTTGAAGCTTCTGACTTGTGGGCCTGCCGAGGTGTCCGGTGCACACCGGACATGCACTGTTTGATGTCCGGTGCACCGGTATGGGCAGCCCTGACGTCTGCGCGCGCTGCGCGCGCATTTAATGCTGCGCAGGGAGCCGTTGGCGCCGCAGAGAGCCGTTGCTCCGCTGGCACACCGGACAGTCCGGTGCACACCGGACAGTCTGGTGAATTATAGCGGAGCGGCTGTCGTGAAAACCCGAGGATGACGAGTTCCGGAGGCCGCGGTTCGTTGGCGCACCGGACATGTCCGGTGCACACCGGACAGTCCGGTGAATTATAGCGCGCCGGCCTCCGCGAATTCCCGAGGGCGAAGGGTTGAAGTCGAAGTCCTCTGGCGAAGGGTAGAAAACGAAGTCTACGGGCGCACCGGACACTGTCCGGTGCACACCGGACAGTCCGGTGCCTCCAGCCAGAGGTGCCCTTGGTTGCCTTATTGCTCCTTTGTTGAATCCAACACTTGGTCTTTTTATTGGCTAGATGTGAACCTTTTGCACCTGTATAACTTATACACTAGAGCAAACTAGTCAGTCCAATATTTGTGTTGGGCAATTCAACCACCAAAATTATTTAGGAACTAGGTGTAAGCCTAATTCCCTTTCAATCTCCCCCTTTTTGGTGATTGATGCCAACACAAACCAAAGCAAATAGAGAAGTGCATAATTGAACTAGTTTGCATAATGTAAGTGAAAGGGTTACTTGGAATTAAGCCAATAAAACTACTTACGAGATATGCAAGGAATGTTTCTTTCTTATATAACATTTTGGACCACGTTTGCACCACATGTTTTGTTTTTGCAAATTCTTTTTGTAAATCCATTTCAAAGATCTTTTGCAAATAGTCAAAGGTAAATGAATAAGAGTTTGCAAAGCATTTTCAAGATTTGAAATTGTCTCCCCCTATTTCAAATGCTTTTCCTTTGACTAAACAAAACTCCCCCTAAAAGAGATCCACCTCTTAGTGTTCAAGAGGGTTTTGATATACCATTTTTGAAATACTACTTTCTCCCCCTTTTGAACACAATAGGATACCAAATGATAAAGACTTTTGGAAAGCACTAAGTTTTTGAATTTGGTGGTGGTGGTGCGGTCCTTTTGCTTTGGGCTCATTTCTCCCCCTTTTTGGCATGAATCGCCAAAAACGGAATCATTAGAACCCTCAAGTAAGTTCCTCCCCTTTGGTCATAAGTAAATGAGTTAAGATTATACCAAAGACGAGGTCCGGTCCTTTTGCTTTTGAGCTTTTACTCTCTCCCCCAAGGATAGAGTCCTTTTTTTGATGCTCATTTCTCCCAAGGAATAGAGAGTTGCTCGGAGTGATGGCGAAGCATGAGTTACGGAGTGGAAGCCTTTGTCTTCGCCGAAGACTCCAATTCCCTTTCAATATACCTATGACTTGGTTTGAAATAGACTTGAAAACACATTAGTCATAGCATATAGAAGAGATATGATCAAAGGTATTCAAATGAGCTATGTGTGCAAGCTTAGCAAAAGAAATTTCTAGAATCAAGAATATTGAGCTCATGCCTAAGTCTGGTAAAAGATTGTTCATCAAGTGGCTTGGTAAAGATATCGGCTAATTGATCTTTAGTATTAATGTAAGAAATCTCGATATCCCCCTTTTGTTGGTGATCCCTAAGAAAATGATACCGAATGGCTATGTGCTTAGTGCGGCTATGCTCGACGGGATTGTCGGCCATTTTGATTGCACTCTCATTATCACATAGCAAAGGGACTTTGGTTAATTTGTAACCGTAGTCCCGCAGGGTTTGCCTCATCCAAAGCAATTGCGCGCAACAGTGACCTGCGGCAATATACTCAGCTTCGGCGGTGGAAAGAGCGACCGAATTTTGCTTCTTTGAAGCCCATGACACCAAGGATCTTCCCAAGAACTGGCAAGTCCCCGATGTGCTCTTCCTATTGATCTTACACCCCGCCCAATCGGCATCAGAATAACCAATCAAATCAAAAGTGGATCCCCGAGGGTACCAAAGCCCAAACTTAGGGGTATAAGCCAAATATCTCAAGATTCGTTTTACGGCCGTAAGGTGGGATTCCTTAGGGTCGGATTGGAATCTTGCACACATGCAAACGGAAAGCATAATGTCCGGTCGAGATGCACATAAATAAAGCAATGAACCAATCATCGACCGGTATACCTTTTGATCCACGGACTTACCTCCCGTGTCGAGGTCGAGATGCCCATTAGTTCCCATGGGTGTCTTGATGGGTTTGGCATCCTTCATCCCAAACTTAGCAAGAATGTCTTGAGTATACTTCGTTTGGCTGATGAAGGTGCCCTCTTGGAGTTGCTTGACTTGAAATCCTAGGAAATATTTCAACTCCCCCATCATCGACATCTCGAATTTTTGTGTCATGATCCTACTAAATTCTTCACATGTAGATTTGTTAGTAGACCCAAATATGATATCGTCAACATAAATTTGGCATACAAACAAATCATTGTCAAGAGTCTTAGTGAATAAAGTAGGATCGGCCTTGCCGACTTTGAAGCCATTTGCAATAAGGAAATCTCTAAGGCATTCATACCATGCTCTTGGGGCTTGCTTGAGCCCATAAAGCGCCTTAGAGAGCCTATAAACATGGTTAGGATACTCACTGTCTTCAAAGCCGGGAGGTTGCTCAACATAGACCTCTTCCTTGATTGGTCCATTGAGGAAGGCACTCTTCACGTCCATTTGATAAAGCTTGAAGCCATGGTAAGTAGCATAGGCTAATAATATGCGAATTGACTCAAGCCTAGCTACGGGTGCATAGGTTTCACCGAAATCCAAACCTTCGACTTGTGAATACCCCTTGGCCACGAGTCGAGCTTTGTTCCTTGTCACCACACCATGCTCATCTTGCTTGTTGCGGAAGACCCACTTGGTTCCTACAACATTTTGATTAGGACGTGGAACTAAATGCCATACCTCATTCCTTGTGAAATTGTTGAGCTCCTCTTGCATCGCCATCACCCAATCCGAATCTTGAAGTGCTTCCTCTACCCTGTGTGGCTCAATAGAGGAAACAAATGAGTAATGTTCACAAAAATGTGCAACCCGAGATCGAGTAGTTACCCCCTTATGAATGTCGCCGAGGATGGTGTCGACGGGGTGATCTCGTTGTATTGCTTGGTGGACTCTTGGGTGTGGCGGCCTTGGTTGATCATCCTCCTTTTCTTCATCATTTGCATCTCCCCCTCGATCGTTGCCGTCATTTTGAGGTGGCTCATCTTCTTGATCTTCTTGTTCAACATCTTGAGCCTCATCCTCACCTTGAGTTGGTGGAGATGCTTGCATGGAGGAGGATGGTTGATCTTGTGTACTTGGAGGCTCTTCGGATTCCTTAGGACACACATCCCCGATGGACATGTTCCTTAGCGCGATGCATGGAGCCTGTTCTTCACCTATCTCATCAAGATCAACTTGCTCTACTTGAGAGCCGTTAGTTTCATCAAACACAACGTCACAAGAGACTTCAACTAGTCCAGTGGACTTGTTAAAGACCCTATATGCCCTTGTGTTTGAGTCATAACCAAGTAAAAAGCCTTCTACAGTTTTAGGAGCAAATTTAGATTTTCTACCTCTTTTAACAAGAATAAAGCATTTGCTACCAAAAACTCTAAAATATGAAATGTTTGGCTTTTTACCGGTTAGGAGTTCATATGATGTCTTCTTGAGGATTCGGTGAAGATATAACCGGTTGATGGCGTAGCAGGCGGTGTTGACCGCCTCGGCCCAAAACCGATCCGGTGTCTTGTACTCATCAAGCATGGTTCTTGCCATGTCCAATAGAGTTCGATTCTTCCTCTCCACTACACCATTTTGTTGCGGAGTGTAGGGAGAAGAGAACTCATGCTTGATGCCCTCCTCCTCAAGAAAGCCCTCAATTTGAGAGTTCTTGAACTCCGTCCCGTTGTCGCTTCTAATCTTCTTGATCCTCAAGCCGAACTCATTTTGAGCCCGTCTCAAGAATCCTTTTAAGGTCTCTTGGGTATAAGATTTATCCTGTAAAAAGAACACCCAAGTGAAGCGAGAATAGTCATCCACAATTACAAGACAATACTTGCTACCGCCGATGCTTATGTAAGCGATCGGGCCGAATAAGTCCATGTGTAGGAGCTCCAGTGGCCTGTCGGTAGTCATAATATTTTTGTGTGGATGTTGGATGCCAACTTGCTTCCCGGCTTGACATGCGCTACAAATCCTGTCTTTCTCAAAATGAACATTGGTTAGTCCTAAAATGTGTTCTCCCTTTAGAAGCTTATGAAGATTCTTCATTCCAACATGGGCTAGTCGGCGATGCCATAGCCAACCCATATTAGTCTTAGCAACTAAGCAAGTGTCGAGTTCAGCTCTATCAAAATCTACCAAGTATAGCTGACCCTCTAGCACTCCCTTAAACGCTATTGAATCATCACTTCTTCTAAAGACAGTAACACCAACATCAGTAAATAGACAGTTGTAGCCCATTTGACATAACTGGGATACGGAAAGCAAATTATAATCTAAAGAATCTACGAGAAAAACATTAGAAATGGAATGGTCAGGGGATATAGCAATTTTACCCAAACCTTTGACCAAACCTTGGTTTCCATCCCCGAATGTAATCGCTCGTTGGGGATCTTTGTTTTTCTCATAGGAGGAGAACATCCTTTTCTCCCCTGTCATATGGTTTGTGCACCCGCTGTCGAGTATCCAACTTGAGCCCCCGGATGCATAAACCTACAAAACAAGTTTAGTTCTTTGTTTTAGGTACCCAAACGGTTTTGGGTCCTTTCGCATTAGATACAAGAACTTTGGGTACCCAAACACAAGTCTTGGAGCCCTTGTGTTTGCCCCCAACAATTTTGGCAACTACTTTGCCGGATTTGCTAGTTAAAACATAAGATGCATCAAAAGTTTTAAATGAAACAATATGATCATTTGATGCATTAGTGGTTTTCTTTCTAGGCAACTTGGCATGGGTTGGTTGCCTAGATCTAGATGTCTCACCCTTATACATAAAAGCATGATTAGGACCAGAGTGAGACTTCCTAGAATGAATTTTCCTAATTTTGCTCTCAGGATAGCAGGCAGGGTACAAAATGTAACCCTCGTTATCCTGAGGCATGGGAGCCTTGCCCTTAACAAAGTTAGACAAGTTCTTAGGAGGGGCATTAATTTTGACATTGTCTCCCCTTTGGAAGCCAATGCCATCCTTAATGCCCGGGCGTCTCCCATTATAGAGCATGCTTCTAGCCAATTTAAATTTTTCATTTTCTAAGTCATGCTCTCTAATCTTAGCATTAAGTTGTGCTATGTGATCATTTTGTTTTTTAATTAAGGCTAGGTGATCATGGATAGCATCAACATTAACATCTCTACATCTAGTACAAATGGATACATGCTCAACATTAGATGTAGAAGGTTTGCAAGATTTTAATTCAATGACCTTAGCATGCAACAAATCATTTTTAGTTCTAAGGTCGGAAATGGTAGCATTGCAAACATCAAAATCCTTAGCCTTAGCAATTAATTTTTCATTCTCATTTCTAAGGCTAGCAAGAGAAATGTTCAATTTTTCAATCCTAGCAAGCAAATCATCATCATTATTTCTAGGAATTGAAACATTGCAAATATGAGAATCAACCTTAGCTAACAAATTTGCATTCTCATTCCTAAGGTTGTCTATAGTCTCATGGCAAGTACTTAGCTCACTAGACAATTTTTCACATTTTTCCATTGCTAGAGCATAAGCATTTTTAACCTTAACATGCTTCTTATTTTCTTTAATAAGGAAGTCCTCTTGAGAGTCCAAGAGTTCATCCTTCTCATGTATAGCACTAACTAATTCATTCAACTTTTCTTTTTGTTGCATGTTGAGGTTAGCAAAAAGAATCCGTAAGTTATCCTCCTCATTTTTATCATCCTCATCACTAGATGTTTCATATTTAGTGGAGGACCTTACCTTCCTTTTGCCGTCCTTGGCCATGAGACACTTGTGGCCGACGTTGGGGAAGAGAAGGCCCTTGGTGACGGCGATGTTGGCGGCGTCCTCGTCGTCGGAGGAGTCGCTTGAGCTTTCATCGGAATCCCACTCCCGACAAACATGGGCATCGCCGCCCTTCTTCTTGTAGTATTTCTTCTTTTCCTTTCTTCTTCCCTTCTTGTCGTCGCCCCTGTCACTGTCACTAGACATAGGACATTTTGCAATAAAGTGACCGGGCTTACCACACTTGTAGCAAACCTTCTTGGAACGGGGTTTGTAGTCCTTCCCCTTCCGTTGCTTGAGGATTTGCCTAAAGCTTTTGATGATTAGGGCCATTTCCTCATTGTCGAGCTTGGAGGCGTCAATTGGTTGTCTACTTGGTGTAGACTCCTCCTTCTTCTCCTCCGTTGCCTTAAAGGCCACCGGTTGCGCCTCGGATGTGGAAGGCTCATCAAGCTCGTTGATCTTCTTGGAGCCCTTAATCATGCATTCAAAACTAACAAAATTCCCGATGACTTCCTCGGGGGTCATTAGTGGATATCTTGGATTACCACGAATTAATTGAACTTGTGTGGGGTTAAGGAAAATAAGAGCTCTTAGAATAACCTTAACCACTTCGTGGTCATCCCACTTTGTACTCCCGAGGTTGCGCACTTGGTTCACCAAGGTCTTGAGCCGGTTGTACATGTCTTGTGGCTCCTCCCCTTGGCGAAGACGGAAGCGACCGAGCTCCCCCTCGATCGTTTCCCGCTTGGTGATCTTGGTGAGTTCATCACCTTCGTGCGCCGTCTTGAGAAGATCCCAAATCTCTTTGGCGTTCTTCAACCCTTGTACTTTGTTGTATTCCTCCTTGCTTAGGGAGGCAAGGAGGATGGTTGCGGCTTGGGAGTTGAAGTGCTCGATTTGGGCCACTTCGTCCGTGTCATAGTCCTCATCCCCTATAGATGGTACCTGTACACCATACTCAACAACATCCCATATACTCTTGTGGAGAGAGGTTAGATGAAATCGCATTAAATTACTCCACATAGCATAATCTTCACCATTAAAAGTTGGTGGTTTACCTAATGGGACGGAAAGTAGAGGTGTATGTTTAGGAACACGAGGATAGCGTAGAGGGATCTTACTATACTTCTTGCGCTCTTGGCGCTTAGAAGTGACGGAGGGCGCATCGGAGTCGGAGGTAGAAGTTGATGAAGTGTCGGTCTCGTAGTAGACCACCTTCCTCATCCTCTTGTGCTTGTCGCCTTTCCGATGTGCCTTGTGGGAAGAAGATTTTTCCTTCTTCTCTTTGTGGTGAGAAGAAGATTTCTTCTCCTTCCCTTTGTTGGAGGAGCTCTTCTTCTTCTCCCTCCTTTTGGTGCGGGACTCTTCCGATGAAGTGCTCCCGTAGCTTGTAGTGGGCTTTTCGCCGGTCTCCATCTCCTTCTTGGCGTGATCTCCCGACATCACTTCGAGCGGTTAGGCTCTAATGAAGCACCGGGCTCCGATACCAATTGATAGTCGCCTAGAGGGGGGGTGAATAGGGCGAAACTGAAATTTACAAATATAAACACAACTACAAGCCGGGGTTAGCGTTAGTAATAATAAATGAGTCCGCAAGAGAGGGCGCAAAACAAATCCCAAGCGAATAAGCAAATGAGACACGGAGATTTGTTTTACCGAGGTTCGGTTCTTGCAAACCTACTCCCCGTTGAGGAGGCCACAAAGGCCGGGTCTCTTTCAACCCTTTCCTCTCTCAAACGGTCCCACGGACCGAGTGAGCTTCTCTTCTCTAATCAAAGCCGGGAACAAAACTTCCCCGCAAGGGCCACCACACAATTGGTGCCTCTTGCCTTGATTACAATGGAGTTGTGATCTCAAGAACAAGTGAGAAAGAAAAGAAGCAATCCAAGCGCAAGAGCTCAAATGAACACGGCAAATCACTCTCTCTAGTCACTAGGGTTTTGTGTGGAATTGGAGAGGATTTGATCTCTTTGAATGTGTCTAGAATTGAATGCCTAGAGCTCTTGTAGTAGTTGAGAAGTGGAAAACTTGGATGGATATGAATGGTGGGGTGGTTGGGGTATTTATAGCCCCAACCACCAAAAGTGACCGTTGCTGGCAGCCTCTGTTCGATGGCGCACCGGACAGTCCGGTGCACACCGGACAGTCCGGTGCCTCTGCCACGTCACCATTGCCGTTGGATTCTGACCGTTGAAGCTTCTGACTTGTGGGCCTGCCGAGGTGTCCGGTGCACACCGGACATGCACTGTTTGATGTCCGGTGCACCGGTATGGGCAGCCCTGACGTCTGCGCGCGCTGCGCGCGCATTTAATGCTGCGCAGGGAGCCGTTGGCGCCGCAGAGAGCCGTTGCTCCGCTGGCACACCGGACAGTCCGGTGCACACCGGACAGTCTGGTGAATTATAGCGGAGCGGCTGTCGTGAAAACCCGAGGATGACGAGTTCCGGAGGCCGCGGTTCGTTGGCGCACCGGACATGTCCGGTGCACACCGGACAGTCCGGTGAATTATAGCGCGCCGGCCTCCGCGAATTCCCGAGGGCGAAGGGTTGAAGTCGAAGTCCTCTGGCGAAGGGTAGAAAACGAAGTCTACGGGCGCACCGGACACTGTCCGGTGCACACCGGACAGTCCGGTGCCTCCAGCCAGAGGTGCCCTTGGTTGCCTTATTGCTCCTTTGTTGAATCCAACACTTGGTCTTTTTATTGGCTAGATGTGAACCTTTTGCACCTGTATAACTTATACACTAGAGCAAACTAGTCAGTCCAATATTTGTGTTGGGCAATTCAACCACCAAAATTATTTAGGAACTAGGTGTAAGCCTAATTCCCTTTCAGAAGTATAATAGAGTCCGCGAGAGAGGGTGCAAAACAAATCGCAAGCGAATAATGAAGTGAGACACGCGGATTTGTTTTACCGAGGTTCGGTTCTCTCAAACCTACTCCCCGTTGAGGAGGCCACAAAGGCCGGGTCTCTTTCAACCCTTACCCTCTCTCAAATGGTCCCTCGGACCGAGTGAGCTTTCTTTTCTCAATCACTTGGAACACAAAGTTCCTACAAGGATCACCACAAGATTGGTGTCTCTTGCCTCAATTACAAGTGAGTTTTGATCGCAAGAAAGAATCAAGAAAGAAAGCACGATTGCAAAAACCAAGCGACAAGAGCGACAAATAACACACGGATCACTTTCTCTCTCAAGTCACTAATCACTAATGATCACTTTTCTCAATTGTGAAACTTGGAGAGATGGAGGCTTTGAATGTGTCTTGGAATGGATTGCTAGCTCTTGTATTGAATGTTGAAGGTTGGAATGCTTGGGTGTTATGAATGGAGGTGGTTGGGGTTGTATTTATAGCCACCAACCACTTCCTAGCCGTTACTCCATTCTGCTGAGCGTGGACGGTCCGCCCGCTAGGTCCGGACGGTCCGCCCCTGTAGATCAACGGCTGAAAATGCAACGGTCAGCAGTAACGGCTATATCAACGGCTATATTGCATTTAATGCGTCGTCAGATGTCAGACAGACCCAGTCGCGGACGATCCGGTCGTGCACCCCGGACGGTCCGCGAGGCCGCTATAATTCATTCTTCCGAACCCGTCACCTTCGGGTTTTTCGGATCCTTGCCTACCGGACGGTCCGCGCCTGAGGCCGGACGGTCCGAGCGAGGTCTCAGACGGTCCGCGCTTATCCTCCGGACGGTCCATAGTGCAGACTCGGATTTTTGCATTGGTTCTGTCCGAGGGTCATCCTTGTGTTGCGGACGGTCCGCCGCAAGGGCCCGGACGGTCCGCGCTTGGCCTGTTTTTCCAAAAAGCTTCCGGACGGTATTCCGGACAGTCGATATAGTATAGTTGTAGATGAACCTTTGACACCTGTAGAACATATAATCTAGAGCAAACTAGTTAGTCCAATTATTTGTGTTGGGCAATTCAACCACCAAAATCAATTAGGAAGTAGGTGTAAGCCTAATTCCCTTACAATCTCCCCCTTTTTGGTGATTGATGCCAACACAAACCAAAGCAAATATAAAAGTGCATATTTGAACTAGTTTGCATAATGTAAGTGCAAAGGTTGCTTGGAATTGAGCCAATAAGAATTCTTGCATGGATTGTTTCTTTATTTTTAACATTTTGGACCACATTTGCACCACATGTTTTGTTTTTGCAAAACTTTTTGTAAATTCTTTTTAAAATCCTTTTGCAAGGTAGTCAAAGGTAAATGAATAAGATTTTTGCAAAGCATTTTTAAGATTTGAAATTTTCTCCCCCTGTTTCAAATGCTTTTCCTTTGACTAAAACAAAACTCCCCCTAAATGAGATCCTCCTCTTAGAGTTCAAGAGGGTTTTGATATATCCATTTTGAAATACTACTTTCTCCCCCTTTAGAACATAATGAGATACCAATTTGAAATTGACCAATTGAAAATCTCCAACTTTTTTTAAAATTAGGTGGTGGTGCGGTCCTTTTGCTTTGGGCCAATACTTTCTCCCCCTTTGGCATGAATCGCCAAAAACGGAATCATTAGAATGAAATATAGGCCCTTTTAGACTACATTCTCCCCTTTGGCAAATAAAACATATGAGTGAAGATTATACCAAAGATGGAGAGTGAAGCGGAGCGACGGCGAAGGATGAGTAGTAGAGTGGAGTGGAAGCCTTTGTCTTCGCCGAAGACTCCAATTCCCTTTCAATATACCTATGACTTGGTTTGAAATATACTTGAAAACATATTAGTCATAGCATATATAAAAGAGACATGATCAAAGGTATACTTGTGTGCTATATGTGCAAATTAGCAAAAGAAGTTCCTGGAATCAAGAATATTGAGCTCATGCCTAAGTCTGGTAAAAGATTGTTCATCAAGTGGCTTGGTAAAGATATCGGCTAATTGATCTTTAGTGTTAATGTATGAAATCTCGATATCCCCCTTTTGTTGGTGATCCCTAAGAAAATGATACCGAATGGCTATGTGTTTAGTGCGGCTATGCTCAACGGGATTATCCGCCATGCGGATTGCACTCTCATTATCACATAGAAGAAGAACTTTGGTTAGTTTGTAACCGTAGTCCCGCAGGGTTTGCCTCATCCAAAGCAATTGCGCGCAACAATGTCCTGCGGCAATGTACTCGGCTTCGGCGGTAGAAAGAGCGACCGAATTTTGCTTCTTTGAAGCCCAAGACACCAAGGATCTTCCCAAGAACTGGCAAGTCCCCGATGTGCTCTTTCTATTAATCTTACACCCTGCCCAATCGGCATCCGAATAACCAATCAAATCAAATGTGGATCCCCGAGGGTACCAAAGCCCAAACTTAGGTGTATAAGCCAAATATCTCAAGATTCGTTTTACGGCCGTAAGGTGGGATTCCTTAGGGTCGGATTGGAATCTTGCACATATGCAAACAGAAAGCATAATGTCCGGTCGAGATGCACATAAATAAAGCAATGAACCAATCATCGACCGGTATACCTTTTGATCGACGGATTTACCTCCCGTGTCGAGGTCAAGATGCCCATTGGTTCCCATGGGTGTCTTGATGGGCTTGGCATCCTTCATTCCAAACTTGGTTAGGATGTCTTGAGTGTACTTCGTTTCGCTAATGAAGGTGCCTTCTTGGAGTTGCTTGACTTGGAATCCTAGAAAATACTTCAACTCCCCCATCATAGACATCTCGAATTTTTGTGTCATGATCCTACTAAATTCTTCACATGTAGATTCGTTAGTAGACCCAAATATGATATCATCAACATAAATTCGGCATACGAACAAATCATTGTCAAGAGTTTTAGTGAACAAAGTAGGATCGGCCTTGCCGACTTTGAAGCCATTAGCAATAAGGAAATCTCTAAGGCATTCATACCATGCTCTTGGGGCTTGCTTGAGCCCATAAAGCGCCTTAGAGAGCCTATAGACATGGTTAGGGTACTCACTATCTTCAAAGCCGGGAGGTTGCTCAACGTAGACCTCCTCCTTGATTGGTCCGTTGAGGAAGGCACTCTTCATGTCCATTTGGTAAAGCTTGAAGCCATGGTAAGTAGCATAGGCCAATAATATGCGAATTGACTCAAGCCTAGCTACGGGAGCATAGGTTTCACCAAAATCCAAACCTTCGACTTGGGAGTATCCCTTAGCCACAAGTCGAGCTTTGTTCCTTGTCACCACACCATGCTCGTCTTGCTTGTTGCGGAAGACCCACTTGGTTCCTACAACATTTTGATTAGGACGTGGAACCAAATGCCATACCTCATTCCTAGTGAAGTTGTTGAGCTCCTCTTGCATCGCCATTACCCAATCCGAATCTTGGAGTGCTTCCTCTACCCTGTGTGGCTCAATAGAGGAAACAAAAGAGTAATGCTCACAAAAATGTGCAACCCGAGATCGAGTGGTTACCCCCTTATGAATGTCGCCGAGGATGGTGTCGACGGGGTGATCTCGTTGGATTGCTTGGTGGACTCTTGGGTGTGGCGGCCTTGGTTGTTCATCCTCCTTGTCCTCAACATTTGTATCTCCCCCTTGATTATTGCCATCATCTTGAGGTGGCTCATCTCTTTGATCTTCTTCTTCATCAACTTGAGCCTCGTCTTCATTTTGAGTTGGTGGAGATGCTTGCGTGGAGGAGGATGGTTGATCTTGTGCATGTGGAGGCTCTTCGGATTCCTTAGGACACACATCCTCAATGGACATGTTCCTTAGCACGATGCACGGAGCCTGTTCTTCACCTATCTCATCAAGATCAACTTGCTCTACTTGAGAGCCGTTAGTCTCATCAAACACAACGTCACAAGAAACTTCAACAAGTCCTGAGGACTTGTTAAAGACTCTATATGCCCTTGTGTTTGAGTCATATCCTAGTAAAAAGCCTTCTACAGTTTTAGGAGCAAATTTAGATTTTCTACCTCTTTTAACAAGAATAAAGCATTTGCTACCAAAAACTCTAAAATATGAAATATTGGGCTTTTTACCGGTTAGGAGTTCATAGGATGTCTTCTTGAGGATTCGGTGTAGATATAACCGGTTGATGGCGTAGCAGGCGGTGTTGACCGCCTCGGCCCAAAACCGATCCGGTGTCTTGTACTCATCAAGCATGGTTCTTGCCATGTCCAATAGAGTTCGATTCTTCCTCTCCACTACACCATTTTGTTGTGGCGTGTAGGGAGAAGAGAACTCATGCTTGATGCCCTCCTCCTCAAGGAAGCCTTCTATTTGTGAGTTCTTGAACTCCGTCCCATTGTCGCTTCTAATTTTCTTGATCCTTAAGCCGAACTCATTTTGAGCCCGTCTCAAGAATCCCTTTAAGGTCTCTTGGGTATGGGATTTTTCCTGCAAAAAGAACACCCAAGTGAAGCGAGAATAATCATCCACAATAACTACACAGTACTTACTCCCGCCGATGCTTATGTAAGCGATCGGGCCGAATAGGTCCATGTGTAGGAGCTCCAATGGCCTGTCACTAGTCATGGTGTTCTTGTGTGGATGATGAGACCCAACTTGCTTTCCTGCTTGGCATGCGCTACAAATCCTGTCTTTCTCAAAATGAACATTTGTTAGTCCCAGAATGTGCTCTCCCTTTAGAAGCTTATGAAGATTCTTCATCCCAACGTGGGCTAGTCGGCGATGCCAGAGCCAACCCATGTTAGTCTTAGCAATTAAGCATGTGTCGAGTTCAGCTCTATCAAAATCTACTAAGTATAGCTGACCATCTAACACACCCTTAAATGCTATTGAATCATCACTTCTTCTAAAGACAGTGACACCTACATCAGTAAAAAGACAGTTGTAGCCCATTTGACATAATTGAGATACAGAAAGCAAATTGTAATCTAAAGAATCTACAAGAAAAACATTGGAAATAGTATGGTCAGGTGATATAGCAATTTTACCCAATCCTTTGACCAAACCTTGATTTCCATCCCCGAATGTGATAGCTCGTTGGGGATCTTGGTTTTTCTCATATGAGGAGAACATCTTCTTCTCCCCTGTCATGTGGTTTGTGCACCCGCTGTCGAGTATCCAACTTGAGCCCCCGGATGCATAAACCTACAAAACAATTTTAGTTCTTGACTTTAGGTACCCAAACGGTTTTGGGTCCTTTGGCATTAGAAACAAGAACTTTGGGTACCCAAACACAAGTCTTGGAGCCCTTGTGTTTGCCCCCAACAAACTTGGCAACTACCTTGCCGGATTTGTTAGTAAGCACATATGATGCATCAAAAGTTTTGAATGAAATGTCATGCTCATTTGATGCATTAGGAGTTTTCTTCTTAGGCAACTTGGCACGGGTTGGTTGCCTAGAGCTAGATGTCTCACCCTTATACATAAAAGCATGGTTAGGGCCAGAGTGAGACTTCCTAGAATTAACTCTCCTAATTTTGTTCTCAGGATAGCCGGCAGGGTACAAAATGTAATCCTCATTATCCTGAGGCATGGGAGCCTTGCCCTTAACAAAGTTAGACAAGTTCTTAGGAGGGGCATTAAGTTTGACATTGTCTCCCCTTTGGAAGCCAATGCCATCCTTGATGCCAGGGCGTCTCCCATTATAGAGCATACTTCTAGCAAATTTAAACTTTTCATTTTCCAAGTTATGCTCGGCAATTTTAGCATCTAATATTGCTATATGATCATTTTGTTGTTTGATTAAAGCCATGTGATCATGAATAGCATTGATATCAACATCTCTACATCTAGTACAAATAGAAGAGTGCTCAACGGTAGATGTAGAGGGTTTGCAAGATTTTAATTCAACAACCTTAGCATGCAACATATCATTCTTAGTTCTAAGGTCGGAAATAGTAGTATTGCAAACATCAAAATCTTTAGCCTTAGCAATCAAATTTTCATTTTCTACTCTAAGGCTAGCAAGAGAATCATTCAATTCCTTAATCTTAGCAAGCAAATCATCATTATCATTTCTAAGATTGGGAATTGAGACATCACAAACATGAGAATCAACCTTAGCAATTAATCTAGCATTTTCATTTCTAAGGTTGTCAATAGTCTCATGGCAAGTGCTTAGCTCACTAGACAATTTTTCACATTTTTCAACTTGTAGAGCATAAGCATTTTTAACCTTAACATGCTTTTTATTTTCCTTGATTAGGAAGTCCTCTTGGGAGTCCAAGAGATCATCCTTCTCATGGATGGCACTAATTAATTCATTTAATTTCTCCTTTTGTTGCATGTTTAGGTCGGCAAAAAGGGTACACAAATTATTCTCCTCATCACTAGCATTATCATCACTAGAGGATTCATATTTAGTAGAGGATTTAGATTTAACCTTCTTCCTTTTGTCGTCCTTTGCCATGAGGCACTTGTGGCCGACGTTGGGGAAGAGGAGTCCCTTAGTGACGGCGATGTTGGCGGCGTCTTCGTCGGAGGAGGAGTCGGTGGAGCTCTCGTCCGAGTCCCACTCCCGGCAAACATGGGCATCGCCGCCCTTCTTCTTGTAGTACCTCTTCTTTTCTCTCCTCTTTCCCTTCTTGTCGTCGCCCCTGTCACTGTCACTAGATATAGGACATTTTGCAATGAAATGACCGGGCTTACCACACTTGTAGCAAACTTTCTTGGAACGGGATTTGTAATCCTTCCCCTTCCGTTGCTTGAGGATTTGGCGAAAGCTTTTGATGATTAAAGCCATTTCCTCATTGTCGAGCTTGGAGGCGTCAATTGGTTGTCTACTCGGTGTAGACTCCTCCTTCTTTTCCTCCGTCGCCTTAAATGCCACCGGTTGCGCTTCGGACGTGGAGGGTTCGTCAAGCTCGTTGATCTTCTTTGAGCCTTTAATCATACATTCAAAGCTCACAAAATTCCCGATTACTTCCTCGGGAGTCATTAGTGTATATCTTGGGTTACCACGAATTAATTGAACTTGAGTAGGGTTAAGGAAAATAAGTGATCTCAAAATAACCTTTACCACCTCGTGGTCATCTCATTTCTTGCTTCCGAGGTTGCGCACTTGGTTCACCAAGGTTTTGAGCCGGTTGTACATATCTTGTGGCTCCTCCCCTTGGCGAAGACGAAAACGACCAAGCTCCCCCTCAATCGTTTCCCGCTTGGTAATCTTGGTGAGTTCATCACCCTCGTGCGCGGTCTTGAGTAGGTCCCAAATCTCCTTTGCATTCTTCAACCCTTGCACCTTGTTGTATTCCTCCTTGCTTAGAGAGGCTAGGAGTATGGTTGTAGCTTGAGAGTTGAAGTGCTCGATTTGGGCCACTTCGTCCGTATCATAGTCTTTATCCCCTATGGATGGTACCTGTGCTCCAAACTCAACAACATTCCATATACTTTTGTGGAGTGAGGTTAGATGAAATTTCATTAAATCACTCCACCTAGCATAATCTTCGCCATCAAAGGTTGGCGGTTTGCCTAATGGAACGGAAAGTAATGGAGTAGGTCTAGATGTACGAGGATAGTGTAAGGGGATCTTACTAAACTTCTTGCGCTCTTGGCGCTTAGAAGTTACGGACGGCGCATCGGAGTCGGAGGTCGATGTTGATGAAGTGTCGGTCTCGTAGTAGACCACTTTCCTCATCCTCTTGTGCTTGTCGCCTTTCCGATGCGACTTGTGAGAAGAAGATTTTTCCTTCTTCTCTTTGTGGTGAGAAGAGGAGGATCTTTTCTCCTTCCGTTTGGAGGAGTCCTTCTTCTTCTCCTTCCTCTTGGTGCGGGACTCTTCCGATGAAGTGCTCCCATGGCTCGTAGTGGGCTTGTCGCCGGTCTCCATCTCCCTCTTGGTGTGATCTCCCGACATCACTTCGAGCGGTTAGGCTCTAATGAAGCACCGGGCTCTGATACCAATTGAAAGTCGCCTAGAGGGGGGGTGAATAGGGCGAAACTAAAAATCTCAAAAATAATCACAACTACAAGCCAGGTTAGCGTTAGAAGTATAATAGAGTCCGCGAGAGAGGGTGCAAAACAAATCGCAAGCGAATAATGAAGTGAGACACGCGGATTTGTTTTACCGAGGTTCGGTTCTCTCAAACCTACTCCCCGTTGAGGAGGCCACAAAGGCCGGGTCTCTTTCAACCCTTACCCTCTCTCAAACGGTCCCTCGGACCGAGTGAGCTTTCTTTTCTCAATCACTTGGAACACAAAGTTCCTACAAGGATCACCACAAGATTGGTGTCTCTTGCCTCAATTACAAGTGAGTTTTGATCGCAAGAAAGAATCAAGAAAGAAAGCACGATTGCAAAAACCAAGCGACAAGAGCGACAAATAACACACGGATCACTTTCTCTCTCAAGTCACTAATCACTAATGATCACTTTTCTCAATTGTGAAACTTGGAGAGATGGAGGCTTTGAATGTGTCTTGGAATGGATTGCTAGCTCTTGTATTGAATGTTGAAGGTTGGAATGCTTGGGTGTTATGAATGGAGGTGGTTGGGGTTGTATTTATAGCCACCAACCACTTCCTAGCCGTTACTCCATTCTGCTGAGCGTGGACGGTCCGCCCGCTAGGTCCGGACGGTCCGCCCCTGTAGATCAACGGCTGAAAATGCAACGGTCAGCAGTAACGGCTATATCAACGACTATACTGCATTTAATGCGTCGTCAGATGTCAGACAGACCCAGTCGCGGACGGTCCGGTCGTGCACCCCGGACGGTCCGCGAGGCCGCTATAATTCATTCTTCCGAACCCGTCACCTTCGGGTTTTTCGGATCCTTGCCTACCAGACGGTCCGCGCTTGAGGCCGGACGGTCCGAGCGAGGTCTCAGACGGTCCGCGCTTATCCTCCGGACGGTCCATAGTGCAGACTCGGATTTTTGCATTGGTTCTGTCCGAGGGTCATCCTTGTGTTGCGGACGGTCCGCCGCAAGGGCCCGAACAGTCCGCGCTTGGCCTGTTTTTCCAAAAAGCTTCTCCTGTCCGGAATAATCTACGGTATTCCGGACAGTCGATATAGTATAGTTGTAGATGAACCTTTGACACCTGTAGAACATATAATCTAGAGCAAACTAGTTAGTCCAATTATTTGTGTTGGGCAATTCAACCACCAAAATCAATTAGGAAGTAGGTGTAAGCCTAATTCCCTTACAAGAACAAGAAAGATATACTTTCCTTTCTTAAACTTTGCATAAATGCAATGGTCTTCCCTATTTTCCTTGAAACTAAACTATTTGATAATCTGATCAAACTTGAGATACCACTTTCTGAAGGCTTGCTTTAACCTTAAATGGACCTCCTTAAGTGACGTCACTTATGTTCTTTTCCGCGCATGGCAAAACCCTTTGGTTGTGTCATGAATATGTTTTCTACTAACTCTCCATTTAGGAATGTTGTCTTTACATCCATCTGATGGAGCTCTAGATCAAAATAGGCAACTAATGCCATAATGATCCAAAATTAATCTTTCGTTGAGACAGGTGAGAAGGTTTCATGGTAGTCAATGCTTTCTCTCTATGTGAACCATTTGGCCACAAGCCTAGCCTTGTATCTTTCTACATTCCCTTTGGAGTCACGCTTGGTCTTGTAGACCCACTTACAACCTACTATTTTGGCTCCTTGTGGAATGATCTCTAAGTCCCAAACTTTGTTCATTCTCATAGATTCTAATTCACCTTCCATGGCTGAAAACCATTTGGATGAATTTTCGCTTCTCATAGCATCTTCATATGTAGTGGGATCACCTTCTGCATCGATATCCTCACTCATATAAATCTCATCACTTTCTATGTCTACACTTGTGTAAAATTCATAGTTATTAAGAATCGCAGATTGTCTAGACCTTTGAGATCTTCTTAGACTTGTTTCTGATTCTGGTTCATTTTGGTGCTCCTGCAATAGTGTGTCACTTGGTGCAACACCATCAATGTCTTGTGAACTTTTTGTGCAACCGACTCAGAAGAGCTAGGCTGTGCAGAAGGTGAAGCAACTTGCTCTGTAGTAGTTGCACTAGGTGATGCAACATTTGCAGTAGGGGTTTCACCTCCAGTCGGAACAACCATTGGTGGAACCACAACGAGTATCGAGAAGTATGGTTCTTCAACCATCAGAATCGGGACATACATCCTGTTTTCCTGAAGGTTAACCTCTCTGAGTACCTTACTCCCCTTGATCATGTCATCTGCCAAGAAGATGGCATGTTTGGTTTCTATAAACTTAGTTTGTCTACCTGGATAGTAGAATCTGTAATCTTTCGATCTTTCAGGGTATCCAATAAAATGGCAGCTAGTGGTCCTGTCATCTAGCTTTCCCTGTCGAGATTAAATATTCTAGCTTTTGCCGGACAACCCATATGTGAAAGTAGTTGAGCGTGGGCTTTCTGCCAGTCCACAACTCATATGAAGTTTTAGCCATTGATTTACTAGGGACTCTGTTAAGTATGTGGATAGAGGTTTTTAAAGCCTCCATTCACAAACCCAATGGTAAGCTGAAGTAACTAAGAATACTCCTTACCATGTTCATTATCGTTTTGTTTCGCCTTTCGGCTACCCTATTCTATTGGGGTTCACCAGGTGTCAAATACTGGGCAACAATGCCATTTTCTTTTAGGAACCTCGCAAAAGACCCTGGGACCTGTCCATACTTATTATGGCGCTCGTAGTACTCTCCCCACGATCTGATCTGACAAACTTTATCTTCAAATTGTTTAAATTTTTCTAAAGCTTCTGATCTTTCCTTAATGGGATAAATATAACTGTTGCGAGAGGAGTCATCTGTGAAGGTTATGAACGAGTCGAACCCATCTACTGTCCTAAATGGAAAAGGGCCACATATATCTGTATAAATAATTTCTAACACTCTCGTACTGTGCTTAGCATTTTTCTTGATCTACTCACCAAATTTACCCTTAACGCAATGTTTGCATTGCTCTAAGTCTGTAAAGTCTAAGGGATGGAGAATGTCTTCCTTAATGAGATACTCTATTTGAGACACTCTATTCTCCCCCTCAAAATATGGCATAAACGATAGTGCTATAATTTCAACGATGTGTCTTCATCACTTTGTTTTCTTTTTCTTCTATTGCTGGATGGATCGTTTTCTGGTGTATCTAAGATGTTAACAACATCACTATGCGAAGATAAATAAAGCATGACTCGTCGGATGGTGAGACTAATATCCTTATTACCAAACTAAATAACACCCAATATTTGTCATTGTCTGTCGCCGAAGTGACAATGGATATGTTGATCATCTAATCTCAAACTTGAAGTTAAATGACTTATTCATTTTCGTTGGCCACTGTAACTGTTTTCAGTCCCTTTAGGAGCCTTAGGCTTATACGAAATCCCATTCTATAGAAGGTATTGTAGGAATTCTGGGCACTTTCTTGCAGTAGAGACAGGTATCAGGGGGAACTGAGAAACTGTCTTACTATTGCTGGTAGAAGCCTGGTGATCATGCTTCATCTGTTTCTTGAACTTTTTCTTAGAGTTGTTGTTGTGTTTGGGGATATTGAGTTTGGTAACATTGACAAAGTCACCTTTTTGACTCTTCAACCTTTCCTCCTCCTGGGCACACTGTGCAATGAATTGTTCTATG
This sequence comes from Zea mays, assembly GCF_902167145.1. NCBI lineage: Eukaryota > Viridiplantae > Streptophyta > Magnoliopsida > Poales > Poaceae > Zea > Zea mays. The sequence continues at coordinate 83,429,771 of NC_050101.1, forward strand.
TTGTACTTGTCCTTTACTCTGGTGTTATACTGAACATGAAATGTCTCATACTCTGGAATAGCACCCTTAATAGGGTCCTTTACTCTAGAATGATGGAGGACCTCACCTGAGTTTGAGCCTCATCAAAGGCTATAGGATCTAACCGAGTCCAAACTTAGACTAATCCAAGGTACTTAGGATAAAGAATGTGTGGATCTAAACATGTGCTCACTGTGAACACATAGAGGAAGGAAGAAACATACAGTTGCCTTGTAGTAGTTGTACCCGGTCGCCGCCACCGGAGATGTCGCCACTAAGACTGGGCGTTCGAGTTACCCGTTTAGTTCGGGTCGGGTAGTTCGGGTTTTGATAAATTCGGGTAATAGAAATTGGTACGCGATATCAGTCTTGAAAAAATGCTATCCTTTATTTCGGGTATCCGCAATTTCAGGTTCGGGTTCGGGTATACCCAATTTACCCAAAATAACACTGAGAATGAAGTTCCGAGAAAAACCATCAATTCAAGGTGCTCATCATGAGGGGATTCAATAACTTTATGATCCAACTACCTTCTCACATGTTCCAGCACAGATATTCTTTGAAATCCCATACCAAAATCGTAGCTAAAGTCGAAGCATGTAGATAAACAAAGTAGCTTGAAAATTGCAAGGAAAACAAGAAAACAACACGAAAGTATCAACTCGAATACCAGAGAACAACTTGTTCATGACATGACTTAATTATTACAATGTCTGGTCTTTTCTAAGAAAGAACACATAGAGTCTTTCATCTTTGATGGCTGCAGCGGCTAGCAGCATCGATCCGTTGACCTCGATAGTTGGGTGAGCCAGCGAGGTGAGTGAGGTTGTTAGGGGTAGAGGATAGAGGTGGGCGAGTGTTGCGGAGGACTCGAGGCTCTAGCCTCTGGGCTCCAAGCAGGCGGGCACTGCCACCGAGGAGAGTGCAGAAAGACGTCTGGTGGCTAGGTTATGGAGGGGACTAGACAGGGCACCGTTGAGCATTGGGCCGTCGCACCAAGGAATGGAGGAATCAAATGCGCCTTGATGGACCGTCGCACAGTTGGACTGGACTGTGGACTCCACAGTCCACACGCCAATAGTTCGGGTAGTATGGGTACTTCGGGTACCGGGTGCTGCTACCCGAATTACCCAAACTAAATTTGGGTAACAACATTTACTATCCAAACTAAATTTTGGGTCCTTCGGGTTCGGGTATTTTGGGTCGGGGCATTTCGGGTTCGGATATCGGTGAAAGGGAAATATGGTCAAACCTTTTCCTAAATGATTTTGGTGGTTGAAATGCCCAACGCAAATAATTGGACTAACTAGTTTGATCTAGATTATATATTCTACAGGTGCTAAAGGTTCAACACAAACCAATAAAAAGATCCAAGTTAGGGTTCAAAAGAAATGAGCAAAAGAAACCGAAGAGAACCCTGGTCTGGCGCACCGGACAGTCCGGTGCCCCAGGGGCCGTATAGGCTGAACTCTCCACCTTCGGGTTTCTGAACAGCCGCTCCGCAATAATTCACCGGACTGTCCGGTGGGTCACCGGAGTGTCCGGTGGGTCACCAGAGTGTTCGGTGTGCCAGCGGAGCAACGACTAAGAAGCGCAACGGTCGACTCCAACGGTCGCCTGCAACGTGAACAGTGCGTGGATAGTTCGCGCAGAGTCAGAGCAGCGCCAGAAGGCGCACCAGACATTAAACAGTGCCTGTCCGGTGCGGCACCGGACTGTCTGGTGGCGCAAGCTGTCAGAGCTCCAACGGTCGAAACCGTTAGAACCCTAACGGTTGGGTGACGTGGCTGGCGCACTGGACAGTGTCCGGTGGCGCACCAGACTGTCCGGTGCGCCCATCGACAGCAGCCCTCCCCAAAGGCTGTTTTGGTGGTTGGGGCTATAAATACCCCCCAACCACATCTATTCAAGGCATCCAAGTTTTTCAGACTTCACATTCAATACAAGAGTTAGTGCAATCAATACAAGACACAATTCAAAAGAATCAAAGCCTCTCCAAGTCCCAAATTCACTTCAACCAAATAGTGACTAGAGAGAGAGTTTTGTTCGTGTTCTTTGAGCTCTTGTTCTTGGATCACTTTTCTTCTTCCCCATTCTTGTTCTCAAGACACTTGTAATCAAAGCAAGAGACACCAAGTTGTGGTGGTCCTTATAGGGGTCTAAGTGACCCGTTTGATTAAGGAGAAAGCTCACTCGGTCTAGGTGACCGCTTGAGAGAGGGAAAGGGTTGAAAGAGACCCGGTCTTTGTGACCACCTCAATGGGGACTAGGTTTGCAAGAACCGAACCTCGGTAAAACAAATCACCGTGTCACTCGCTTCATTTGTTTGGTTGATTTGTTTTCGTTCTCTCTTTCGGGCTTGGTTTTATTTCTAACGCTAACCCTGGCTTGTAGTTGTGTTTAAAGTTGTAAATTTCAGTTTCCACCTATTCACCCCCCTCTAGGCGACTTTCAATTGGTATCAGAGCCCGGTACTTCATTAGAGTTTAACCACTCGAAGTGAAGTCGGGAGATCATGCCAAGAAGGAGATCGTGACCGGCGGTGACAAGTCTACAAGCCACGGGAAGCCTCCATCAAGGGAGTCCAGCGCCAAAGGAAGGGACCGTCAAGTCGCATCGGAGTGGCGACAAGAAGAAGAAGATGAAGAAAGTGGTCTACTATGAGACCGACTCTTCATCACCCTCCACCTCCGGCTCCGACACTCCGTCCGTCACTTCTAAGCGCCATGAGCGCAAGAAGTTTAGTAAGATTCCCCTATGCTATCCTCGTATTTCTAAACGCACTCCTTTACTTTCCGTCCCATTAGGCAAACCACTGGTTTTTACGGTGAAGATTATTGTATGTGGAGTGATAAAATGAGGCATCACCTAACCTCACTCCACGCAAGCATTTGGGACATTGTTGAGTTTGGAGCACAGGTACCATCCATGGGGGATGAAGCATATGATTCGGACGAGGTCGCCCAAATCCGGCATTTTGACTCCCAAGCCACCACTATACTCCTCGCCTCTCTATGTCGAGAGGAGTATAATAAGGTGCAAGGGTTGAAGAGCGCCAAGGAGGGACGTGCTAAAGACTGCACACGAAGGGGATGAGGTGACCAAGATCACCAAGCGGGAGACGATCGAGGGGGAGCTCGGTCGATTCATCCTCAACCAAGGAGAGGAGCCACAAGCAATGTACAACCGGCTCAAGACCTTGGTCAACCAAGTGCGCAACCTTGGGAGCACAAAATGGGATGAGCATGAAATGATCAAGATTATTCTTAGATCACTCGTATTTCGTAATCCTACTCAAGTTCAATTAATAGGTGGTGATCCTAGATATAAGCTAATGTCTCCCGAGTAAGTTATAGGAAAATTTGTGAGCTTTGAGTTGATGATCAAAGGCTCCAAACAAATCGTCGAGCAAGGCGGCACCCCCACGCCTGAGGTGCAACCCGTCGCATTCAAAGCGACGGAAGAAAAGAAAGAAGAGTCTACGTCAAGTAGGCTCCCCATCGACGCCTCCAAGCTCGACAACGAGGAAATGACGCTCATCATCAAGAGCTTCTGCCAAATCTTCAAGCAAAGGAGGGGGAAGGATTATAAACCCCGCTCCAAGAAAGTGTGCTACAAGTGTGGTAAGCCTGGTCATTTTATTGCTAAATGTCCATTATCTAGTGATAGTGACATGGGTGACAACAAGAAGGGAAGGAGGAAGGAAAAGAAGAAGTACTACAAGAAAAAGGGCGACGATGCCCACATGTGTCAGGAATGGGACTCCGATGAGAGCTCCACCGACTCCTCCTCCGACGAGGACGCCGCTAACATCGCCATCACCAAAGGCCTCCTCTTCCCCAACATCGGCCACAAGTGCCTCATGGCAAAGGACGGCAAAAAGAAGAAGGTAAAATCTAGAGCCTCCACTAAATATATGACATCTAGTGATGAGGGTAGCTCTAGTGATGATGAAGATGATTTGCTTGCTCTTTTGCCAACTTAAACATGCAACAAAAAGAAAAATTTAATGAATTGATAGGTGCCATTCATGAGAAGGATGAACTCTTGGATAGCCAAGAGGAATTCCTTACTAAGGAAAACAAAAAGCATGTTAAAGTAAAAAATGCTTATGCTTAGGAAGTAGAGAAATGTGAAAAACTAACTAGTGAGCTTAGCATTTGCCATGACACAATCTCCAACCTTAGAATTGAAAATGCCAATTTGATCACTAAGGTTGAAAAGAGAAATGTTTGTGTTGATTCAATTGCCAATCTTAAAAATGATAATGCTAGTTTAATTGCTAAGATTGACAAATTGAATGAATCAATTTCTAGCCTTAAGATTGAGAATGAAAAACTAATTTCTAAGGCTAAGGATTTAAATGTTTGCAATATTTCTATTTCCAGTCTTAGAGATGAAAATGTCATGCTAAAATCTAAGATAGATGAATTAAAATCTTGCAAACCCTCTACATCCACTGTTGATCATGTTTCTATTTGCATGAAATGTAGGGATATTAATGTTGATGCTATCCATGATCACATTGCTATGATTAAACAACAAAATGATCATATAGCTAAACTAGATGCAAAAATTGCCGAGCATGAACTAGAAAATGAAAAATTTAAATTTGCTCGTAGCATGCTTTATAATGGGAGACGCCCTGGCATTAAGGATGGTATTGGCTTCCAACAGGGAGACAATGTCAAGCTTAATGCCCCTAATAAATTATCTAATTTTGTTAAGGGTAAGGCTTCCATGGCTCAAGATAACGAGGGCTATATTTTGTATCCTGCTGGTTATCCCGAGCATAAGATTACGTGAATTCAAGCAAAGAAGTCTCATTCGGTTTCTCATCATGCTTTTATGTATAAGAATGAGGCTTCTAGCTCTAGGAAATCAACCCATGTGAAATTTCCTAAAAAGAGAACTCCTATTGCATCAAATGAATCTAATATTTCATTTAAGACTTTTGATGCTTCATATGTTTTAACTAACAAATCAGGCAAAGTAGTTGCCAAATATGTTGGGGCCAAACACAAGGGCTCAAAGACTTGTGTTTGGGTACCCAAGGTACTAGTTTCTAATATGAAAGGACCCAAGACCGTTTGGGTACCTAAGAACAAGGCCTAAACTTGTTTTGTAGGTTTATGCATCCGGGGGCTCAAGTTGGATCATTGATAGCGGGTGCACAAACCACATGACAGGGAGAAAAGAATGTTCTCCTCCTACGAGAAAAACGATGATCCCCAAAGAGCTATCACATTCGGGGATGGAAATCAAGGTTTGGTCAAAGGACTTGGTAAAATTGCTATATCACCTGACCATTCTATTTCCAATGTTTTTCTTGTAGATTCTTTAGACTATAACTTGCTTTCAGTTTCTCAATTATGCAAAAAGGGTTACAACTGTCTTTTTACAGATGTAGGTGTTACTGTCTTTAGAAGATGTGATGATTCAATAGCATTTAAGGGAGTAATAGAGGTACAACTATACTTAGTTGATTTTAATAGAGCTGAACTCGATACTTGCTTAATTGCTAAGACTAATATGGGTTGGCTCTGGCATCGCCAACTAGCCCATGTTGAGATGAAGAATCTTCACAAGCTTCAAAAGGGAGAACACATTTTGGGACTAACAAATGTTCATTTTGAGAAAGACAGGGTTTGTAGCGCATATCAAGCAGGAAAGCAAGTTGGCTCCCATCATCCACACAAGAACATCATGACAACCGACAGGCCGCTTGAGCGACTCCACATGGATTTATTCGGCCTGATCGCTTACATAAGCATCGGTGGGAGTAAGTATTGTCTTGTAATTGTGGATGACTATTCTTGCTTCACTTGGGTATTCTTTTTACAGGAAAAATCACAAACCCAAGAGACTTTAAATGGGTTCTTGAGACGGGCTCAAAATGAGTTCGGATTGAGAATTAAGAAGATAAGAAGCGACAACGGGACAGAGTTCAAGAACTCTCAAATAGAAGGCTTTCTTGAGGACGAGGGCATCAAGCATGAGTTCTCTTCTCCCTACACACCTCAACAAAATGGTGTAGTGGAGAGAAAGAATAGAACTCTACTAGATATGGCAAGGTCCATGCTTGATGAGTACAAGACTCCGGACCGGTTTTGGGCCGAGGCGATTAACACCGCCTGCTACTCCATCAACCGGTTATATCTACACCGAATCCTCAAGAAGACATCCTATGAACTCCTCACCGGTAAAAAGCCCAATGTTTCATATTTTAGAGTCTTTGGTAGCAAATGCTTTATTCTTGTTAAAAGAGGTAGAAAATCTAAATTTGCTCCTAAGGCTGTAGAAGGCTTTTTACTTGGTTATGACTCAAACACTAGGGCATATAGAGTCTTCAACAAATCCACTGGATTAGTTGAGGTTTTGTAACACCCAAAAGTCTTAACTTGGGATTTAAGGAAAACCCTTTGGAGAAAAATAATAAGAATAATAATAATCATCAAAATAAGTACCCCTGACACATAATTGAACTTCAAAACTCACCCTTTCTAAGAAAATGGTCATAATAAAATAACATTAGTAAAACAAACCTTAATAAAAGTTTGTCAATTGGTAAATATTTTCTAGCAAAACCAAAGAATATGAACTCGTGAATATACCTTTAAATTAATTACACACTCAAACTAATATGTTATGGAAATAAATGTGGTAAGTAATCCATGTTGAAAGCATTTCCTAAAATAAAATAATGATAATAAATAAGGTAATTAAATAAGTTAATAAAACTATCCCACATTATGTTGGGGTTCCATTTGTGCATTTGACTTGAACTCAAATTTGGAATAGATTTGAATTCAAGTTGAATGGAAAAGAGAATAGAAAAAAGAAATAATAAAAGAAAAGAAAAAAACTCACCCTGTATACCTGGGCCGAATTCGGATCGCTCGACCCACCTCTCTCTGCTGCTTTCCCCTTTCGCTGGCTCCATGCGTAGCGGAAGCGTGGTGGGCCCCGCTGTGCAGCCGCCACTCATACCCCCTTCGCGTTCGTTCGCGACACTTACTTGTGGGCCCGCGCTGTCAGCTTCAACCTCACGCTGAAGCTATCGCGTGCCTCTGCCGTGGATTCCGCGCCTCCGTCGCTCGCTGGCGTTTGGGCCCTACACGCCAGCCATCTCTCTCAAGCATCACCACGGGCGCGGGGGTTCACAACCAACTCCCTGGGTAACGCCCATCCGAGGTCTTCACCGACCGCCATGAAATGCGGAAGGGCGAGAGCTCGGGATTCCGTTGAGATCCACAACCACCTGCGGATTTCGCGCTCGGCGCGGCCATCCTTTCCCCCGAAGATCTCGCGCGGCTCGGGGTATAAAAAGGAGCCTGGGATTCGCCGTTGACAAGAAGTGTGGCGGGGAGGGAACCACCGCCGTCACCATTGATTCAAACACATACGGCCGTTTGGAGCACAAAGATGGGTCCTGGGCTTCGTCGGGGGCTCGGGGTCATGCTCGTTGCGGCGCTGGGATCAGAAACCGGCTGGTTATCGGGGAATTCTTCACCGTCGTTCGTGGGCCGCCATGGATCCGCCCCCGCCCGTGGTCGGGGTACCTCAACGTCCTAACTATGGGTAAGTATGCCCTAAACCTGCTCGCCATAGTCTCAGCAACGTGTAGATTCGTTTCAATTGGATGGTGTCCACTGGGTGGAGCTCCTAGCATGATCCAGCCATGGCCACCGCCACGACTTGCCCTGCGCCGCCGCCGTTCCTGGCTGGAGGTGGGGGATCAGGCACGCTGCCGTGGATCTGGCCACGGACGGCCCCGATCTAACCGCGCATATCCCTTCGCTCGATAGAATTTGGGCCGTAGATATGAGATCAAGCGAACAGGATTTGATCATAGTCATTTTTTAATCTGGACCGACGATCTTTAATCCGGTGGTCCTCATGACGTACCGGTTCATTTTTAATGAAGTCTAATCCTGGCCGTGGAATTTAGATCTGACGGCTAACCTCGATCCATACCCCTTCGTGGCGACCATTTTGCTAAAGAGCCCTCCGAGAATTAGCTAATCAACCCGCGGTCCTAGGCATGCGCGGTCTGAGTCTGTTGAAATTTTATAGGTTTACCCCTGCCTTTCTCGGGAATTATGCGCGCAGTCCAGGGAAATGGGAAATCAGGGAAAGTGATTTATGAAACGAATTTCTTATACAAAAACAATTCCAGAATCTTGTTTAATCCATAAGAAATTCATATTAAGTCCAAATTAGTTCATTCTAATTTCTATAATTCTATAATATTATTGTTTATCACATAGTACATCTGTTTTGACATGAAAGTCACATTAAAATTTATATTCTATTTAATCTTGTACAAAACACATAAAATCATTAGAGATTCATAACTTTCTCATTTTAACTTCAAATTGAGTCATTCCAGTTGCAATAGTTTTATTTTAATATTGCCTATCAACTAGTAACACTGTTTAGCCATGAAACTTGAAGTAAAATTATTCATTTGAATTAATCGGTTCTAGGTGCGTAATAACTTCGGAAATTCATAACTTAATAATCGTAGCTCCGAATTTGGTGGTTCTTGTTTCCCACGATCTCGTAGCAACGCATAGAATATTATTATGCGGTTTATTCTTATGTTTGGTGTGATGTTAATTTTGCCTATACACTGTTTGTTTGTATCGCTACGACTAGCGTGAGGTCACGAGTCATCTGAAGATCATCCTGGTACCTGGAATCTCAAGTCCCAGGCAAGTTGTGCCCTTGATCACTTCTTTTTACCCAGCCATGTTCTGATTAATCATAATGATCTGCATAGGTTAATTTTGATGGGACCCAATAGGCTACCCTAGTTTGTCTATCTTTATACCTTGTTTACCACTGAACTTTTTGGGTAGTACTTGCTAGTGCTTTATGTGGTTTTGGGTATGAAGATACATTGTTCACGATTATACTTTTATTATCTGTTTATTATCACTGTTCATGATAAGATCATTATGTTAATTTGAACATGGAGCGACCACCCGGGAAAACAGTGCTACCACAAGGGTTTATGGACGCCCTTGGCTGATTAATTAGGAAAGCTAGTGGAGGACTACCTTACCCGAAAGGGGCAAGGACAGTAGGGGAGTGGTCAGTGTAGGGAGGTCCTTGGTTTATTTTGCTGTGATGGCGGTCAGGCAAGAACCCTGCATTGGAGCTTCCCATAAACTGTAGCGGGTTTTCTGAAGCTAGTGGAACTTTGTAAAGGCCTCGTAGTGTTACCCTGCCTTGCCTCCTCGGTAGAGGTGTATGGGAAGTCGCGATCCCTTGGCAGATGGGTAACATGACTTGTGGGTAAAGATGCGCAACCTCTGCAGAGTGTAAAACTGGTATACTAGCCGTGCTCACGGTCATGAGCAGCTCGGACCCTCACATGATTAATATATGGAACTAAATTCAATTTGTCATATGCATTGCATCGCAGGTGATGTTATTACTTTTCTTAATTGGGTTGGTATTTACTTATACTTAGTAATTGCTAATAAAATTTTGACCAACTTTAAAAGCAATGCTCAGCTCTAACCATTCTCTTTGGTAAGCCTTACACTTCACGTGAGCTCCCACCTTTGGCGAGTTCATGCACATTATTCCCCACAACTTGTTGAGCGATGAACGTATGTGAGCTCACTCTTGCTGTCTCACACACCCCACAGGTCAAGAACAGGTACCGCAGGATGAGGCGCAAGGAGGATGCTGCGATGAGTTCGTGAGAGATCTAGGCCGTCGTCTCCCAGTCAACTTTGGGTTGCTGGACCGTTGTCTCCTTATAATGTAATTATTTATTTTGTATAGAACTCCTATTATATAGTAAAGATGTGACATTCGATCCTGTGCCATGATTCATCATATGTGTGAGATTTGGTCCCAGCACACCTGGTGATTATGTTCGCGCCCGGGTCTTGGTGCCCCGAAATCCGGGTGTGACAGAAGTGGTATCAGAGGAATGTTGACTGTATGATGAAACCTAGATAGAACTGGACAACCAATACTTACTTACCTTTGCTACTCTGATTCTTTCTAAACTTTTCTTAATCATTTCTCATCTATTTCCGCTTTACTCTGATTATTCTTACCTTTTCTTTTCTAAAGACAAATGTGGATTTCACACTTTGAAATCATGTACCTAAAGTGATCTTTAGGGATAGGACCCACTCTTAGGAACAAAATCAAAACTATTTTTGTAAATATTTGTATACTTCAGTGTTTGTTCTTATGATACTTGTCTGATTTGGATCTTTGATTGAGTGTGATGAGTTGTGGAGTAATGTCCACAATTACATCTGCATATACATATAGGCATAAATATAATTCATAAGATAACTAAATAAATCTAGATTATCCTTCATTAAAGATCTATCTCATCTTAATAGATCCATCTTATCCCGAAAAGATTCTATCATATCCTGATAGATCTTACTAACCTCAAAAGATTCCATCTTATCCTTATGGATCCATCTTATCCTAATAATCATACTTATCCACCCTAGTTTAACAACCATGATCTAATTCAAATTAATTAGATCTTATCTAGTCAAGCTAGTCATACCAATCTAATCTAGATCCCATCTAATCTAAAGTGGTCCAATCTAAAGTGAATTACTTAATGGATAAGTTAATACTTGTGAAATAGATTAGACCCTATCAACATGTTTTATCTTAGTTCACTCTGCACTAAATAAAAAAAATGATAGACCAACTCAACCATGGGCATAAGAGCTAACCCAACCAATAGTGTCATGATGGATTGCATAATCTATCCATCCTCACCTAACATCAAACAAACTTTTGACCTACATCATGTAGTCCATCTCATCCATATCTATCTTAACCATACTCCCCAACCCTGCTGATATACATTAACCTCGAATCAATGAGACCAAGACCGGAAAAGAAAAGATCAACCTCGTCAAGGAAGGAGAGAAATCAAACTCAATCTTCAGATGCATTATCACCCAACACGGAGTTCTTCCTTACCATAAGCTTTCTTACCTTGGCTATTCTTGCCTTAACTTATCCATCTCTTAGATCCTACATAATAAGTAGTTGGATACCTATGCTCTCCTAATCACCAACTATTGACAAAAAACACTCTAGATTTTTGAACCACTTATAGACTAAAAGTAAAATCACAAACCAATCCTTTTGTATCCCTTTCCTTACAAATCTCGAGGACGAGATTTCGGTTAAGGGGGGTAGGATTTGTAACACCCAAAAGTCTTAACTTGGGATTTAAGGAAAACCCTTTGGAGAAAAATAATAAGAATAATAATAATCATCAAAATAAGTACCCCTGACACATAATTGAACTTCAAAACTCACCCTTTCTAAGAAAATGGTCATAATAAAATAACATTAGTAAAACAAACCTTAATAAAAGTTTGTCAATTGGAAAATATTTTCTAGCAAAACCAAAGAATATGAACTCGTGAATATACCTTTAAATTAATTACACACTCAAACTAATATGTTATGGAAATAAATGTGGTAAGTAATCCATGTTGAAAGCATTTCCTAAAATAAAATAATGATAATAAATAAGGTAATTAAATAAGTTAATAAAACTATCCACATTATGTTGGGGTTCCATTTGTGCATTTGACTTGAACTCAAATTTGGAATAGATTTGAATTCAAGTTGAATGGAAAAGAGAATAGAAAAAAAGAAATAATAAAAGAAAAGATAAAAAACTCACCCTGTATACCTGGGCCGAATTCGGATCGCTGAGCCCACCTCTCTCTGCTGCTTTCCCCTTGCGCTGGCTCCATGCGCAGCGGAAGCGTGGTGGGCCCCGCTGTGCAGCCGCCACTCATACCCCCTTCGCGTTCGTTCGCGACACTTACTTGTGGGCCCGCGCTGTCAGCTTCAACCTCACGCTGAAGCTGTCGCGTGCCTCTGCCGTGGATTCCGCGCCTCTGTCGCTCGCTGGCGTTTGGGCCCTGCGCGCCAGCCATCTCTCTCAAGCATCACCACGGGCGCGGGAGTTCACAACCAACTCCCTGGTGGCATAACATTATGGGTAACGCCCATCCGAGGTCTTCACCGACCGCCATGAAATGCGGAAGGGCGAAAGCTCGGGATTCCGTTGAGATCCACAACCACCCGCGGATTCCGCGCTCGGCGCGGCCATCCTTTCCCCCGAAGATCTCGCGCGGCTCGGGGTATAAAAAGGAGCCTGAGATTCACCGTTGACAAGAAGTGTGGCGGGGAGGGAACCACCGTCGTCACCATTGATTCAAACACATACGACCGTTTGGAGCACGAAGATGGGTCCTGGGGCTTCGTCGGGTGCTCGGGGTCATGCTCGTTGCGGCGCTGGGATCAGAAACCGGCTGGTTATCGGGGAATTCCTCACCGTCGTTCGTGGGCCGCCATGGATCCGCCCCCGCCCGTGGTCGGGGTACCTCGACGTCCTAACTATGGGTAAGTATGCCCTAAACCTGCTCGCCATAGTCTGAGCAACGTGTAGATTCGTTTCAATTGGATGGTGTCCACTGGGTGGAGCTCCTCGCTTGATCCAGCCATGGCCACCGCCGCGACTTGCCCTGCGCCGCCGCCGTTCCTGGCTGGAGGTGGGGGATCAGGCACGCTGCCGTTGATCTAGCCACGGACGGCCCCGATCTAACCGCGCATACCCCTTCGCTCGATAGAATTTGGGCCGTAGATATGAGATCAAGCGAACAGGATTTGATCATAGTCATTTTTTAATCTGGACCGACGATCTTTAATCCGGTGGTCCTCATGACGTACCGGTTCATTTTTAATGAAGTCTGATCCTGGCCGCGGAATTTAGATCTGACGGCTAACCTCGATCCATACCCCTTCGTGGCGACCATTTTGCTAAAGAGCCCTCCGAGAATTAGCTAATCAACCCACGGTCCTAGGCATGCGCGGTCTGAGTCTGTTGAAATTTTATAGGTTTGCCCCTGCCTTTCTCGGGAATTATGCGCGCAGTCCAGGGAAATGGGAAATCAGGGAAAGTGATTTATGAAACGAATTTCTTATACAAAAACAATTCCAGAATCTTGTTTAATCCATAAGAAATTCATATTAAGTCCAAATTAGTTCATTCTAATTTCTATAATTCTATAATATTATTGTTTATCACATAGTACATCTGTTTTGACATGAAAGTCACATTAAAATTTATATTCTATTTAATCTTGTACAAAACACATAAAATTTTTAGAGATTCATAACTTTCTCATTTTAACTTCAAATTGAGTCATTCCAGTTGCAATAGTTTTATTTTAATATTGTCTATCAACTAGTAACACTGTTTAGCCATGAAACTTGAAGTAAAATTATTCATTTGAATTAATCGGTTCTAGGTGCGTAATAACTTCGGAAATTCATAACTTAATAATCGTAGCTCCGAATTTGGTGGTTCTTGTTTCCCACGATCTCGTAGCAACGCATAGATTATTATTATGCGATTTATTATTATGTTTGGTGTGATGTTAATTTTGCCTATACACTGTTTGTTTGTATCGCGATGACTAGCGTGAGGTCACGAGTCATCTGAAGATCATCCTGGTACCTGGAATCTCAAGTCCCAGGCAAGTTGTGCCCTTGATCACTTCTTTTTACCCAGCCATGTTCTGATTAATCATAATGATCTGCATAGGTTAATTTTGATGGGACCCAATAGGCTACCCTAGTTTGTCTATCTTTATACCTTGTTTACCACTGAACTTTTTGGGTAGTACTTGCTAGTGCTTTATGTGGTTTTGGGTATGAAGATACATTGTTCACGATTATACTTTTATTATCTGTTTATTATCACTGTTCATGATAAGATCATTATGTTAATTGGAACATGGAGCGACCACCCGGGAAACCAGTGCTACCAAAAGGGTTTATGGACGCCCTTGGCTGATTAATTAGGAAAGCTAGTGGAGGACTACCTTACCCGAAAGGGGCAAGGGCAGTAGGGGAGTGGTTAGTGTAGGGAGGTCCTTGGTTAATTTTGCTGCGATGGCGGTCAGGCAAGAACCCTGCATTGGAGCTTCCCATAAACTGTAGCGGGTTTTCTGAAGCTAGTGGAACTTTGTAAAGGCCTCATAGTGTTATGCCTCGCCTCCTCGGTAGAGGTGTATGGGAAGTCGCGATCCCTTGGCTGATGGGTAACATGACTTGTGGGTAAAGATGCGCAACCTCTGCAGAGTGTAAAACTGGTATACTAGCCGTGCTCACGGTCATGAGCAGCTTGGACCCTCACATGATTAATATATGTAACTAAATTCAATTTGTCATATGCATTGCATTGCAGGTGATGTTATTACTTTTCTTAATTGGGTTGGTATTTACTTATACTTAGTAATTGCTAATAAAATTTTGACCAACTTTAAAAGCAATGCTCAGCTCTAACCATTCTCTTTGGTAAGCCTTACACTTCACGTGATCTCCCACCTTTGGCGAGTTCATGCACATTATTCCCCACAACTTGTTGAGCGATGAACGTATGTGAGCTCACTCTTGCTGTCTCACACACCCCCACAGGTCAAGAACAGGTACCGCAGGATGAGGCGCAAGGAGGATGCTGCGATGAGTTCGTGAGAGATCTAGGTCGTCGTCTCCCAGTCAACTTTGGGTTGCTGGACCGTTGTCTCCTTATAATGTAATTATTTATTTTGTATAGAACTCCTATTATATAGTAAAGATGTGACATTCGATCCTGTGCCATGATTCATCATATGTGTGAGACTTGGTCCCAGCACACCTGGTGATTATGTTCGCGCCCGAGTCTTGGTGCCCTGAAATCCGGGTGTGACAGGTTTCTTGTGACATTGTGTTTGATGAGACTAATGGCTCCCAAGTGGAGCAATTTGATCTTGATGAGCTAGATGATGAAGAGGCTCCATGCGTCGCGCTAAGGAACATGTCCATTGGGGATGTGTGTCCTAAGGAATCCGAAGAGCCCAATCAAGCTCTAGATCAACCATCATCTTCCATGCAAGCATCTCCACCAACCCAAGATGAGGATCAAGCTCAAGATGATGAAAATGAAGATCAAGGGGAGGACAATGACCAAGGGGGAGATGATAATGATCAAAACAAGGAAGATGAGCAAGAAGTACAGGGTCAAAGATCGTCTCACCCAAGAGTCCACCAGACGATTCAAAGAGATCACCTCGTGAACTCCATCCTCGGCGATATTCATAAAGGGGTAACTACTCGATCTTGGGTCGCTCATTTTTGTGAACATTACTCTTTTGTTTCCTCTATTGAGCCATACAGGGTAGAGGATGCACTAAGAGATTCGGATTGGGAGTTGGCAATGCAAGAGGAACTCAACAACTTCACGAGGAATGAGGTATGGCATTTGGTTCCACGTCCTAAATAAAATGTTGTAGGAACCAAGTGGATATTCCGCAACAAGCAAGATGAGCATGGTGTGGTGACAAGGAACAAAGCCCGACTTGTGGCCAAGGGCTATTCACAAGTCGAAGGTTTGGATTTCGGTGAAACCTATGCACCCGTAGCTAGGCTTGAATCAATTCACATATTACTTGCCTATGCTACTTACCATGGCTTTAAGCTTTACCAAATGGACGTGAAAAGTGTCTTTCTCAATGGACCAATCAAGGAAGAGGTCTATGTTGAGCAACCTCCCGACTTTGAAGATAGTGAGTACCCTAACCATGTGTATAAACTCTCTAAGGCGCTTTATGGGCTCAAGCAAGCCCCAAGAGCATGGTATGAATGCCTAAGAGATTTTCTTATCACTAATGGCTTCAAAGTCGGAAAAGCCGATCCTACACTCTTTACTAAAACCATTGCAAATGATTTGTTTGTATGCTAAATTTACGTTGATGATATTATATTTGGGTCTACTAACAAATCTACTTGTGAAGAGTTTAGTAGGGTAATGATTCAAAAATTCGAGATGTCTATGATGGGGGAGTTGAAGTATTTCCTAGGATTTCAAGTGAAGCAACTCCAAGAAGGCACCTTCATCAGCCAAACCAAGTACATTCAAGATATACTTACCAAGTTTGGAATGAAGGATGCCAAGTCCATCAAGACACCCATGGGAACAAATGGGCATCTCGACCTCGACACAGCAGATAAATCCGTAGATCAAAAGGTATACCGGTCGATGATAGGATCTCTACTCTATTTATGTGCATCTCGACCAGATATTATGCTTTCTGTATGCATGTGTGCAAGATTTCAAGCCGATCCTAAGGAAGTTCACCTTAGGGCCGTGAAAAGAATCTTGAGATATTTAGTTCATACACCTAAGTTTGGTCTTTGGTATCCCAAGGGATCCATTTTTGATTTAATAGGATATTCAGATGCTAATTGGGTAGGGTGTAAAATTGATAGGAAGAGCACATCAGGGACTTGTCAGTTTCTGGGGAGATCCCTGGTGTCTTGGGCTTCAAAGAAACAAAATTTAGTAGCTCTTTCTACCACCGAAGCCGAGTATATTGCCACTGGCCATTGTTGCGCGCAATTACTTTGGATGAGGCAAACCCTCAGGGACTATGACTACAAATTGAGCAAAGTCCCTCTCCTATGTGACAATGAGAGTGCAATCCACATGGCGGATAATCCCGTTGAACACAACCGCACTAAGCACATAGCCATTTAGTATCACTTTCTGAGAGATCACCAACAAAGGGGGGATATCGAGATTGCTTATGTTAGCACCAAAAAACAACTAGCTGATATCTTTACCAAACCATTAGATGAGAAAACCTTTACCAAACTTAGAAATGAGCTAAATATTCTTGATTCTTGGAATTTTGATTGAGACATTGCACACATAGCTCATTTATATACCTTTGATCATATATCTTTTATGTCTACGACTAATATGTTTTCAAGTATATTTCTATGCTAAGTCGTAGATTGAAAGGGAAATGGAGTATTCGACGAAGACAAGGCTTCCACTCCACTCTACCGGTATCATTTACCCTTCGCCGTCACTACGCACCACTCTCCAATTTTGGTATAATCTTCACTCTTATTACTCATACCAATGGGGAGGAAGTAAAAGGGCTCTCAAATGACTCGGTTTTTGGCGATTAATGCTAAAGGGGGAGAGAATATAGCCCAAAGCAAAAGGACCGCACCACCACACCAATTTCAAAATTTTCGAAATAAAGTTTTCAATTGGTATCTTTCAAATTAGGATTCCTCTAGAAATTCTATCTCAACTAGTATCTATATTGATCTATTTAAAAGAGGATTTTTTTCAATTGATATCTAAAAATTATTTGATCTTCTTTCAATTGGTAAAACCCTCTTGAACACTAAGAGGAGAATTTCATTCAGGGGGAGTTTTGTTTAAGTCAAAGGAAAAGCATTTGAAATAGGGGGAGAAAATTTCAAATCTTGAAAATGCTTCTGGAAATCTTATTCATATACCTTTGACTATTTGCAAAAAGAGTTTGAAAAGAATTTCCAAAAATATTTGCAAAAACAAAACAAGTGGTGCAAATGTGGTCCAAAATGTTAAAAGAAAGAAAGCAATCCATGCATATCTAGTAAAAGTATAAATTGGTTTAATTCCAAGCAACCTTTGCACTTGCCTTATGCAAACTAGTTCAATTTTGCACTTATATATTTGCTTTGGTTTGTGTTGGCATCAATCACCAAAAAGGGGGAGATTGAAAGGGAAATAGGGTCAAACCTTTTCCTAAATGATTTTGGTGGTTGAAATGCCCAACACAAATAATTGGACTAACTAGTTTGCTCTAGATTATATATTCTACAGGTGCTAAAGGTTCAACACAAACCAATAAAAAGATCCAAGTTAGGGTTCAAAAGAAAGGAGCAAAAGAAACCGAAGAGAACCATGGTCTGGCGCACCGAACAGTGTCCGGTGCCCCAGGGGCCGTACAGGCTGAACTCTCCACCTTCGGGTTTCTAGACAGCCGCTTCGCTATAATTCACCGGACTGTTCGGTGGGTCACCAGACTGTCCGGTGTGCCAGCGGAGCAACGGCTAAGAAGCGCAACGGTCGACTCCAACGGTCGCCTGCAACGTGAACAGTGCGCGGGCAGCTCGCGTAGAGTCAGAGCAGCGCCAGAAGGCGCACCGGACAGTGAACAGTGCCTATCCGGTGCGACACCGAACTGTCTTGTGGCCCAAGCTGTCAGAGCTCCAACGGTCGAAACCGTCAGAACCTAACGGTTGGGTGGCATGGCTGGCGCACCGGACTGTCCGGTGCGCCCATCGACAACAGCCCTCCCCAACGGCTGTTTTGGTGGTTGGGGCTATAAATACCCCCCAACCACCTCTATTCAAGGCATCCAAGTTTTTCAGACTTCACATTCAATACAAGAGCTAGTGCAATCAATACAAGACACAATTCAAAAGAATCAAAGCCTCTCCAAGTCCCAAATCCACTCCAACCAAATAGTGACTAGAGAGAGTTTTTGCTCGTGTTCTTTGAGCTCTTGTTCTTGGATCGCTTTTCTTCTTCCCCATTCTTGTTCTCAAGACACTTGTTATCGGGGACCATAATTAGGGGTACCCTCAAGACTCCTAATTCTCAGCTGGTAACCCCCATCAGCACAAAGCTGCAAAGACCTGATGGGTGCGACTAAGTCAGGGATCGGTCCATTCGATGGACTCGATCACGCCTCGCCCGAGCCTAGCCTCGGGCAAAGGGCAGCCGACCCCGGAGGATCTTCGTCTCGCCCGAGGCCCCCCTCCAGCGACGATCATACTTCCGGCTCGCCCGAGGCCCAGTCTTCGCCAAGAAGCAACCCTGACCAAATCGCCACGCCAACCGACCAAATCGCAGGGGCATTTAATGCAAAGGTGGCCTGACACCTTTATCCTGACACGCGTCCTCCAGTCGACAGAGCCGAAGTGACCGCAGTCACTTCGCCGCTCCACTGACCGGCCCGACAGAAGGACAGCGTCGCCTGCGCCGCTCCGACTGTTGTGCCACTCGACAGAGTGAGGCTGACAGGCAGTCAGGCCCGGCCTCAGGCACCATAGGAAACTCCGCTTCGCCCGACCCAGGGCTCGGACTCGGGCTCAGCCCCGGAAGACGGCGAACTCCGCTCCGCCCGACCTAGGGCTCGGACTCGGGCTCAGCCCCGGAAGACGGCGAACTCCGCTCCGCCCGACCCAGGGCTCGGACTCGGGCTCAGCCCCGGAAGACGGCGAACTCCGCTCCGCCCGACCCAGGGCTCGGACTCGGGCTCAGCCTCGGAAGACGACGAACTCTGCTCCGCCCGACCCAGGGCTCGGACTCGGGCTCAGCCCCGAAAGACGACGAACTCCGCTCCGCCTGACCCAGGGCTCGGACTCGGGCTCAGCCCCGGAAGACGACGAACTCCGCTTCGCCCGACCCTAGGGCTCGAACTTAGCCCTGGCCTCCACCGACGGTCTCCGCCTCGCCCGACCTAGGGCTCGGACTCGGGCTCAGCCCCGGAAGACGACGAACTCCGCTTCGCCCGACCCCATGGCTCGGACTCAGCCCTGGCCTCCGCCGACGGTCTCCGCCTCGCCCGACCCAGGGGCTCGGACTCGACCTCGGCCTCGGAAGACAGACTCGACCTCGGAGGAGCTTCCACATCGCCCAACCTAGGGCACGGACCGACCACGTCAACAGGAGGCGTCATCATTACCCTACCCCAAGCTGACTCAGGCTACGGGGAACAAGACCGGCGTCCCATCTGGCTCGCTCCGCCAGACAAGTAATGATGGCGCCCCGCACGCTCTATGACGACGGCGGCTCCCAGCCCCCTTACGGAAGCAAGAGGACGTCAGCAAGGACTCGACAGCCCCGACAACTGTCCTTCCGCCAGGCTCCAGCGCTCCTCCGACGGCCACGACACCACACGAACCGGGTGCCAAAACCTCTCCGGCTGCCACGATGGCATGTACTTAGGGCGCTAGCTCTCCTCCGCTAGACACGTTAGCACTCTGCTACACCCCCCATTGTACACCTGGATCCTCTCCTTATGCCTATAAAAGGAAGGACCAGGGCCCTCTTACAGAGGGTCGGCCACGCGGGGAAGAGGACGGGACAGGCGCTCGCGTGAGGCCGCTCGCTCCCCTCCCGCGTGGACGCTTGTAAACCCCTACTGCAAGCGCACCCGACCTGGGCGCGGGACAAACACGAAGGCCACGAGATTTCCACCCCTCTCTCTCTCTCGCTTCGGCCGCCTTCTTCCCCCCTTCGCGCTCCGTCTCGCGCCGACCCATCTGGGCTGGGGCACGCGGCGACATTTCACTCGTCGGTCCAGGGACCCCCCGGTCTCGAAACGCCGACAGTTGGCACGCCAGGTAGGGGCCTGTTGCGTGTTGACGAACAGCTTCCCGTCAAGCTCCAGATGGGCAGTCTCCAGCAGCCTTTCCAGCCCGGGACGGTGCTCCGTTTCGGGAATCTTGAGTTCATGTCCCTCGACGGCAGCTACGACATGATACTCCTTCCCCCGCCGTGCGACAGCGACAATGGCGGCCGACAGCCCGCCCACTGGCGGCGGAATTGACGATGTCTTCCCCGCGTGGTGGAAGAACAACATTCGAGCTCACCCCGCCCTCTCCCCCGCTGACGGAGGAGGAGGCGGGGCGACCAAGGCCAGGCAGGAGGCGGCACCTCGTCGGCTGTCGAGCGAGTCGACGGCGCCGGCGCCCCAACGGGGGGCACGCCGGGCATCGACCTCGCGTTTGAGACGAAGACGAGCGCCGTCTCCCCGCAACACGCCAATTCCAAGCAAACGGACGACGCCAGCACGCTCGTGAAAGGCTTGCTGGGCATCACCCTCGTACCTGAGACGACGGTGCAATCAGTCCCTGACGTGACTTCGTCACCGCCCGTCGACCAAGAGGTACCCACCGATTCCCATCTCACGCCCTTTGGATTCAGCCTCGACCCGCCAAGCGACTTCGCTTTGGTGGACGCTCTCATAGAGGCGAGTCCAAACCCTCTGGGGTTTCGTATGCGGTCACCCTGGGACCGGCTGATGGACGTCTCGACCTACGGGCCCTCGGGGTCCGAGGAAGATGACGTGCCCGACTTCTGTTGGGATTTCTCCGGACTTGGTAACCCCAGTGCCTTGCGAGACTTCATGACCGCATGTGACTACTGCCTTTCCGACTGTTCCGACGGTAGCCGCAGCCTCGGCGACGAGGACTGCGGCCCAAGTCGTGAATGTTTCCACGTCGATCTAGGGGGTCCCTCCGAAGGCAACCATCTTGGTATGCCGGAGAACGGTGATCTCCCTAGGCCTGTGCCTCGCGTTGACATCCTACAAGAGCTAGCTGTGGTCCCTGTTCAGGCGGGGGGTCATGACCCACAGCTCGAGCAAATCCGCGGGGTGCAGGCCAGGCTCGACGAGGGAGCAGGAACGCTTGAGCCGATCCGCCGGGACATCGGGCAGGAATGGGCGGGCCAACCTCCGGCCGGAGAAGTGCGCCATCTACCCCAGGGTATCCAGCACCGCATCGCCGACGATGTCAGGGTGAGGCCGCCACCCGCTTCTAGTGGAGTCGGCCAGAACCTGGCTGCAGCAGCAATGCTTCTCCGCGTGATGCCGGAGCCATCAACCACCGAGGGGCGGCGAATCCAGGGAGAGCTCAAGAATCTCCTGGAGGGCGCCACGGTCCGACGGGCCGAAAGCTCCGCCTTCCGAAGGCAGGGGTACCCCTCGGAACATCGCGCCGCGACTTCCCGATTCATGCGGGAAGCCTCGGTCCACACCGGGCGCACGCGCGACACAGCGCCTGCGGCCCCGGGTCGCCTCGGCAACGAGCGCCATCACCGCGACCGTCGGGCCCACCTCGACGAAAGGGTGCGCCGAGGCTACCACCCCAGGCGTGGGGGACGCTACGACAGTGGGGAGGATCGGAGTCCCTCGCCCAAACCACCCGGTCCGCAGGCTTTCAGCCGCGCCATACGACGGGCGTCGTTCCCAACCCGGTTCCGAAACCCGACTACTATCACAAAGTACTCGGGGGAGACGAGACCGGAACTGTGGCTCGCAGACTACCGGCTGGCCTGCCAACTGGGTGGAACGGACGATGACAACCTCATCATCCGCAACCTCCCCCTGTTCCTCTCCGACACCGCCCACGCCTGGTTGGAGCACCTGCCTCCGGGGTAGATCTCCAACTGGGACGACCTGGTCCAAGCCTTCGCCGGCAATTTCCAGGGCACGTACGTGCGCCCTGGAAACTCCTGGGACCTCCGAAGCTGCCGACAACAGCCAGGAGAGTCTCTCCGGGACTACATCCGGCGATTCTCGAAGCAGCACACCGAGCTGCCCAACATCACTGATTCAGATGTCATCGGCGCGTTCCTCGCCGGCACCACTTGCCGCGACCTGGTCAGCAAGCTGGGTCGCAAAACCCCCACCAGGGCAAGCGAGCTAATGGACATCGCCACCAAGTTCGCCTCTGGCCAGGAGGCGATTGAGGCTATCTTCCGGAAGGACAAGCAGCCCCAGGGCTGCCCACCGGAAGACGCCCCCGAGGCGTCAACTCAGCGCGGCGCCAAGAAGAAAGGCAAGAAGAAGTCGCAAGCGAAACACGACGCCGTCGACGCGGACCTTGTCGCCGCCGCCGAGTATAAGAACCCTCGGAAACCCCCCAGAGGTGCCAACCTCTTCGACAAGATGCTCAAGGAGCCGTGCCCCTATCATCAGGGGCCCGTCAAGCACACCCTTGAGGAGTGCGCTATGCTTCGGCGCCACTTCCACATGGCCGGGCCACCCGCGGAGGGTGGCAGGGCTCGCGACGACGACAAGAAGGAAGATCACCAGGCAGGAGAGTTCCCCGAGGTCCGTGACTGCTTCATGATCTACGGTGGGCAAGCGGCAAACGCCTCGGCTCGGCACCGCAAGCAAGAGCGTCGGGAGGTCTGTTCGGTGAAGGTGGCGGCGCCAGTCTACCTAGACTGGTCCGACAAGCCCATCACCTTCGACCAAGCTGACCACCCCGACCACGTGCCGAGCCTGGGGAAATACCCGCTCGTTGCGACTCCGTCATCGGTGACGTCAGGCTCACCAAGGTCCTCATGGACGGAGGCAGCAACCTCAACATCATCTACGCCGAGACCCTCGGGCTCCTGCGTGTTGATCTATCCTCGGTCCGGGCAGGCGCTGCGCCATTCCACGGGATCATCCCCGGGAAGCGCGTCCAGCCCCTCGGACAACTCGACCTTCCTGTCTGCTTCGGAACACCCTCCAACTTCCGAAGGGAGACCCTCACGTTCGAGGTGGTCGGGTTCCGAGGAACCTACCACACAGTACTGGGGAGGCCATGCTACGCGAAGTTCATGGCCGTCCCCAACTACACCTACCTCAAGCTCAAGATGCCGGGCCCCAACGGGGTCATCACCGTTGGCCCCACGTACAAACACGCATTCGAATGCGACGTGGAGTGCGTGGAGTACGCTGAGGCCCTCGCCTAATCCGAGGCCCTCATCACCGACCTGGAGAGCCTCTCTAAGGAGGTGCCAGACGTGAAGCGCCACGCCGGCAACTTCGAGCCAGCGGAGACGGTTAAGTCCGTCCCCCTCGACCCCAGCAGCGATGCCTCCAAGCAGATCCGGATCGGCTCCGAGCTCGATCCCAAATAGGAAGCAGTGCTCGTCGACTTTCTCCGCGCGAACGCTGACGTTTTCGCGTGGAGTTCCTCGGACATGCCCGGCATACCGAGGGATGTCGCCGAGCACTCGCTGGATATCCGAGCCGGAGCCCGACCCGTCAAGCAGCCTCTGCGCCGATTCGACGAAGAAAAGCGCAGAGCCATAGGCGAGGAGATCCACAAGCTAATGGCAGCAGGGTTCATCAAAGAGGTATTCCATCCCGAATGGCTTGCCAACCCTGTGCTTGTGAGAAAGAAAGGAGGGAAATGGCGGATGTGTGTAGACTACACTGGTCTAAACAAAGCATGTCCGAAGGTTCCCTACCCTCTGCCTCGCTTCGATCAAATCATGGATTCCACTGCTGGGTGCGAAACCCTGTCTTTCCTCGATGCCTACTCAGGGTATCACCAGATCAGGATGAAGGAGTCCGACCAGCTCGCGACTTCTTTCATCACGCCCTTCGACATGTACTGCTATGTCACCATGCCGTTCGGCTTGAGGAATGCGGGTGCGACGTACCAGCGGTGCATGAACCATGTGTTCGGCGAACACATTGGCCGGACGGTCGAGGCCTACGTCGATGACATCGTAGTCAAGACGAGGAAAGCCTCCGACCTCCTTTCCGACCTTGAAGTGACATTCCGATGTCTCAAGGTGAAAGGCGTGAAGCTTAATCCCGAGAAGTGTGTCTTTGGGGTTCCCCGAGGCATGCTCTTGGGGTTCATCGTCTCCGAGCGGGGCATCGAAGCCAACCCGGAGAAGATTGCGGCCATCACCAGCATGGGGCCCATCAAGGACTTGAAAGGCGTACAGAGAGTCATGGGATGTCTTGCGGCTCTGAGCCGCTTCATCTCACGCCTCGGCGAAAGAGGTCTGCCTCTGTACCGCCTCTTAAGGAAGGCCGAGTGCTTCACTTGGACCCCTGAGGCCGAGGAAGCCCTCGGGAACCTGAAGGCGCTCCTCACGAACGCGCCCATCTTGGTGCCCCCCGCTGCCGGAGAAGCCCTCTTGATCTACGTCGCCGCGACCACTCAGGTGGTTAGCGCCGCGATCCTGGTTGAGAGACGAGAAGAAGGGCATGCATTGCCCGTCCAGAGGCCAGTCTACTTCATCAGCGAGGTACTGTCCGAGACCAAGATCTGCTACCCACAAGTTCAGAAGCTGTTGTACGCGGTGATCCTGACGCGGCGGAAGTTGCGACACTACTTCGAGTCTCATCCGGTAACTGTGGTGTCATCCTTCCCCCTGGGGGAGATCATCCAGTGCCGAGAGGCCTCGGGTAGAATCGCAAAGTGGGCGGTGGAAATCATGGGCGAAGCGATCTCATTCGCCCCTCGGAAGGCCATCAAGTCCCAGGTCTTGGCAGACTTCGTGGCTGAATGGGTCGACACCCAGCTCCCAACAGTTCCAATCCAACCGGAACTCTGGACCATGTTCTTCGACGGGTCGCTGATGAAGACAGGAGCCGGCGTAGGCCTACTCTTCGTTTCGCCCCTCGGGAAGCACCTACGCTACGTGCTACGCCTCCATTTCCCGACGTCCAACAATGTGGCTGAGTACGAGGCTCTGGTCAACGGGTTGCGCATCGCCATCGAGCTAGGGGTCCGACGCCTCGACGCTCGCGGTGACTCGCAACTCGTCATCGACCAAGTCATGAAGAACTCCCACTGTCGCGACCCGAAGATGGAAGCCTACTGCGATGAGGTTTGGCGCCTGGAAGACAAGTTCTACG
Organism: Zea mays; assembly: GCF_902167145.1. NCBI lineage: Eukaryota > Viridiplantae > Streptophyta > Magnoliopsida > Poales > Poaceae > Zea > Zea mays. The sequence continues at coordinate 83,455,090 of NC_050101.1, forward strand.
GGCTCGAGCTCAACCACATCGCTTGGCGCTACAACGAGACTGCGGACGAGCTGGCTAAAATAGCCTCGGGGCGAACAACGGTTCCCCCGGACGTCTTCTCCCGAGACCTGCATCAACCCTCCGTCAAGATCGACGACACGTCCGAGCCCGAGGCACCCTCGGCCCAGCCCGAGGCACCCTCGGCTCAGTCCGAGGCACCCTCGGCTCGGCCCGAGGCACCCTCAGCTTGGCCCGAGGCACCCTCGGTTCAGCCCGAGATACCCTCGGCCCCTGAGGGTGAGGCACTGCGCGTCGAGGAGGAGCGAAGCGGGGTCACGCCTAATCAAAACTGGCAGACCCCGTACCTGCAATATCTCCACCGAGGAGAGCTACCCCTCGACCGAGCCGAAGCTCGGCGGTTGGCGTGGCGCGCCAAGTCGTTTGTGTTGGTGGGGGACGGAAAAGAGCTCTACCACCGCAGTCCCTCAGGCATCCTCCAGCGATGCATTTCCATCGCCGAAGGCCAGGAGCTCCTACAAGAGATACACTCGGGGGCTTGCGGCCATCACGCAGCACCTCGGGCCCTTGTTGGAAAGGCCTTCCGACAAGGTTTCTACTGGCCAACGGCGGTGGCCGACGCCACTAGAATTGTCCGCACCTGCGAAGGGTGTCAGTTCTACGCAAGGCAGACCCGCCTGCCTGCTTAGGCCCTACAGACGATACCCATCACCTGGCCTTTTGCTGTGTGGGGTCTGGACCTCGTCGGCCCCTTGTAGAAGGCACCCGGGGGCTACACGCACCTGTTGGTCGCCATCGACAAATTCTCCAAGTGGATCGAGGTCCGACCCCTAAACAGCATCAGGTCCGAACAGGCGATGGCGTTCTTCACCAACATCATCCATCGTTTCGGGGTCCCGAACTCCATCATCACCGACAACGGCACCCAGTTCACCAGCAGAAAGTTCCTGGACTTCTGCGAGGATCACCGCATCCGGGTGGACTGGGCCGCCGTGGCTCACCCCATGACGAATGGGCAAGTAGAGCGTGCCAACGGCATGATTCTACAAGGGCTCAAGCCTCGGATCTACAACGACCTCAACAAGTTCGGCAAGCGATGGATGAAGGAACTCCCCTCGGTGGTCTGGAGCCTGAGGACAACGCCGAGCCGAGCCACGGGCTTCACGCCGTTCTTTCTAGTCTATGGGGCCGAGGCCATCTTGCCCACAGACTTAGAATACGGTTCCCCGAGGACGAGGGCCTACGCCGACCAAAGCAACCAAGCTAGTCGAGAAGACTCGCTGGACCAGCTGGAAGAGGCTCGGGACATGGCCTTACTAGACTCGGCGCGGTACCAGCAGTCCCTGTGACGCTACCACGCCCGAGGGGTCCGGTCCCGAGACCTCCAGGTGGGCGACCTGGTGCTTCGGCTGCGACAGGACACCTGAGGGCGGCACAAGCTTACGCCTCCCTGGGAAGGGTCGTTCGTCATCGCCAAAGTTGTGAAGCCCGGAACGTACAAGCTAGCCAACAGTCAAGGCGAGGTCTACAGCAACGCTTGGAACATCCAACAGCTACGTCGCTTCTACCCTTAAGATGCTTTCAAGTTGTTCATATACCTCGCTCCCACGCAAAGTTTAGTCATCAAGGAAGGGTCAGCCTTGCCTTGGCAAAGCCCGACCCTCCCTCGGGGGCTAAAAGGGGGGAACCCCCTCTGTGTCGAAATTTTCCTCGAAAAAAGATCCTTTCTGCCAGAATGTCTTTTGTGCTTTTCGACAACTTCGAAAGTCGATCCTGAAAACGACGGAGTACACGTAAGCAGCCAAGGCTGACCGAGCCGAGGGACTCCTACGCCTCCGGGATACGGATACCTCACTCATCACCTTCTGCGATAAGTAACTCGCGTTCGGATAAGTGACTCCGCGGACCGAACAAGTCTTCACGCTCGAAAGCTCCTCTGCCGAAGCGATTCTTCGGGCCTTCTCGACTGCGTCGGTGACAGAACCCTATGGACGGGCAAGAGTGCGCGTAAGCGGCAAGGCCGACCGAGCCGAGGGATTCCTACGCCTCCGGGATACAGATACCTCACTCATCACCTTCTGTGAAAAGCAACTCTTGCTCGCACAGACAATTCTGTTACCGACAAAAAAGTCCAGATACTCGAAACAAGAGGAAAAGAAGCGCAGCTTTACAACACGGCGATGGTGTGTTTGGGCCTCGGCGGCCGCAGAAAACACACGCTACAAGATAATCCGATCCTGCAGGCTCGGATCTCGATAGTTGAATGGAGCAGCAGCACCCTCGGCGTCGACTACACCTTCGGCGAGGTTTGACCTAGCCTCGGACGGCGACGCGGTCCGAGGATCTCCACTCTGAAGGACGACTTCATCATCACGCCCGGGCCATCGCCGCCAGGGTCTCCTCCAAGAATCCGGCTCGAGCAGGCGGCTCGGCTGGTCACCCCGAGGCCTCGGCCAGCTGTCCCCCGAAGACATCAGCCCGGCCCGAGGCCTCGACAGATCAACTCCGGCGTCGGTCCCGCTAACGGACGACCCGGCTAGGCTCCGGCTGACCAAGTCTTCTTTTCGAGCCAACTCTTCCTCAGTCCGTGCTGACACCGCTACCCTGGCTTCGGCTCATCGAAGAGCGGCCGAGGGCTTCCTTTAACTAAGCAAGAGAAGCCTCGGACAGCAAGGCCGACCGAGCCGAGGGACTCCTACGCCTCCGGGATACGGATACCTCACTCGTCACCTTTGTACGGGGCGACTCACGCTTGGTGAAGCGGTTCAGACAACCAACAGGCGAGTCTTAGTGCTCGAAAATGAGGAAAAAACGCGGCTCTGCACCAAAAATACATACACGTTCAGGCCCCGACAGCCACAATGAACAAAAGACCCGCATTCAAGGTGCCATTACAAACGGAACTCCGGTTCCACCCCCGCGGGTATGAACGACCTCCACACCGGGGAGCCTGTGGGGCGACAAGTTCCGGGCGACTCGCCAGCGACCTCTGCAGCAGCAGCTATGGTCCCAGGATGGACGTGGCAACCGGAAGGCTCTCGTTCGCGTCCCCGCTCAAGGGACACGAACCAGACATCAAAGCCAAAGAGCGGGCCGCTCCAAAGCGCACCGGCAGGTCCTCGCTCCCGTCCTCGCCACGAAAATGAGGAAGAGGACGGAATGTTGCATCCTAGCTGGGCAGCAACAGTTCGCCTTCCCCGGCATGGCTGGAGGACACCTCCTTCGCAGAGCTGGGGGATGGTTTCCACCACCAGAAGCTGGAAGAGGAGGTGACCAGCCGACCCGTGCGGGAGGTAGAGCCTCGGCTCACCTCGCTCTCCGCCCCAGTAAGGATGGTAAGCATCCTTGAAGCTGAGGGAGAGGCGGGGGCCGCAGCCCGGCTTGCTTCTCCCCATCCAGGGGCTGGTGGTCACCGTCTTGGGTGACCACCAGCGAGGGGGTGCAGCCGGGCCGCGTGATGAAAATCCTTGAAGCCGAACGATTGCTGAAAGGTACCAACTCCCACGGAGTTGCGTTCCTCCAACGACAAGGCGGAAGGACTGCGGGTGTGAAAGGGAAATGTGCCCTTGGGCCATTTCTAAGTATTTTGGTGATTTAGTGTCCAACACAAGTGCCCTAGTGTAAAAAGGTGGACAAAGTACAAATCAAGGATAAAGGTATGTTTCTCAGACTTAGTACATTGTTTTATGGACTAATGTGTTGTGTCTAAGTGCTGGAAACAGGAAAAATCCAATTGGAAATGTCTTGGCTCGAGCAGCCAAGAATCTGCTGACTCTGGGGGCACCGGACTGTCCGGTGGTGCACCGGACAGTGTCCGGTGCGCCAGGCTGGCTCGAGCGAAATGGTCGCTCTCGGGAATTCACCGGCGACGTACAGCTATAATTCACCGGACTGTCCGGTGCGCACCGGACTGTCCGGTGAGCCAACGGTCGGCCGGGCCAACGGTCGGCCACGCGATCTGTGCGGGCCACGTGGCCGAGCCAACGGCTAGAAGGAGGCACCGGACTGTCCGGTGTGCACCGGACATGTCCGATGCGCCAACGGCTTCAAGTCTGCCAACGGTCGGCTTCGCCATTTAAGGAAAGAAATCGGGCACCGGACAGTGTCCGGTGTGCACCGGACTGTCCGGTGCGCCAGTCGACAGAAGGCAAGATCAGCCTTCCTGGATTGCTCTCAACGGCTCCTAGCTGCCTTGGGGCTATAAAAGGGACCCCTAGGCGCATGGAGGAGGAAACCAAGCATTCCTACAACATTCCTAAGCACCAAGACATCGATTTCGCGCATTCTTTTCATTGTGATAGCATATAGAGCTCTAGTGGAGTTGTGAACTCATTGAGTTGTGTTGCGAGCTCTTGTTGCGACTTGTGTGCGTGTTGACACTCTGTTTCTTGTGTCTTGTGTGTGTTGCTAATCCCTCCCTTGCTCCGTGTTCTTTGTGAATTTCAAGTGTAAGGGCGAGAGGCTCCAAGTTGTGGAGATTCCTCGCAAACGGGATTGAGAAAAAGCAAGCAAAACACCGTGGTATTCAAGTGGGTCTTTGGACCGCTTGAGAGGGGTTGATTGCAACCCTCGTCCGTTGGGACGCCACAACGTGGAGTAGGCAAGCGTTGGTCTTGGCCGAACCACGGGATAACCACCGTGCCATCTCTGTGATTGATCCTTGTTGGTTATTGTGTTTTGTTGAGGATTCCTCTTTAGCCACTTGGCAATTATTGTGCTAACGATTAACCAAGTTTTGTGGCTTAAGTTTTTAAGTTTCACAGGATCACCTATTCACCCCCCTCTAGGTGCTTTCAATTGGTATCAGAGCCGTTCTCTTCACAAAGGGACTAACCGCCCGAAGAGATGGATCCTAAGGGGAAGGGTATCGTGATCAACGATAAAGAGAAGGAATCTTTCGTCAACGAGCCGAAGGATGACAAGCCTACCGACTCGGGCTCAGGCCATAGACGAAAAGATGGGAAGAAGAAGAAGACAAGGCGCATTAAGGAGATCGTCTACTACAACGACAGTGATGAGTCCACTTCTTCCCACAAGGACAACGACGACAACGACTACGACAAACGAAAGACGGTTAACTCGAACTTTTCTTTCGATTATTCGCGTATTCCTCAAAGTGCAAATGCTCATTTATTATCTATCCCACTTGGTAAACCTCCTCATTTTGATGGAGAGGACTATGGATTTTGGAGTCACAAAATGCGTAGTCACTTGTTCTCTCTCCATCCTAGTATATGGGAGATTGTAGAGAGTGGAATGCACTTTGATAGTACGGATAGTCCCATGTTCATTAATGAGCAAATTCATAAGAATGCACAAGCTACTACTGTTCTTCTAGCTTCATTGTGCAGGGATGAATACCACAAAGTGAGCGGCTTGGATAACGCCAAGCAAATATGGGACACCCTCAAGATTTCTCATGAGGGGAACGACGTCACCTTGCTCACCAAGATGGAGTTGGTGGAGGGCGAGCTTGGACGATTCGCGATGATAAGGGGCGAGGAGCCAACCCAAACATACAACCGGCTCAAGACCCTTATCAACAAAATAAGGAGCTACGGAAGCACGCGATGGACGGACCACGACGTCGTCCGACTGATGCTAAGGTCCTTTACCGTTCTTGATCCTCATTTGGTAAATAATATTCGTGAGAATCCCAGGTACACCAAAATGTCGCCCGAAGAAGTCCTTGGAAAATTCGTTAGCGGGCGGATGATGATCAAGGAGGCGAGGTACGTGGACGACGCCTTAAATGGTCCGATCAACGAGCCGCAACCCCTTGCTCTCAAGGCAACAAGAAGCAAGGAGGCGCTACCTAGTAAGGTGGCACAAATTGAGGCTGCCGGACTTAATGATGAAGAGATGGCCCTCATCATCAAAAGATTCAAGACGGCGCTAAAGGGTCGCAAGGGGCAACCAAGCAAGACCAAGACAAAGGGGAAGCGCTCATGCTTCAAATGTGGTAAGCTTGGTCATTTTATTGCTAACTGTCCCGACAATGATAGTGATTAGGATCAAGGGATCAAGAGGGAGAAAAAGAAGAACTATACGAAGGCAAAGGGCGAGGCACATCTTGGCAAGGAGTGGGATTCGGATTGCTCTTCGTCCGACTCCGACAATGAAGGACTCGCCGCCACCGCCTTCAACAAGTTATCCCTCTTCCCCAACGAGCGTCACACATGCCTTATGGCAAGGGAGAAGAAGGTATGTACTCGAAACTCTACTTATGCTTCTTCAAGTGAGGACGAATCTAGTGATGAGGATGAAATAGATTACTCTAGCTTGTTCAAGGGATTGGATAGAAATAAAATTGATAAAATCAATGAATTGATTGATGCCTTGAATGAAAAGGATAGGCTTTTAGAAAAGCAAGAGGATTTGTTATATGATGAACATGATAAATTTGTAGAGGCACAAAAATCCTATGCTTTAGAAGTTAAAAGAAATGAAATGCTTTCTTATGAACTATCTACTTGTCATGAAACCATTTCTACTTTACAAGGTGTTAACAATGATTTAAATGCGAAATTAGAAGTAGCAAATAAATCTAATTCTTGTGTAGAACATGTTATAATTTGTACTAGGTGTAAGGATTTTGATATTGATGCTTGTAGTAAACACCTAGTTGCAATTTCTAGATTAAATGATGAAGTAGCTAGTCTTAATGACCAACTTAAGACTAGCAAAAATGATTTTGATAAACTAAAATTTGCTAGGGATGCCTACACGATTGGTAGACACCCCTCCATTAAGGATGGGCTTGGCTTCAAGAGGGAAGCCAAGAACTTAACAAGCCATAAGGCTCCCATCTCTGCCAAGGAGAAAGGGAAGGCCCCTATGGCAAGTAGTACTAAAAAGAACCATGCTTTTATGTATCATGACAAGAGACAATATAGAAATGTTTATAGGAGTTACAATGCATATGATGCTTTTGATTCTCATGCCATGTTTGCTTCTAGTTCTTCCTATGTGCATGATAGAAATGCTGGTAGGAAAAATGTTGTTCACAATATGCCTAAGAGAAATGTTGCTAATGTTCATAGGAAAATTAATGAACCATCTACAATTTATCATGCTTTAAATGCTTCCTTTGCTATTTGTAGAAAGGATAAGAAGATAGTTGCTAGGAAATTAGGGGCAAAATGCAAGGGTGATAAAACTTGCATTTGGGTCCCTAAGGAAATTGTGACTAACCTTGCAGGACCCAACAAGAGTTGGGTACCTAAGACCCAAGCCTAAATTTGCCTTGCAGGTTTATGCATCCGGGGGTTCAAGCTGGATTATCGACAGCGGATGCACAAACCATATGACAGGGGAGAAGAAGATGTTCACCTCCTATGTCAAGAATAAGGATTCCCAAGATTCAATCATATTCGGTGATGGGAACCAAGGCAAGGTGAAAGGTTTAGGCAAGATTGCAATATCAAATGAGCATTCTATCTCTAATGTGTTTTTAGTTGAAAGTCTTGGATATAATTTACTATATGTTAGTCAATTATGTAATATGGGATATAATTGTTTATTTACAAATGTAGATGTGTCTGTCTTTAGAAGATGTGATGGTTCACTAGCTTTTAAGGGTGTACTAAACGGCAAACTTTACTTAGTTGATTTTGCAAAAGAAGAGGCCGGTCTAGATGCATGCTTAATGGCTAAGACTTGCATGGGCTGGTTGTGGCATCGCCGCTTAGCACATGTGGGGATGAAGAACCTCCACAAGCTTCTAAAGGGAGAACACGTGATAGGTCTAACCAATGTTCATTTCGAAAAAGATAGACCTTGTGCAGCTTGTCAAGCAGGTAAACAAGTGGGAGGAGCACATCACAGCAAGAATGTAATGACCACGTCAAGACCTCTGGAGCTGCTGCATATGGACCTCTTCGGACCCGTCGCCTATCTGAGCATAGGAGGAAGTAAGTATGGTCTAGTTATTGTTGATGACTTTTCCCGCTTCACTTGGGTGTTCTTTTTGCAGGATAAGTCTGAAACACATGGGACCCTCAAGCGCTTCCTCAGGAGAGCTCAAAATGAGTTTGAGCTCAAGGTGAAGAAGATAAGGAGCGACAACGGGTCCGAATTCAAGAATCTTCAAGTGGAGGAGTTCCTTGAGGAGGAGGGGATCAAGCACGAGTTCTCCGCTCCCTACACACCTCAGCAACATGGTGTGGTAGAGAGGAAGAACAGGACACTCATTGATATGGCGAGGACTATGCTTGGAGAGTTTAAGACCCCCGAGTGTTTTTGGTCGGAAGCCGTAAACACGACTTGCCACGCCATCAACAGGGTCTACCTTCACCGCCTCCTCAAGAAGACTTCATACGAGCTGCTAACTGGTAACAAACCCAATGTATCGTACTTTCGTGTATTTGGGAGTAAATGCTACATTCTAGTGAAGAAGGGTAGTGAAAGGGAAATGTGCCTTTGGGCCATTTCTAAGTATTTTGGTGATTGAGTGCAAACACAAGTGCTTAAATGTGAAAATATGCCCAAGGATGAACAAAGTGCAAATCACAAGTTAAGGTATGTTTCTAAGCCTTAGTACATTGGTTTGTGTACTAATATTCTTGTCTAAGTGTTAGAAACAGGAAGAAGAAGAGGAGTGGAGGGCTGCTTCGGGCTGGGGCACCGGACTGTCCGGTGTGCACCGGACAGTGTCCGGTGCGCCAGACCAGCGCGGAGCAAACCAGCCGCTCTCGGGTTTTTCTCCGGCGACTTCGGCTAAAATTCACCGGACTGTCCGGTGTGCACCGGACTGTCCGGTGAGCCAACGGTCGGCCGCGCGATCGGCGCGCGACACGTGGCCGAGCCAACGGTCGGAATGGGGCACCGGACTGTCCGGTGTGCACCGGACATGTCCGGTGCGCTAACGGCGCCCGGATCTGCAACAGACAGCAACGGTCGGATGCGCTGTTTATGGAAATAAATCGGGCACCGGACAGTGTCCGGTGTGCACCGGACTGTCCGGTGCGCCCAACGACAGAAGGCAAGGATAGCCTTCCAGATGTGTTCTCAACGGCTCCTAGCTGCCTTGGGGCTATAAAAGGGACCCCTAGGCGCATGGAGGAGAACACCAAGCATTCCTACAACACTCCTAAGCACCAAGACATCGATCTCGCGCATTTGTTTCATTGTGATAGCATATAGAGCTCTTGTGGAGTTGTGAACTCTTTGGGTTGTGTTGCGAGCTCTTGTTGCGACTTGTGTGCGTGCTGTTGCTCTGATCTTTTGAAGTCTTGTGTGTGTTGCTCATCCCCTTCCTTACTCTGTAATTCTTTGTGAACATCAAAAGTGTAAGGGCGAGAGGCTCCAAGTTGTGGAGATTCCTCGCAAACGGGATAAGAAAAGAAAAGCATAACACTGTGGTATTCAAGTTGATCATTGGATCACTTGAGAGGAGTTGAGTGCAACTCTCGTCCGTTGGGACGCCACAACGTGGAGTAGGCGAGTATTTGTGCTTGGCCGAACCACGGGATAAACCACTGTGTCTTCTCTGTGTTTGATCTTTTGTGGTTATCGTATTGTGCAAGACTTTCTCTAGCCACTTGGCATTATTACGCTAACCCTTAACAAGTTTTTGTGGCTATAAGTTTAAGTTTTACAGGATCACCTATTCACCCCCCCTCTATGTGCTCTCAATTGGTATCGGAGCCGTTCTCTTCAAGAAAGGGACTAACCGCCCGAAGAGATGGATCCTAAGGGGAAGGGAATTGTGATCAACGACAAGGAGAAGGAGTCTTTCGTCAACGAGCCAAGGGATGACAAGTCCAACAACTCGGGCTCGGGCCACAAGCGAAAAGATGGGAAGAAGAAGAAGACAAGACGCATCAAGGAGATCGTCTACTACGACAGCGATGAGTCCTCTTCTTCCCAAAAGGACGACGACAACGACTACAGGAAGACGGTCAATTCGAACTTTTCATTTGATTATTCTCGTATTCCACATAGTTCGAATTCGCATTTGCTTTCCATTCCTCTTGGTAAACCTCCACACTTTGATGGGGAGGACTACGGATTTTGGAGTCACAAAATGCGTAGTCATTTATTCTCTCTCCATCCAAGCATATGGGAGATTGTAGAGAATGGAATGAAATTTGATAGCTCGGATAGCCCTATGTTTATCAATGAACAAATTCATAAAAATGCACAAGCTACTACTGTTCTCTTAGCATCTTTGTGCAGGGAAGAGTACAATAAGGTGAGCGGCTTGGACAATGCCAAGCAGATATGGGACACCCTCAAGATCTCTCACGAGGGGAATGACATCACCATGCTCACCAAGATGGAGTTGGTGGAGGGCGAGCTTGGACGATTCGCCATGATAAGGGGAGAAGAGCCAACTCAAACTTACAACCGGCTCAAGACCCTTATCAACAAGATAAGGAGCTACGGAAGCACGCGTTGGACGGATCACGACGTCGTCCGCCTAATGCTCAGGTCATTTACCGTTCTTGATCCTCATCTCGTGAACAATATTCGTGAGAATCCCAGGTACACGATGATGACGCCCGAAGAAGTACTTGGAAAATTCGTGAGCGGGCGGATGATGATCAAGGAGGCAAGATACGTCGACGACGCGTTGAACGGTCCACTCCACGAGTCTCAACCCATTGCTCTAAAGGCAACAAGGAGCAAGGAGTCGCTACCTAGCAAGGTGGCGCAAGTTGAGGCGGCCGGGCTCAATGATGAAGAGATGGCTCTTATCATCAAAAGATTCAAGACGGTGCTAAAGGGTCACAAGGGGCAGCCAAGCAAGAACAAGACAAAGGGGAAGCGCTCATGCTTCAAGTGCGGTAAGATTGGTCATTTTATCGCTAACTGCCCCGATAACGACAGTGACCAGGAACAGGGAAACAAGAGGGAAAAGAAGAAGAATTACAAGAAGGCCAAGGGCGAGGCGCATCTCGGCAAGGAGTGGGATTCGGATTGCTCCTCCTCCGACTCCGACAATGAGGGACTCGCCGCCACTGCCTTCAACAAATCGGCTCTCTTCCCCAACGAGCATCACACTTGCCTCATGGCAAGGGAAAAGAAGGTAATCACTCGTAATGCTAATACTTATGATTCTTCTAGTGATGATGAATCTAGTGAGGATGAAATTGATTACTCTAGTTTATTCAAGGGATTGGATAGAACTAAGATAGCTAAGATTAATGAGCTGATTGATGCCTTAAATGAAAAGGATAGAATCTTAGAGAAACAAGAAGACCTTTTATATGAAGAGCATGATAAATTTGTTAGTGCTCAAAATTCACTTGCTCTAGAAGTTAAAAGAAATGGAATACTCTCTTGTGAACTTTCTACTTGTAATGAAACCATTTCTTCTTTAAAAGGTGAAATTAATGTTTTAACTGCTAAACTAGAAGTAGCAAGTAACTCTTGTGTTGAAAATATTACAATTTGCACTAGGTGTAAGGATTTTGATGTTAATGCTTGTAGTGAACACTTAGTTTCAATTTCAAAACTAAATGATGAAGTGGCTAGTCTCAATGCTCAACTTAAGACTAGCAAAAGCGATTTTGAAAAACTAAAATTTGCTAGGGATGCCTACACGGTTGGTAGACACCCTTCAATTAAGGATGGACTTGGCTTCAAGAGGGAAGCCAAGAACTTAACAAGCCATAAGGCTCCCATTCCCGCCAAGGAGAAAGGGAAGGCCCCTATGGCTACTAGTGCTAAAAGGAACCATGCCTTTTTGTATCATGATAGAAGACAAACTAGAAATGTAAATAGAAGTTATGATGCTTTTGATTCATATGTTTATGATTCTCATGCCATGTTTGCTCCTAGTTCTTCTTATGTGTATGATAGAAATGTTACTAGGAGAAATGTTGTTCCTAAAAGAAATGTTGCAAATGTTCATAGAAAAGTAGTGAATGAACCCTCTACAATTTATTGTGCTTTGAATGCTTCCTTTGCAATTTGTAGAAAGGATAGAAAAGTAATTGCTAGGAAGTTAGGGGCAAAATGCAAAAGTGATAAAACTTGCATTTGGGTCCCTAAGGAAATTGTGACTAACCTTGTAGGACCCAACAAGAGTTGGGTACCTAAGTCCCAAGCCTAAATTTGCCTTGCAGGTTTATGCATCCGGGGGTTCAAGCTGGATTATCGACAGCGGATGCACAAACCATATGACGGGGGAGAAGAAGATGTTCACCTCCTACGTCAAGAATAAAGATTCCCAAGATTCAATTATATTCGGTGATGGGAATCAAGGCAAGGTAAAAGGTTTAGGTAAAATTGCAATTTCTAATGAGCACTCCATATCTAATGTGTTTTTAGTTGAGTCTCTTGGATATAATCTGCTATCTGTGAGTCAATTATGCAATATGGGATATAACTGTCTATTTACAAATGTAGATGTGTCTGTCTTTAGAAGAAGTGATGGTTCACTAGCTTTTAAGGGTGTATTAGACGACAAACTTTATTTAGTTGATTTTGCAAAAGAAGAGGTCGGTCTAGATGCATGCTTAATAGCTAAGACTAGCATGGGCTGGCTGTGGCATCGCCGCTTAGCACATGTGGGGATGAAGAACCTTCACAAGCTTCTAAAGGGAGAACACGTGATAGGTCTAACTAATGTTCAATTCGAAAAAGATAGACCTTGTGCAGCTTGTCAAGCAGGGAAACAGGTGGGAGGCTCTCATCACACCAAAAATGTGATGACGACATCAAGACCCTTGGAGATGCTGCATATGGACCTTTTTGGACCCGTCGCCTATCTGAGCATAGGAGGAAGTAAGTATGGTTTAGTTATTGTTGATGACTTTTCCCGCTTCACTTGGGTGTTCTTTTTGCAGGAAAAGTCCGAAACCCAAGGGACCCTCAAACGCTTCCTCAGGAGAGCTCAAAATGAGTTTGAGCTCAAAGTGAAGAAGATAAGGAGCGACAACGGATCCGAGTTCAAGAACCTTCAAGTGGAGGAGTTCCTTGAAGAGGAAGGGATCAAGCACGAGTTCTCCGCTCCCTACACACCACAGCAAAATGGTGTGGTAGAGAGGAAGAACAGGACGCTCATCGATATGGCGAGGACGATGCTAGGAGAGTTCAAGACCCCCGAGTGCTTTTGGACGGAAGCCATTAACACTGCTTGCCACGCCATCAACAGGGTCTACCTTCATCGCCTCCTCAAGAAGACGTCGTATGAGCTACTAACCGGTAACAAACCCAATGTATCGTACTTTCGTGTATTTGGGAGTAAATGCTACATTCTAGTGAAGAAGGGTAGAAATTCTAAGTTTGCTCCCAAAGCTGTAGAAGGGTTTTTATTAGGTTATGACTCAAATACAAAGGCGTATAGAGTCTTCAACAAATCATCGGGTTTGGTTGAAGTCTCTAGCGACGTTGTATTTGATGAGACTAATGGCTCTCCAAGAGAGCAAGTTGTTGATTGTGATGATGCAGATGAAGAAGACGTTCCAACGGCCGCCATACGCACCATGGCGATTGGAGAAGTGCGGCCACAGGAACAAGATGAGCAAGATCAACCCTCTTCCTCAATTATGGTGCATCCCCCGACTCAAGACAATGAACAGGTTCATCAAAAGGAGGCGTGTGATCAAGGGGGAGCACAAGATGATCACGTGATGGAGGAAGAAGCGCAACCGGCACCTCCAACCCAAGTTCGAGCGACGATCCAAAGGGATCATCCCGTCGACCAAATTCTGGGTGACATTAGCAAGGGAGTAACTACTCGGTCTCGATTAGTTAATTTTTGTGAACATTACTCTTTTGTCTCTTCTATTGAGCCTTTCAGGGTAGAAGAGGCCTTGCTAGATCCGGACTGGGTGTTGGCCATGCAAGAGGAGCTAAACAACTTCAAGCGCAATGAAGTTTGGTCACTGGTGCCTCGTCCCAAGCAAAATGTTGTGGGAACCAAGTGGGTGTTCCGCAACAAACAGGACGAGCACGGGGTGGTGACGAGAAACAAGGCTCGACTTGTGACAAAAGGTTATGCCCAAGTCGCAGGTTTGGATTTCGAGGAGACTTTTGCTCCTGTGGCTAGGCTAGAATCAATTCGTATCTTGCTAGCATATGCCGCTCACCATTCTTTCAGGTTGTTCCAAATGGATGTGAAGAGCGCTTTCCTCAACGGGCCAATCAAGGAGGAGGTGTACGTGGAGCAACCCCCTGGCTTCGAGGATGAACGGTACCCCGACCATGTGTGTAAGCTCTCTAAGGCGCTCTATGGACTTAAGCAAGCCCCAAGAGCATGGTATGAATGCCTTCGAGATTTCTTAATTGTTAATGCTTTCAAGGTTGGGAAAGCCGATCCAACTCTTTTTACAAAGACATGTGATGGTGATTTGTTTGTGTGCCAAATTTATGTCGACGACATAATATTTGGTTCAACTAACCAAAAGTCTTGTGAAGAGTTTAGTAGGGTGATGACGCAGAAATTCGAGATGTCGATGATGGGCGAGTTGAACTACTTCCTTGGGTTCCAAGTGAAGCAACTCAAGGACGGCACCTTCATCTCCCAAACGAAGTACACGCAAGATCTACTAAAGCGGTTTGGGATGAAGGACGCCAAGCCCGCAAAGACGCCGATGGGAACCGACGGACACACCGACCTCAACAAAGGAGGTAAGTCCGTTGATCAAAAAGCATACCGGTCAATGATAGGTTCTTTGCTTTATTTATGTGCTAGTAGACCGGACATTATGCTTAGCGTATGCATGTGTGCTAGATTTCAATCCGATCCTAAGGAGTGTCACTTAGTGACGGTGAAGCGAATTCTTAGATATTTGGTTGCTACGCCTTGCTTCGGGCTCTGGTATCCAAAGGGGTCTACCTTTGACTTAGTTGGATACTCAGATTCCGACTATGCTGGATGTAAGGTCGATAGGAAGAGCACATCGGGGACGTGCCAATTCTTAGGAAGGTCCCTGGTGTCATGGAACTCTAAGAAACAAACCTCCGTTGCCCTATCCACCGCTGAGGCCGAGTATGTTGCCGCAGGACAGTGTTGCGCGCAACTACTTTGGATGAGGCAAACCCTCAGGGACTTTGGCTACAATCTGAGCAAAGTCCCACTCCTATGTGATAATGAGAGTGCTATCCGCATGGCGGAAAATCCTGTTGAACACAGCCGCACAAAGCACATAGACATCCGGCATCACTTTTTGAGAGACCACCAGCAAAAGGGAGATATCGAAGTGTTTCATGTTAGCACCGAGAACCAGCTAGCCGATATCTTTACCAAGCCTCTAGATGAGAAGACCTTTTGCAGGCTGCGTAGTGAGCTAAATGTCTTAGATTCGCGGAACTTGGATTGAATTGTAGCATACATGTGTTTATGCCCTTGATCATGTTCATTCTGCTTTTTGTTGCTTATTGTGGTGCTCAAGTTGTACAAACACTCCCTGGACCTCACAAGTCCATTGCAAAGTGATGCACATGTTTAGGGGGAGATGTGTTACAACTTGACCCTTTGAGACTAACCATATGCTTGAGTTTGCTTGATCTAGTCTCGAAGGAGAATTGAAAGGGAAAAGGTGGACTTGGACCATGAAAGACTTCCACTGCACTCCGATGAGAGGGCAATTACTTCCAAGTTCATCTCATGAACTCTTATTGCCATTTGCTCTTAATTGAAAATTTTGGTGAGGCAATGGGGTTCCAGGGCCAAGATTGATCCTGTTTTGGTGCTTGATGCCAAAGGGGGAGAAAATAAAGGCCAAAGCAATAAATGGATCAGCTACCACTTGAGAAATTTTGAAAAAGTATAATAGAGCTTTTGGTTTGTCAAAACTCTTGTATTGTCTCTTTTGTCAAAAGTTGGCTTCTTGTGGGGAGAAATGTTGATTATGGGAAAAAGGGGGAGTTTTTGAAATCCGTGGTCAAATTTCTTTGGAATGACTCTCTTTATGCTTCAACATGTGTGTTTGACTTAGAGATAGAGATTTGAGTTTGATTTGCAAAAACAAACCAAGTGGTGGCAAAGAATGATCCATATATGCCAAAATTGAATAAAACTCAAAGTTAAGTTTTTATTTGAAGTAGTTTTGCACTTGTTCCACTTGCTTTATGTTGTGTTGGCATAAATCACCAAAAAGGGGGAGATTGAAAGGGAAATGTGCCTTTGGGCCATTTCTAAGTATTTTGGTGATTGAGTGCAAACACAAGTGCTTAAATGTGAAAATATGCCCAAGGATGAACAAAGTGCAAATCACAAGTTAAGGTATGTTTCTAAGCCTTAGTACATTGGTTTGTGTACTAATATTCTTGTCTAAGTGTTAGAAACAGGAAGAAGAAGAGGAGTGGAGGGCTGCTTCGGGCTGGGGCACCGGACTGTCCGGTGTGCACCGGACAGTGTCCGGTGCGCCAGACCAGCGCGGAGCAAACCAGCCGCTCTCGGGTTTTTCTCCGGCGACTTCGGCTAAAATTCACCGGACTGTCCGGTGTGCACCGGACTGTCCGGTGAGCCAACGGTCGGCCGGGCCAACGGTCGGCCGCGCGACACGTGGCCGAGCCAACGGTCGGAATGGGGCACCGGACATGTCCGGTGCGCTAACGGCGCCCGGATCTGCAACAGACAGCAACGGTCGGATGCGCTGTTTATGGAAATAAATCGGGCACCGGACAGTGTCCGGTGTGCACCGGACTGTCCGGTGCGCCCAACGACAGAAGGCAAGGATAGCCTTCCAGATGTGTTCTCAACGGCTCCTAGCTGCCTTGGGGCTATAAAAGGGACCCCTAGGCGCATGGAGGAGAACACCAAGCATTCCTACAACACTCCTAAGCACCAAGACATCGATCTCTCGCATTTGTTTCATTGTGATAGCATATAGAGCTCTTGTGGAGTTGTGAACTCTTTGGGTTGTGTTGTGAGCTCTTGTTGCGACTTGTGTGCGTGCTGTTGCTCTGATCTTTTGAAGTCTTGTGTGTGTTGCTCATCCCCTTCCTTACTCTGTAATTCTTTGTGAACATCAAAAGTGTAAGGGCGAGAGGCTCCAAGTTGTGGAGATTCCTCGCAAACGGGATAAGAAAAGAAAAGCATAACACTGTGGTATTCAAGTTGATCATTGGATCACTTGAGAGGAGTTGAGTGCAACTCTCGTCCGTTGGGACGCCACAACGTGGAGTAGGCGAGTATTTGTGCTTGGCCAAACCACGGGATAAACCACTGTGTCTTCTCTGTGTTTGATCTTTTGTGGTTATCGTATTGTGCAAGACTTTCTCTAGCCACTTGGCATTATTACACTAACTCTTAACAAGTTTTTGTGGCTATAAGTTTAAGTTTTACAGGATCACCTATTCACCCCCCCTCTAGGTGCTCTCAGGTAGGAATTCCAAATTTGCTCCCAAAGCTGTAGAAGGGTTTTTATTAGGTTATGATTCAAATACAAAGGCGTATAGGGTCTTCAACAAATCATCGGGTTTGGTTGAAGTCTCTAGCGACGTTGTATTTGATGAGACTAATGGCTCTCCTAGAGAGCAAGTTGTTGATCTTGATGATGTAGATGAAGAAGATGTTCCAACGGCTGCAATACTCACCATGGCGATTGGAGATGTACGGCCTCAGGAACATTTGGAGCAAGATCAACCGTCTTCCTCAACTATGGTGCATCCCCCAACCCAAGATGACGAACAGGTACCTCAAGTGGAGGCGCATGATCAAGGGGGAGCACAGGATGTTCAAGTTGAAGAGGAAGAAGCACCTCAGGCACCTCCAACCCAAGTTCGAGCGACGATTCAAAGGGATCATCCCGTCGACCAGATATTGGGTGATATTAGCAAGGGAGTAACTACTCGTTCAAGATTAGTTAATTTTTGTGAGCATTACTCTTTTGTCTCTTCTATTGAGCCTTTTAGGGTAGAAGAGGCCTTGCTAGATCCGGACTGGGTGTTGGCCATGCAGGAGGAACTCAACAATTTCAAGCGCAATGAAGTTTGGACACTGGTGCCTCGCCCCAAGCAAAATGTTGTGGGAACCAAGTGGGTGTTCCGCAACAAACAGGACGAGCACGGGGTGGTGACAAGGAACAAGGCTAGGCTTGTGGCAAAAGGTTATGCCCAAGTCGCAGGTTTGGACTTTGAGGAGACATTCGCTCCTGTGGCTAGGCTAGAATCAATTCGTATCTTGCTAGCATATGCCGCTCACCATTCTTTCAGGTTGTACCAAATGGATGTGAAGAGCGCTTTCCTCAACGGGCCGATCAAAGAGGAGGTGTACGTGGAGCAACCCCCTAGCTTCGAGGATGAACGGTACCCCGACCACGTGTGTAAGCTCTCTAAGGCGCTCTATGGACTTAAGCAAGCCCCAAGAGCATGGTATGAATGCCTTAGAGACTTTTTAATTTCTAATGCTTTCAAGGTTGGGAAAGCCGATCCAACTCTTTTTACCAAGACTTGCGATGGTGATCTTTTTGTGTGCCAAATTTATGTCGATGACATAATATTTGGTTCTACTAATCAAAAGTCTTGTGAAGAGTTTAGCAGGGATATGACGCAGAAATTCGAGATGTCGATGATGGGCGAGTTGAACTACTTCCTTGGGTTCCAAGTGAAGCAACTTAAGGACGACACTTTCATCTCCCAAACAAAGTACACGCAAGACTTGCTAAAGCGGTTTGGGATGAAGGACGCCAAGCCCGCAAAGACACCGATGGGAACTGACGGACACACCGACCTCAACAAAGGAGGTAAGTCCGTTGATCAAAAAGCATACCGGTCCATGATAGGTTCTTTGCTTTATTTATGTGCTAGTAGACCGGATATTATGCTTAGCGTATGCATGTGTGCAAGATTTCAATCCGAGCCTAAGGAGTGTCACTTAGTGGCTGTGAAGCGAATTCTTAGATATTTAGTCGCTACGCCTTGCTTCGGGATCTGGTATCCAAAGGGGTCTAACTTTGACTTGATTGGGTACTCAGATTCCGACTATGCTGGATGTAAGGTCGATAGGAAGAGTACATCGGGGACGTGCCAATTCTTAGGAAGGTCCTTGGTGTCATGGAATTCTAAGAAACAAACTTCTGTTGCCCTATCCACCGCTGAGGCCGAGTACGTTGCCGCAGGACAGTGTTGCGCACAACTACTTTGGATGAGGCAAACCCTCCGGGACTTTGGCTACAATCTGAGCAAAGTCCCACTCCTATGTGATAATGAGAGTGCTATCCGAATAGCGGAAAATCCTGTTGAGCACAGCCGCACAAAGCACATTGACATCCGGCATCACTTTTTGAGAGACCACCAGCAAAAGGGAGATATCGAAGTGTTTCATGTTAGCACCGAGAACCAGCTAGCCGATATCTTCACTAAGCCTTTAGATGAAAAGACCTTTTACAGGCTGCGTAGTGAGCTAAATGTCCTAGATTCACGGAACTTGGATTGAATTGTAGCATACATGTGTTTATGCCTTTGATCATGTTCATTCTGCATTCTGTTGCTTATTGTGGTGCTCAAGTTGTACAAACACTCCCTGGACCTCACAAGTCCGTGTTGCAAGTGATGCACATATTTAGGGGGAGCTGTGCTACAACTTGACCCTTTGAGACTAACCATGTACTTGAGTTGGTTGTTTTAGTCTCCAAGGAGAATTGAAAGGGAAAAGGTGGACTTGGACCATGCAAGACTTCCACTGCACTCCGATGAAAAGAGTAACTTTTCCAAGTTCATCTTTATCCTCTTATTGCCTATTTGCTCTTTGTTGAAGATTTTGGTGAGGCAATTGGGGTTAAAGGGCCAAGATTGATCCCGTTTTGGTGCTTGATGCCAAAGGGGGAGAAAATAAAGGGCCAAAGTGATAGATGGATCAACTACCACTTGAGAAATTTTGAAAATAGTAGATTAGAGCTTTTGGTTTGTCAAAACTCTTTTATTGTCTCCTGTGTCAAAAGTTGGTTTCTAGTGGGGAGAAGTGTTGATTATGGGAAAAAGGGGAGTTTTTGAAATCTTGAATCAATTTCTCTTGGAATGACTCTCTTTATGTCTTAACACGTGTGTTTGACTTAGAGATAGAAATTTGAGTTTGATTTGCAAAAACAAACCAAGTGGTGGCAAAGAGTGATCCATATATGTCAAATTTGAATCAAAACAATTTGAGTTCTTATTTGAATTGATTTTGTATTTGTTCTACTTGCTTTATGTTGTGTTGGCATAAATCACCAAAAAGGGGGAGATTGAAAGGGAAATGTGCCCTTGGGCCATTTCTAAGTATTTTGGTGATTTAGTGTCCAACACAAGTGCCCTAGTGTAAAAAGGTGGACAAAGTACAAATCAAGGATAAAGGTATGTTTCTCAGACTTAGTACATTGTTTTATGGACTAATGTGTTGTGTCTAAGTGCTGGAAACAGGAAAAATCCAATTGGAAATGTCTTGGCTCGAGCAGCCAAGAATCTGCTGAGTCTGGGGGCACCGGACAGTGTCCGGTGCGCCAGGCTGGCTCGAGCGAAATGGCCGCTCTCAGGAATTCACCGGCGACGTACGGCTATAATTCACCGGACTGTCCGGTGCGCACCGGACTGTCCGGTGAGCCAACGGTCGGCCGAGCCAATGGTCGGCCGCGCGATCTGCGTGGGCCACGTGGCCGAGCCAACGGCTAGAAGGAGGCACCAGACTGTCCGGTGTGCACCGGACATGTCCGGTGCGCCAACGGCTTCAAGTCTGCCAACGGTCGGCTTCGCCATTTAAGGAAAGAAATCGGGCACCGGACAGTGTCCGGTGTGCACCGGACTGTCCAGTGCGCCAGTCGACAGAAGGCAAGATCAGCCTTCCTGGATTGCTCTCAACGGCTCCTAGCTGCCTTGGGGCTATAAAAGGGACCCCTAGGCGCATGGAGGAGGAAACCAAGCATTCCTACAACATTCCTAAGCACCAAGACATCGATTTCGCGCATTCTTTTCATTGTGATAGCATATAGAGCTCTAGTGGAGTTGTGAACTCATTGAGTTGTGTTGCGAGCTCTTGTTGCGACTTGTGTGCGTGTTGACACTCTGTTTCTTGTGTCTTGTGTGTGTTGCTAATCCCTCCCTTGCTCCGTGTTCTTTGTGAATTTCAAGTGTAAGGGCGAGAGGCTCCAAGTTGTGGAGATTCCTCGCAAACGGGATTGAGAAAAAGCAAGCAAAACACCGTGGTATTCAAGTGGGTCTTTGGACCGCTTGAGAGGGGTTGATTGCAACCCTCGTCCGTTGGGACGCCACAACGTGGAGTAGGCAAGCGTTGGTCTTGGCCGAACCACGGGATAACCACCGTGCCATCTCTGTGATTGATCCTTGTTGGTTATTGTGTTTTGTTGAGGATTCCTCTTTAGCCACTTGGCAATTATTGTGCTAACGATTAACCAAGTTTTGTGGCTTAAGTTTTTAAGTTTCACAGGATCACCTATTCACCCCCCCCCCTCTAGGTGCTCTCAGGGTGTCCCCCATCTGGGGGCTCGGAAGGTGGAAAGACACGATGCATAAGGGAGCGCGAAGACATGGTCGCCTTTCAAGGGGGTCACCCTCCTTTTAAAGGCGACTCTCCCTACTTGCGTCCCCAGCCGTCGTGGGCTGAGTCTTCTCCAACACGCTCCAAGGTCCTCCCCCTACGGCGCGGGGGCTGGCTCCCACGCGTCGCGCAAGCTGGCCTAGAGCAGAAGAAGCCAAACCGCTGCGCGCGGTGCATGCAACCGACCAGCGGTTACGAGCATTCCTCCACTTTCGCTCAGACCAGCAGGCGAAGGGGCGGGCAGCCATGCAGGCGGCATGCAACCACGCCAAGTGGGCGCACCCCTCCGACTTCCAACGCACCCAGCATGGGGGCCCACACCCACGCGTCACGCAACCGACGCGCCGGTCGCTACGTGCAAGCAACTACACCGCCACTCGCACCACTGCCACGCCTCCTCGACTGCGGAACCAGTACCGTGACTCGAGGCGACCCTGCGTATGACCCAGCAGTGCCAGCCAGGCGCGACGGTCAATACGGCCAAAAATGGGCCGGCAGTAATGGCGGTGGCAGGCGGGCGGGAGCAGCGGTCACGTCGTCAGCCAAGCTTACGTCCCATCCTAGGGCAGTGAGAGAACCCTCTCTCACGGCGTGAAGATGGCGCACCCGTGTCCCGTTCCTCGAATGGCTCGCGCACGCGCAACGGCTGCCCCACGAACCGCTCGCCCCGTCGCATTAACTCCGCGGCGAGAAAGGCGGCGCCTGTGGCAGGGGAAGCGAGCGACGCTTCGCCTTCGCCATAATGACCGCGTCAAAAGAGGTACGCCACGTCATTCGATTTTGTATCCTTTTCCTTTTTTCTCTTTCTCTCTCTTACAACTGGGACCGGGAAAGGGGGGTACCCCGAAAAGGATCCTTCTCCGTGAAGGAAACAGGCTCCGAGCCTCCCTACTGATCAGAGGTTCGAAGGCTGGCCCCTCGGAGGGGTTCAACAGCCGCCTCAGAGCGCGTGGGTTCTGCGCCCACTACTGGTCAGAGGTTCGAAGGCCGGCCCCTCGAAAGGGTTCAACGGCCGCCTCAGGCTACTCGGGCTCCGTGCCCACTACTGATCAGGGGTTCGTAGGCTGGCCCTCGAAGGGTTCACAGCCGCCTCAGACACAGAGCGAGGGATGACCATGGGTACGTTCGATACATAACCAAGGCTCGGGCTATGCTCCCGAGGTACCCTAGGACATTTCCGAGACCAGCGGGAACGATCTTATAACGGAATCCCATCAGAGGGAGGCATCGAGCCCTCGGACCCCGTCGATAGGGGACCGGGTCCGGCAGATCACCCGCAGGTACTTTTGAGCGCGCCTCCGGGCCTCTAGTCGACCCCTAACAAATGGGGCACGGGCGTCCACTCGGATTACCCGCCAACAGCTCACCGGAGACACCATGTTCGGCGCCCTCCGAGGGCAACATGGCGCTTTTTCCCCTCCTCCTCGCGGAAAGGCGACGCAGGGGCGTATGTTAAAAAGTCGAGTCTGTCCTTGACCGTCCTCTCGCCCTGTGCGGAGGCTCGGGGGCTGCTCTCGCAAATCCGGCTCCGGCCAAACCGTTGACAGCGTCAACATACCAGCCCGAGAACTTGGGACCCGACCGTGCACCCGGGCTACGGCCAGCTCGCATGAGAGAACGACCAGACCAGCCGAAGCATTGTGCGAGGCATTAAGACCTCGGAGGAGTCAAACCACGCCTCCGAGGCCTCGGGGGCTACACCCGGCGGGTGCGCTCGCGCGCACCTACCGGAACAAAACGCAACCGAGAAAGGCTGGTCCCCTTGCAAAAAAGTGCGACAAAAGCCTCCAAGCGAGTGTTAACACTCCCTTCGAGGCTCGGGGGCTACTGTCGGGGACCATAATTAGGGGTACCCTCAAGACTCCTAATTCTCAGCTGGTAACCCCCATCAACACAAAGCTGCAAAGGCCTGATGGGTGCGACTAAGTCAGGGATCGGTCCATTTGATGGACTCGATCACGCCTCGCCCGGGCCTAGCCTCGGGCAAAGGGCAGCCGACCCCGGAGGATCTCCGTCTCGCCCGAGGCCCCCCCTCCAGCGACGATCATACTTCCGGCTCGCCCGAGGCCCAGTCTTTGCCAAGAAGCAACTCTGGCCAAATCGCCACGCCAACTGACCAAATCGCAGGGGCATTTAATGCAAAGGTGGCCTGACACCTTTATCCTGACGCGCGTCCTCCAGTCGACAGAGCCGAAGTGACCGCAGTCACTTCGCCGCTCCAATGACCGGCCCGACAGAAGGACAGCGCCGCCTGCGCCACTCCGACTGTTGTGCCACTCGACAGAGTGAGGCTGACAGGCAGTCAGGCCCGGCCTCAGGCACCATAGGAAACTCCGCTTCGCCCGACCTAGGGCTCGGACTCGGGCTCAGCCCCGGAAGACGGTGAACTCCGCTCCGCCCGACCCAGGGCTCGGACTCGGGCTCAGCCCCGGAAGACAGCGAACTCCGCTCCGCCCGACCCAGGGCTCGGACTCGGGCTCAGCCCCTGAAGATGACAAACTCCGCTCCGCCCGACCCAGGGCTCGGACTCGGGCTCAGCCCTGGAAGACGGCAAACTCCGCTCTGCCCGACCCAGGGCTCGGACTCGGGCTCAGCCCCGGAAGACGACGAACTCCGCTCCGCCCGACCCAGGGCTCGGACTCGGGCTCAGCCCCGGAAGACGGCGAACTCCGCTCCACCCGACCCAGGGCTCGGACTCGGACTCAGCCCCGGAAGACGACGAACTCCGCTTCGCCCGACCCCAGGGCTCAGGCTCAGCCCTGGCCTCCGCCGACGGTCTCCGCCTCGCTCGACCCAGGGCTCGGACTCGGGCTCAGCCCCGGAAGACGACGAACTCTGCTTCGCCCGACCCCAGGGCTCGGACTCAGCCCTGGCCTCCGCCGACGGTCTCCGCCTCGCCCGACCCAGGGGCTCGGACTCGACCTCGGCCTCGAAAGACAGACTCGACCTCGACCTCGGAGGAGCTTCCACATCGCCCAACCTAGGGCACGGACCGACCACGTCAACAGGAGGCGTCATCATTACCCTACCCCAAGCTGACTCAGGCTACGGGGAACAAGACCGGCGTCCCATCTGGCTCGCTCCGCCAGACAAGTAATGATGGCGCCCCGCACGCTCTATGACGATGACGGCTCCCAGCCCCCTTACGGAGCAAGAGGACGTCAACAAGGACTCGACAGCCCCGACAGCTGTCCTTCCGCCAGGCTCCAGCGCTCCTCCGACGGCCACGACACCACACGAACCGGGTGCCAAAACCTCTCCGGCTGCCACGATGGCATGTACTTAGGGCGCTAGCTCTCCTTCGCTAGACACGTTAGCACTCTGCTACACCCCCCATTGTACACCTGGATCCTCTCCTTACACCTATAAAAGGAAGGACCAGGGCCCTCTTACAGAGGGTCGGCCGCGCGGGGAAGAGGACGGGACAGGCGCTCGCGTGAGGCCGCTCGCTCCCCTCCCGCGTGGACGCTTGTAACCCCCTACTGCAAGCGCACCCGACCTGGGCGCAGGACAAACACGAAGGTCGCGGGATTTCCACCCCTCTCTATCTCTCGCTCCGGCCGCCTTCTTCCCCCCTTCGCGCTCCGTCTCGCGCCGACCCATCTAGGCTGGGGCACGCAGCGACATTTCACTCGTCGGTCCAGGGACCCCTCGGTCTCGAAACGCCGACACTTGTAATCAAAGCAAGAGACACCAAGTTGTGGTGGTCCTTGTAGGGGTCTAAGTGACCCGTTTGATTAAGGATAAAGCTCACTTGGTCTAGGTGACCGCTTTAGAGAGGGAAAGGGTTGAAAGAGACCCGATCTTTGTGACCACCTCAACGGAGACTAGGTTTGCAAGAATCGAACCTCGGTAAAACAAATCACCTTGTCACTCACTTCATTTGTTTGGTTGATTTGTTTTCGCTCTCTCTTTCGGACTCAGTTTTATTTCTAACGCTAACCCCGGCTTGTAGTTGTGTTTAAAGTTGTAAATTTCAGTTTCCGCCTATTCACCCCCTCTAGGCGACTTTCAATCGGGTAGCGGGTAATATGCCCAGACTTAGTCGCCACCATCGCCTCAACGATGTCCTGTAGGGAGCGACGGTCGGACCCAGTGCCTGTTGGGGCGTTGAGATCTGAGGCTGATGGGAAGAGCTCTTCCGGTCACTCCGACGTCTAGGTGATTGGTGTCTATCTATGGATTAGAGTTTGAGGCGAGGGACTAGCGTTGGCTTTCTTGCGACCCTTAATCCTTTACTAGCTTAGTGCCTGTACGTTGCAACGGGAATATATAATACCAGTACACTACGATAACTTATATACAAAATGTGTGTTATACTGTTATGAGAAAAGATTTCATAATCATTTTGTGATCCTAGCCATACATAAATTTTGTTATTTTAATCTAGTTGTTTCACCACTACATTGCAACCATCAGTATCATGCAGACTTTGATATATGCCACGATTTGTATGGTCTCATCATTGGAGAGCATGTTCCACGCATGCCGGAAGATATTCCCTCGTATATCGTTAGTCATCAGACACGCACCACCATACGCTCTTGCTTAAACAAAAAGGCAAGTGTTTGTGTTTGCGAAGAGAATTAAAGGCAGGCCGCCACAAAAGCTACCCTGACGGTGGCGAGAATGACGAACTGGTCACTGTTGTCGATCCTCCTCTGTGTTACCTCCAGCACCAAGATGACGCCACAGTCCTCGATATAGTAGTCATCGAACGTGCCCGACATGACGAGTACCGATGACTCTTGGTTGGGCTGCCAAACGAAGTGCACCGCGGGCTCATCAGCGAGGTAGTACCCCTGGCCGTTGCACTACCGGATGCGCTACTCCACTACATACATCATGTTCGAGGACACTCACACAACGTCAGCAACGACCATCGTCCCAGCGCACAAGAATTCATGTCCGGTCAGTAGTGACTTACGTGGTAGGTTGGGCTTTAGGTGGACGATGAGCTGGACAGCGTGATGGCGTCGTCGTCGGATGCGGTGTCCAGAACAACCTGAGAGTCGTCGACGTTGGCGACAACCATGAGGTCCCCCTGCTTAACGATGGACAATGCGGTGCAGCTGCTCTGGACCGCGTCCAAGCGGCGGCTTCGTCGAAGCTTGTCGTACACAGCGGCGCATGCGACCACGTAGGACTGCTTCTAGAGGTCGAACTGGCAGTCGCCAAGCTTCTTCTTGTCATTGATGAGCAACGCCAACGCGAGTGCCTCCTGCTAATAATGTTTGTTCGGGATTTCAAGTAAGAAACATGGATTCATGCTTGGCGTTAGTTTATGAAAATGACTCACAAGTCTCATCTATGGAAAAAATATTACGAAGAATAAATGTCACGCATGCAAAAAAGGAATTTAAGTATAAAACATTATTCAAACAAAAGAAATTGCATGCAAAGTCTTCTTTAAATAACATTACCTCCATCCAAAAATATAATTCAAGAATCTCGGTGATACTTATCTACTACTACACATTATGCAAGGGTAGCAAGTGGGCTTGGTGAGAGATGTAGTAGATGTGTTTCCTGTCATATATGCAGACATAAACACACATGTGGTGTAGCGATAGCTACTCCTGGCCTTTGCTTGAGAGGTCATGGGTTCAAATCTTCTTGGGAACATGTGTGTTTTTTTAATTTTAGCTAGACGTGGGCTGTACGAGGGAATAAGAATAGGCTTTGCGGGGAGGGGAGAACGAGAAAGACAGAACAAAGAATGAAAATGACAGAACATGAGAATGGGCTGTGTGGGGAACAAAGAATGAGAATGATGGCAGAACAGGGAACGGTGGCAGAACACGGAATGACATACTACTCTTGCAGCCTTAATAAGTAGTAGAGATATAGTGTCGTGTGAACGAGAGCTCCATAGGTTAAGCCCATTCTAGTCACTTTATGACCAATTGTAGAGGATACACGCAATAGATAGCGCATGCATCAAGCGATCAAAAAAAGGAAGCACCTGATGGTTTCGCGAGCAAAGATCGACACCATAAGATAGCAATTAGCACATCATTTCTTTAAGGCAAAAAAACTACTACCTTCGTTTTTAAATATTTTTCGTTCACTAATTTATTTTTGAACTAAATATAACAAATAAAAAACGGAGCTGATGGATCGATCGAGCTTTGCGATCTCTCATCGTCGGCTACATGCAGTAGTATAATAGTTGCACTCTTCCCTCGTTTCGAAGCATAGGCAGAGAGCATTTAATTTTAACAGCCTATGTAGGCACAGTTCGCGAGTCGTGACAAAACGCCAAGTTCACGGCGGAACCGCTGCCGCCATTGACTGACGCCGTGGCATTGCCATTGCTGCTGCTCGCCTCGTCGGTGTCGAGTGGCTCAAGATGCCTGCTACAATATCACCCGTTGAAAAAATTATAGTACATTTAACTATAGTTTAATCTAAAATTAAAGCACTATTACGATGACAAACAGAGCCTATGTATAAGATCTAAATATATGCATCATGTGACATAAAATTAAATCTTGCTTAGCTTAGCAAAAACATGTCTAAATAGATTATCAGCCGCAGTAGGAACGACATGGTTAAAGGAAGATGGTTCTACATTTCTTTCTTTCTTGATGACGATTATATAAGACAAGACAACGTCAAAGTTCAGCACAGTTTTATTCTTGCTGACGACATAAAAAGCCAGTGTGACAAGAAAGGCGAGTCGTGGTGATGAAGTTGACAAAGATGACAAGTCAAGTAAGCAATCGAGCCTTCAGGTGCAGGATTGCTGAGTATGGCGAATCTAGGGATCGACTCTTTCGTTCATTGGTGCACGCCTATGATCGAAATGAATTAGCTTATGCGCGGCAACACAATAGGCAGGGAGAGAGAAAACTATAGATGTGTTGGTGTTCTGTTGTGATAACACCCGTACGTAATTATAGGGAGCAACCATGCTAGGTTTTGGCGTCCCAAAACCAAGTTGGTTCCATAATTCCTAAAAATCTGCACTGAAAATTCATAACAAATTAAGTTGCCAAAAATACGTAACAAATCAAATTCCCAAAAAATCCACATCAAAAAAAATCTGTAACAGATGAAGCGGCAAAACAAAAATACAAAAGAAATTCCCGTGCCCACAAAGCTTGGACTCATCCATATAAGATTAAGTTCCCAAAAATCCGCGTCAAAAAATGTGCAATAGATTAAGCGGAAAAATACAAAAAGAAAGCCACATGCACGCAAGTGTTGGACCTCAAGTGTTGGACCTCGATTTTGGTGGACCATTAATGTGCAGGTCATACACTCATGCCCTTCGCCATGCCACGCTCGGCTCGGCGAGCGAGCATGTGTTCTTCCTTATACCTCTCATCTAACACTTGCTAGATCATAGAGAATATCCAACTATTTAAGTTATGTTTCCTCCACCTCAGCTACCAAGGTGGTACTAAAGATTTACCATACACCTTGCATGAGTGGCCCTTTAAGATTTTATAAGAATTATTCTAAATTTAAATGGGTTGGACCTAAAGTCTCAGCATGATTTTGCCTCAACCCACTGTTGTTTAATATACTAATGTTTCAACGAAGACTATTAAGTTAAAAGTTTCATCTAGAATGACAAGCTATGTCAATTTACAAATTGAACAATGGACTAAGTCTTGAATTGCATGTTTTGTGTAAATTAGTTTTACTTATAGTCAACTGAAACTTGACCTTAGTAGGCTACTTCACGTTTTGGAGCATATAGGTCGTACTCCCTGGTCCCTTAATGAGCATATATGTCATAGAGATGGGCATGACTTGTCACAGTAATGGTTACCAGAATCCAGTTGGTACAATATGGTTGGTAACTAGTGTACAATTTGTACTTTAAATGATTGCTTGTATGCTGGCGTGTTTAAGCATGGCTACATGGGCGATGACACGTTTTGAATAATGGTCTTAAGTATGCTTCTTGTCTATATCATGGCAACAATGCATTTACTGAATCACAATATCATCTATCATATTTAATATGATGGACATGAGTCTTATCCAAATTGCTAGTACTACAAGGTCGTCTAGAGTAGAGTTGGAGATGTTACTTTCTAGGGGTATCTTGCTCACGAGTAGGACCAATTATGAACCTTAGTCTATATGTACTCCCATAATTATCTACATTGGGAGCCCTATTTTCATATGATGGGCTTAGGATCCATCAATCGACTAGGAGGGCTCCAAACACAAAGGCTTTCGAGGTCTAAGGGCTCGAGTGACCAGGAGTGCCTCGAAGTCCAAAGAGCCCTGGAGGCCTAGGGCCCTAGGTCTGATCCATTTAAACAAATGGTAGTGACTAGGTTAGCCTTAATGATCTAGGAGTCCTTGAGACCATGTCCTTAGGGACACATGGTCAGTGTAAGTTGGGTCCTTAGTGTTTTCTTGTATCAGGATCCTTCGAAGATGTCTTGACAACATCCATGGAAGGTGCCTTGGCAGCATCCGAGGATATGGTTTTTTACGCTTAGAAGACTTCATTTGAGTTCATAGAGAAAACATTGTTGAAGTATAGAATGTAAATGAAATAACATGAGACAAGAATTTAATTTAACTTTAAACCTTTATTTGATTCGCTAAGCCTTTTTTTATTAGACTAGGTGTGTGCCCGTGCGTTGCCACGGAAGTAAAATCTTAGTGTAAAACATAGGTACGAGATAATAAACATCACTATGTTATGCAAAATCCGTGTAGCATAATATCACTGTAACACTAAATATTACAATGGTACATCCAAAGGAGAAGTATGAAAAGAAGCGGTGAGAGAGAGTGTGTGTGAAATAGGAATCTATGCACTTGTATCGTACGAAAAGCATACAATGGTACATCCAAAGGAGAAGTATGAAAAGAAGCGGTGAGAGAGTGTGTGTGAAATAGGGACCTATGCACTTGCAACCTTCAGTGCTTGGCCTGGTGTCTGCCAAGCTTGTTCTGTATTGTTATTGTTCTACAAAACAAGAAAATCGTTGCAGTTTCTTGCACGACAGCATGGCTCAGTAGAGCGTAATCACATAGATCTTTTTTCACACAAAACTAACTGTCTCTAAAGTCGTATTTTGTGCAGGTAGATTGCCCTTCTCTTCCTGTACCGCAGACCTAATCGCCTTCATTTCCTATGAGCAAAATGACAGGATGGTGTGCTGCTCCTGCTAGAGACCAGATCAAAGGTAAAAAGGAATAGAAGTCGACAGAATGGGAGGGCGCACCGATTTCAGCTGTTCCACTTCAGAGTCAAGTCCTTCCTTGAGACCCTGGAGTTCCTGTAAGCAACACAATTCAATTCACCGGTGGTATGGGGTGTTCATTACTACAAGTAGCAGCCTTGAATTTCCAAGGTGAGTGAAAAAGGGCAGAGCAGAGAACTCACATTCTGGCATGTCTTGACCTATGTCTCTACATTGGAGCGTCAGTTCTGCACCTCCTGAAGCAGAGGTCAGTCATTCACATCTCATCAGCATCTCATCAGCATCTGATGTTTTGGAAATTACAGAAATGAGTATACGACCCTAAACGAAAACAATTTCAAGTAGTCATTACAAAAACAAGAATGACATAATAAAATCCCATAAAGAAAAGTTCCTGTGAAGCAACCTACCTCTAAATGCCACCCACAAACCTTTCGTTGCCACTATGCTGAGGCTACTACTGATCAAGTACATGAAGAAGATGGGACATGGAAATTCAATTCTCGTGTTGGAGAAGGTACTGTGTGTATAAGTGTGCAGCTATGGTAGCTATGGTGGATGCTGAAATGTAGTTAGAAAGCAGAAAACCTAGCTAAATGATAATAGGTGAACTCCCAACTGTAAAGGTCCAATAATTAATTTAACAAACTCAGTGGGACTACTACAAAGGATTCACAGAACAAATGGTATTCAGCACAATTTAATTAACACTTTGCATAATCCCTTTACAATTCTTTTATTCTCCAGCAAAAATCAACAGCAAAAATCAACAGTTTAATTAACACTTTGCATAATCCATTTCTGAAGCTTGTGCAATTCCCTTCATCCGATCTGTTGGAGTGGTTGGTGTTGTAAGCAGCACCTGCAAGCAATCATGCAAAATAAAAATGGTATATGGCTGATACTCAAGATTTTTTTCGATAAAGGAAGCTTTTATAAAAATACCAAGTACATTACACTCAAGATATCCATTATGTTGATTGGATGGTCCACCATGATTAATAAGCAAAGCTATTCGGTGTGGTACCAAACCAGGTTACAAAAAGAAATAAAAAGGCCTTGATGTAACCTATCCTGAATTTAGTTGACAGGACAAACCCTGTTGACATGTGTGAGCCCAAGTAGCTAGACCCGCTTCTAGGGCTGGGTTGCTGCAAAGGCCTAGAAGATCTTTTGCAACTGTGTATATTTGCAGGTCTGGAATGGGCAGAGCCCAAGCTGAAGATTTGATAGGTCCCATCTCGAGTAAGAATTTAGTTAGCACCCAGATAGCAACACAAGTACGCAACAAACTTTGTGCAAGTGGTGCATGCAAAGATGAGAGTGGGTATGAACCAGCTCTATGTTGTGCATAATGGCCTTGCTCCTCAGCAACGCTGTCTCCTCCAAAGGAAGATCAGGCACTACAAGTCCTGTGACATATAAAAAGTGTAACACAAAGATCTTATTTACGGAACAACAAAATGACAGAAACTAAGCGTGAATCATATTTGATAAATGGAAGATGCAAGAACAACAAGACACCACTTACGCCCCGTTTCGATCCTTGGAATTGAATTCCATT
Source organism: Zea mays (assembly GCF_902167145.1). NCBI lineage: Eukaryota > Viridiplantae > Streptophyta > Magnoliopsida > Poales > Poaceae > Zea > Zea mays. The sequence goes on from NC_050101.1 coordinate 83,487,263, forward strand.
CTAATAATAGTAATTTAGGCAAAAATCAATTAAGATAATATGGTTTTATGCGAAATATATATTTGTATACTATTATTAGCAACATATGGGAGATATTTATGTGCTACATTTTTAATATAGAGGAGTGAGCTGAAGAGAATCTTATAAGTTGAAGAGTAGAAACATATTTCATTGGTACATAAAATTATTTATCATACATGAATTTGAGATAGATTTATATTTGAGCTTTGGAGAGGTGTGGAATGTCAAATTTCAAGCTAAATAGACTACTTTATTAAGTAAATTCCAATTCCTCCAAAATGAATAGATCCAAATGGCCCCTATAGTAATAGACAATATGAAACAACCAAAATGGGAGTTTACCATGTATGCCAGCTTGTTTGATAATAGACATGAAGTTTCCCACACCACATATTGTTGCCTCACCATATCTTGTTTATTGGCAAATACCAATATGACACTGTTAAGCATCAAAGGATCATTGATTATTGCCTGCAACAGAATTGTTCAATATTAACTTGGTTGAAGAAATTAAATTCAACGATAAGCAGCTCTGACTGACAATCTACAGACATGAAATTTAGCTTTAGCTTTTCCAATCCTCTCCCGATCCAATGAATCAACTACATAGATCTGCAACACCGAACATGCATAAAGAGTCACCGTGTATGTCGTAATCATAAACCCGAAAAAACTCTGGAATTTGAAACGGTATCTCGAGGAAGAAAAGTAGCAACGAATGCATAATAATGTTTCAAACAATAACTGCCCCTGAAGATTACCAGTGATGAGATTGACAAACAAAATAATTTGAGGAGTATCCCCACAAACTCAATAAGTGAAGAATAAATAACCCAACCCGTCAAGCAGAACAATTACAAACAATCAATATCATTTTATAAAGGTCTTAGAAGAATAATAAACATACCAAGCCATCAGTATTGTTGAAGTAGTGCCTCCACAAGGGCCTCAACTTTTCTTGGCCACCAACATCCCAAACAGTAAACATCACATTCTTGTATTGAACTTTCTCGACATTGAAACCTAGTAGTAGCATCAGAGAGATATCATCACACATGAATTTGCAGGCAAAGTGAAACATTATTATGCACTCTGAAAATTTCCCAGGTTAGACTGTCAGCTTAAATTTTGGCAGATGATTTTGTTAGGTTAAACAAGGAAAAATGGCATAAAAATACTTGAGGACAATGTTTTAAGAAAAAATGGAAGTGAATTCAGTTGGGTGCAATACCTGGAATATTTTGGCAGATGCACAGTGCTCGAACTGATCGACCATGATGTCCATGGCTCCCATTTGTGATAAGGAAATTGAAAATGGAACATAGCCCCCAAAGAAAATGTGTACGAAGCATGGGCAATTTTACATCTATTTCTCGGTGATGGTGTTCATGTAAGGAGGGTCCTTGTGAGGTCCAACCAACTGCCTGATGATTGAACTGGTGAAAGCCATAATTGAGAAAGGGGAAGCATAGTCAACACATACATCACATACATGTCATTGATCCAACACTGAAGCAAAGCGGTTAATAAGAAACGAAATTCTCACTTGTAAACCATGAGGGTAGCGACGTGGCGGGAGTTGATGTCCAGGATCCCCGTGTTCTTGTCTGACAGGTCCTCGAAGACTTCCTTGAAGATCCTTTCAACATCAGACTTGCCTATAAAGTGAACACATTGTTAGGATGGACAAACTCGATGCAACGATATTCCATTTCTCATGAGCAGATCAGAGAAGAGAAACGAAAAGGTTGCAGAAATAGCGATAGTGAGACATGCGTGTGCAAGGCATAGAGGCATGGTTTACCGCGTGTTCTATCCCACGCGTGGCCGAATAAGTTAGACTTCTCGGGCTACAATACATCGATGAATCAGTTTGGCCTTGGGTTACAAAGTGAGACCAGACATGCCGAATATCAAACTCAGAAGAGGCTAAAATACATTTTCTGACTAAATTATGAAGTTTATATTTCAGATAGCAGTTCACCGTACAGAAAATTTTGAACTGTGAAACAATCACAATATCATTCAGATGTTGTGGCACGTCTTGTTGTACCTGCCGATGCCGAGGTCGAACACCTGCTGCCGGTTGGTGATGCGATGTCGAGCAGTATTGAGGAAATTAGACAGAAGGAAGGAGCGACGAATAATGACACCAGTCATCCATCCGCCGTCGGCGACGTACCTGATGTAACTGGTGAGGTCGAGACAGAGAGAATGACCCACATCGCTCGCCTCGCAACATTTGCATGCACACGCACCATGACACCGTGGATGGCCTCCTCCAGGCGCCGAATCCCGACCACCTTAATCGATGTAGACGAGGGCCCCTGTGACTATGTATTCATCATCAATTTCATCAAATCTATTTTCCCTTAATTCAACAGATTGTGTTGGAACCTCGATATTAAAATTTTCTAGATTAGCTTGGTTCCCAATCCTCCTTCCACTGCCCCTTCTTTCCCTTGCTCTTCTACGACTTCTTAAAGATCTCGAAAACGCCTTGTAGAATATACATGACCACCAGTTCGTCCTGACACCGCGGAAAACTTCATAGTCCTCACCATTGTCATCATCTCCATACTCAATCACATAGTCTCCCAGAACTATCCCATTGGGAACTTGTGCATGTATTGTGCTCAGGACATCTACAATATCAGAAGATTGCTGGAAATTCTCCCAATCAACTTGTCTAGCAGGATCAATCTCTGAAGGGCGTGAATCCTGGTGCTTTTGTTGGTGTGCTTCTCAAGCTCATTGAAGTTACCGACAGACGAGCAGCAATCCTCTTCACAGCACCTTTTCTTCTGATTAAGATGCTGCCGAGCCTCACCAATAACAATCCATCCAATAACATCACCCCTACACAGAGGGCAGCTGGGGCGGTTGTTTGCGTTCGATGGCACAATATGAATGATGCTATCGAGAGGAGGCATGGCAAAAGATGAAACTTTCACATTGGAAGGCAGTTCATATGCAGATTTAAATCTCTCAAGACAGATGGAACGGGTCTGGTCTGTATCACAAACAAACGGCCTGCAGCCTTTCTCATAAGATGTGCATCTCAGTAGGACTGCATTGTGAGGGTAATCAAGGCAGATCGGGCAGGTAACGTCCTCCATCCAACTCTTATCGAGCTGAATGTCCAGATCAAAAGAGCTGTGCTTTACCACCTTCTTCACGATCAAGTTGCCTGAACCCATAGCGGACACGCAGATTTGCAACGAAAACTCCTGGCTCTAGCAGGCCCAGATTTTCATTACAGCCTACAAGACACCAATAGGCCAATCATATCAGTTCCAGCTTGCTCCTTCAAGAACATCGTGAGCAAATTCTGTGAGTGATAGTGAATAGATCGAGCATTTCCATCAGAAGGCAATATGATAGATGATAGTGTATCAGTGTATGGCAGGGCACAAACACCCTAATGTCCGCAATCAGTTCATATAATGAATTCCCTGTAACCACACATGACTATTTGACACTAAAAATGAACTCATCCACTTAACCTAATGATTTACCACAACTTCCAGTTCCGGTAAAACTCAAACGAATCATAGAAATTTTCCTTACTCCATAAGAGATCAATAACTGCCAGAATCTGATTTCGACCTCAATATGACGTGGCTCAGGGGAATCTGATTTTGACTTAATTGGGCACCAGCAACTAACTAACTTCTACGGCGCGGCGGCAACTGAGATGGGCGGATTTTGCACGCTGATGAACCACGGGCGGGGTCGGATTATGTTGGACTCGATAGATTAGCTGCGTGGCACCACGTAGCACACAAATCGGCAAGTGAACTGAACCGACGAAGGAACGAAGAAAAATCTGGGAGATTGGATTGGACTAACAAAACCAACAGATAGGAAAATTTATCTATCCAGGTAAACAAAGCAGCTGGAGGTCACTCACCAACGACAGACGACGAGACCGACCGACGGCCGGATGGATGGATTTCCGCTCCTCTCGACCGGTCCAGGGGCGGCACCGCGGCGCGTGGGCCAAGGAGCTAGTGTCTTCCTCGGTGAGGTCGATCTCGACGACCTCGGCCTTGGTAGCGAGGCCACGGAGGGAGGTAGATGTGGTCGAGGGGGAGGAGGCAGGAGGCGGTGAGGAGGAGAGAGGGGGTGTGATCGAGGGGGGCATGGCCTCCCCGAATCGCTGGTGAAGCAAGCACGGGCGAGGAGTTTCTACAAATCGACGGTGGTCGGGGGGAGGGGCGATGATGTCGAACGGGGGCAGGGTCACGGTGTCGCCCCCTGTGGACGCCTCCAGCGCCTGCGCCACCGTGAATCCAGGCATCGCCGAGGGGGTGAGGGCAGGGGAAGGGAGGGGGAGGCCTTGAATCCTGGACGCGTCCGCAGGGTGTTCTCGGATCCTGTCACCGCGGCGCGAGACAGAGGGAGCAGGGGCAGCGGGTGCGAACAGGGGGAACAGGGGCGGTGGGTGCGAACAGGGGAGCAGGGGTGGCGGCTCACGCGGGGTGGGAGAGGGGGAGGCGGGGGGACGAACGTGGGTGTGGGTGGGCGGACGGTGTAGATTTACAGAAGCGAGTGGACGGTGTAGATTCACCGAAGGCAGAACCAGGGGAGGCAGCCTACCCCTTGCAGCCTTAATAGTAGTAAAGATTCACATGTATATTCTGAGAACCAAAATAACCGAGAATCCTTTTAAAACTTGAATCAATTTGTAGACCTTTCCCTTCTCCCAAGAGTATGAGTCCTTACTAAACCTTGGAGATCAATTTATAGAGCTTCCCTTCTCCCAAGAGTATGATCCCTTCCAAAAATTCTTAGTGGTCTTAGGGTCTCAAAGAGAAGGTTTGGAAATAGCTTTCAACCAGCAATTGATGCTCATTATGACCTCACAAGCCACGTTATTACCTGAAGCGCAAAGATGTTTTTCCATAGGTCGATCACCCCCACATATATTAGGTTGTCCTCATCAGTGAATGTAAACAAACATATAAAACATGATTTTGATACAATAGACATAGTAAAATTTAAAATAGATGATAAGGTATATGTCTACTAACAAAGACATGATTGTCTCTCATAGGGCCGAATTCACTACCCGATGACCTTGGGCACCAACCAAGGCTTCCGCCATGTGCAACATAGAGCAACCATCTAACTTTGACGTGAAACATACAAAAACATAGGTCTAGCCGTAATTCTACATGTAATAAAATCCTAAAAGTTATTTCTAAATCCAGCCGACCACAACCCACTAGTCTAATGCCCCACGAACCAACTAGTTCACATTACATAGGCTTATTTAACCTAGCTTGTTGGTCACATACTCCATACTGCTCCTTGGTAGCCACCATTCTGCAGCGATTCATTTCCATATTTCTGTGATACTCCCAATTCCACCCAACTGCGTGAGGGTAGAAACAGGCAACGATCAAATGGGTAATAGTGGGCTACTGGGCATTAGCGAAGGCAAGTAACGACGCCTCGAGATTGAAGACCCAATATTGGACCGATGAGCCACCACTGCAGTCTACATCTTGCAGAGTTTAGCATGGAAAGTCGACGGGGCCGTGGGGGTAAAACACATGTAAGAAATAATAATAGATGAGGCTTGAATCAATAAAAAAATCCTTGCTAGACTTGGGGATACTAGATGGGGCTCACATCATACTACTTTGATTCATTTGTCTCAAATGTGGAATTCAATTATAGAAGTTCTTCATATAGTTAATGAAGATGCGAGTGAATCAAACCATTGAAAGGGAAATGTGATTTAATCTATTTCTAGATTTGGTGCCTGATGACCATCACAACCATATGGACTAACTAGTTTGCTAAGTATATGATTACAAGTTCGTAGATCAACAATCAAGATTCTAAGTCAGAACCAGCTCAAACCCAGCCAAAAAGGGGTATATTTTGGACAAGATGAACTATTGGTAGTTCAACATCTTGGATGAGTCCTAGACACTCCTAGGAACATATTTGAGCCAACTAGATATAAAACCCCTAGTGTTAAGCATACTCATACATTGCATATGCATCATGAGAGCATTATCATGACATCATCAATCATTCACTACTTACATTAGAATCTAGAACTACCACTGTTGTTGTGAAGTGAACCCATGTTTGAACCAATTGGATGCCTATGTTTTATGACAGTAGGTTATTATTGAGTGCTTGTGTGCATGAGTGAACCCACTTGGTCAATCTAGGTTGATTATGGTTAATCTTTCAACTCTTGATTTCATGTGGTAATAGTTTCTTGAACTATATGTGATGGTGTGGCTAGTGGATGTTATGCTTAATGAGTGAAATACTATTAAGAACCAAAACCTGAGAAGTAAGTATTGACTCCTAAAACTACCAATCAAAAGAACTCAAATCCCAAAAGAAATGAAGCTCAACCAAAAATGAAGGTTAGGGAAATGGGTTAAAGAAATAGGAAAAACCTGATTTTTTCTAAGTCCAATTTTGTACCTCTCTTCAGATGCCAACGTGCTCATACAGATATAACCTTCAAATCAAATTGATCCAATTACAAAAGTTGTAAATAATTACATAGGGCACACCCTATAAAAAGTTGGCGAAGTTTTGAATTTGTTTGACATATTTTGACACAGTTAGACAGTCAGTTTCCACTGTTTCGCGCAGTGCTGACAAACCAAAGTTTGGAGGCTTGTAATTCAAAATCTAGCAGCTAAACCACCCTAACCCCTATAACAAAGTTGTAGTCGGTAGAGAGGGGAGCAATCTAGCCAAAGTGGGCGACGCTTCGTGCTCCCATTTTGTCCCTAGCGCATCTGTAGCCTAGGCAGACGGCAATCGCCAAGTGGCACGTGCCTGGACACGTGGTCGTCGTGCCCTGCTCCGGTTCACTCTTTGTCCGCGCACTTGGGCAAGTTGGCAGCAGCGCCCACTCCATTTCATTGAGCGCCCAGCCACTCTTGCCTCCCTCTACTTTCATATCGCGCTCACTCACACTCTCACTCGCCTCTCTTCTTCTTCCACTCCGACGCTGAACCGCCATGGCCGACACGAGCTGAGCTCGTGGCCGCGCTGAAAGGGAAATAGGGTTTAACCTTTTCCTAAATGATTTTGGTGGTTGAATGCCCAACACAAAAAAATTGGACTAACTAGTTTGCTCTAGATTATATATTCTACAGGTGCCAAAGGTTCAACACAAACCAATAAAAAGATCAAAGTTAGGGTTCAAAAGAAAGGAGTAAAAGAAACCTAAGAGAACCCTGGTCTAGCGCACCGGACAGTGTCCGGTGCACCAGGGGTCGTACAATCTGAACTCTTCACCTTGGGGTTTCTCAGACGCCGCTCCGCTATAATTCACCGGACTGTCCGGTGTGCCAGCGGAGCAATGGCTAGGAAGCGCAACGGTCTTCTCCAACGGTCGCCTGCAACATGAACAGTTCGCAAAGAGTCAGAGCAGCGCCAGAAGGCGCACCAGACAGTGAACAGTGCTTGTCCGGTGCGGCACCGGACTGTCTGGTGCGGCACCGGACTGTACGGTGCCCCAAGAAGTCAGAGCTCCAACGGTCGAAACCGTCAGAACCCTAACAGTTGGATGACGTAGCTGCCACACCGGACAGTGTCCGGTGGCGCACCGGACTGTCCGATGCGCCCATTGACAGACAGCCTCCCCAACGGTTGAATTGGTGGTTGGGGCTATAAATACCCCCCAACCACCACTACTCCAAGTGTTGGAGACTTGTTCTCAAATGCTATGAATTAAGAACAAGACAACATAAAATGTTAAATATTAATGCCCTTCGTCCGCCGAAGCATTATCTCCACAAGGATTTAATGAACTTCGGACGAAGGTCACGAACATAATATTACGAAGGTTTCACCTTCGTAATTAAACTTATAAGGTTAATACAAAGTAAAATAAAACATGGAACACTAAAGGTAAATACATTAAAAATAAATGACATCATTCACATATCTTATTATATGAATTTAAGATATTTGAATACAACGTTTAGGTACATTTATACCTTTGCCTTGACAAAACAATAATTCCCGAGTGATGCGTTAGCAATTACAGGAATGCGTGAACAGTAAAGGAATACTGTTCACTATTTATAGGCACAGGACACAGCTCATGAGGAATTACAATTATGCCCCTCATAAAAGTTTACAACAATGACTCAGACCTTTGAAGGCTAAAAAGATCATTTTATCTTTAAGTCGGTTCAATCCTTCGTCTTCGTATATGCTGTAGTTCCGAAGCTTCGTGAACGGTGTCTTCGGCATCATGTTCAAACAGCTTCAGTTGAAACTGTTTCTTTTTGCAGGACCTTCGGCGACGAAGCATGGGCCCAATAGTAGCCCCTTCACGGTGCTAGATCGTTTTTCGTAATGAGCTTGATCCGTGAAAAAAGTTTCTTAGGCTTCAGGAAGCCGAAGGTCCGAAAACACCTTCCCTGAGCTCGTTGTCGAGAAAAGATACATCTTTCGAGCGTGTAGCGGTCCCACCATGCAGGTTCACTGTTCTGATTTTTGCAGCCCACCGTTCAGCGGGTGCGAGCAACTGTTTGCCTGGTGTAAAAATCCTGACGATTCACCTTCTTACATGCAGCACTATATAAACAGACGAGTAGGTGTGAAGTTACCACAGCATTCATTGCTATTGCACTGTTTTGCTGCCAAAATTTTTAACCATAGCCGAAGCTTGATTTTCGCATTCAAACGAAGCTCTGATTTGGTGTTTGCTTCGTCAGAAGAATAGCTTCGGAAGAGAAGGTTATTATTTTCTAAGAAATTTTTGAAGAAATTCAAAATTAAATGGCCAGAGTGCGCTCTACTGCTAGAGTTGAGCGCGAGGGGGACGAAGCCGAAGGTGCGGAAACTGTTCCTATCTCTGAAGCAATGAAGCGATCTGGATTAATGACATCAGAAGACACCCCTGCTGCTGAAGCAGAACAAGCAGATATTGAGGAGGCTGTGGTACTGACGATGAATACAATATCGCAGTGCCGAGCAAGCCTAGTCATCTGGACTTCGGGAAGTCGACTATCTCGAAGGCTGATTTCCCGAAGATGGTGAAGTCGGGCTACTTCAGCGAAGATGAGAAAAAGATGATTCGCTTTGGTGGAGAAGATATTACCCCGAAGCCACAAAAAGATGAAATAGTGATTTTTAAGAGTTTTCTCAAAGCTGGTTTGAGATTTCCTTTGAATAGGATGATTGCTGATGTGCTTAAAAAATTTGGGATCTATTTTCACCAACTAACTCCTAACGCTATTGTTAGGCTTAATGTTTATATTTGGGCTCTCCGAAGCCAAGCTGTGGAGCCATTTGCCGAAGGTTTCTGCCGAGTACACGAGCTACACTACCAAACTAAGGCCAGAAAGGATGGGCTACATGAAAATTTTGGTTGTTACAACTTTGCATATCGAAAAACTACAAAATTTCCTGTGATCAGCTATCGAAGCAAGTGGCCGGCAGGTTGGAAATCGGAATGGTTCTACGTTAAAGTTGATGACGACAAGGAGAAGCTTGTACAGAGTCCGCTTGAACTAATCTTCGGAGAAACCCAACCCCAGTGCAATATGACACCAGAAGGTCCAACCCAAACGGTGCTGGCTGAATTCAGAATTATTGCAGAGCACATTGGCACTAGGGATTTGGTGCAGGAATTCCTAGCTTTCAAAGTATTTCCAACTATGAAGGAATGGGCTATGCCGAAGCTTAAAGGAGAGAAGAAAGAGGGGGAGCTTGTCCGATTACCCTATCATTATAAATTCAAGAAATATTTTAAGGCACCCTGCCAAGAATGGCTCGATACAATCGAAATAATGAGTACTGAAATTCTTGCAAATTACTCTAAAAAAGAGGACCAATTGATGACAGCAGCCTTCGGCACCCGGCCGAAACGAAGGCTGAACAGAGTACTTGATGCTATAGGCTTTGAATATCCTGACTATGGGCGACTGGGCGGAGATGCTGGCGGCCCGAAGAGAAAAAGAATTGCCAGTGCCGTTGACGAAGAGAGCACCAAAGTGACCAAGAAGAAAAAGGAGATTTCTGAAAAGCTAAGTCCTGAAAAGTTGAGCCCTGAGCCGAAGGTGGCCGCTGCAAGAAAAAGGAAAACTGCATCTCCAGAACCAAAAACGTTGGTTCGAGAAGAAGACACTCCTACAACGCCTTCTGCTGCCGAAGTAGAAGAGATTATGAAGGTAATGACTGAACCCTTGCCTGTCAAGCTAAGTCCGCTGGCACCGGAACTGACGAAGTTTTTTCAGAAGGGCAAAGCAGCTTCGGCAGAAGAAAGTCCTGCACTACCGAAAAACGAAGAATTATTCAAATAGCAGATGTGATTCATCAGACGCCGCCACCGGCGACAGTGTCAAAAATTGCTTTTGCCGAGACCACTGAAGCCGAAGGCGCCGCAGCCGAAGCTTCCAGAGTGGAAACCATCGAAGCTGAAACCGGCGACACCGAAGCTGCTGGGGCCGAAGCTGGGACCACAGAAGGTTCGAATCTAGAAACCACCCTTGAGGTCATTGACAATATTCTCCTGAAAATGGCTGAGGAAGAAGCTGCTGTGGCTGCGGTAACCACGACAACTGGAAAGGGAAAGGAGCAGATCGATGACGCTTTAGAAGAAACAAGTTTTAACTTTCAAGATTTGCTTGGACAAGAGCTAACAGGCGTCGAAAAGGAAGAGTTGAAAAAATATGCCATATCTTGCGGGTATAAGCCAGGGGCTACGCTATTTGGTGGGGTCAACGAAGGGAAGCTAAGATGCCTTCGGAACCGCACCGAGGCCAAAGTTGTTAGAACCCTCTCCAAAAGCGTTGGCCTACCGAAACTAGAAGCTGACCTCTGTAGATATCAACGACACCATATCGCTGGAAGCCTGCTCTATGCTAATTTTAAGGTAACAAATATTATTATTATTATTTTGTTTATTTTTTAGGTCATTTACTGGCGAAGATTGTTTTGGTAATGTATACTATTGAGTAAGGTTCTAAAAATGCAACAAGATCTCGAAGAGGAGAAGAACAAAACTATCATCAAAGATTTGGAAGAAAAAGTTGAAAATTACGAAGCTGTTCTGAAAAAGAAGGACTTCACCATCCAGGACCTTGAAATCATGACTAAAGAACACGAAGGTGCATTAGAAAAGAAGGACTTTGTTATTCAGTCTATGGAAGGCTCCTTGGCTGAGGTCAAAGCCGAGAATAACAGTTTAAAGAATGAATTGGTCAAACAATTAGAAAAATCTGAGCAGGAGAAGAAACACCTTGAAGCAAGTCTTAAAACTGAGATGGAAAAGAATTCAAATTTGCAAAAATCTTTGAAGGAGCTTCAAGAGAAATGCCTGAGCTTCGGCAGCCGATGCGTACAACGGCTGAAGGATGTGTTTCATTCTATTGGAGCCAGCTCTGAAAAATTTACACCTTCAGCTGAAAACTTGCCCAACACACTAGAATATATTGAAGGCGAGGTTGATGCCCTTGATGAAGTTATTGGTGGCCATGCTGACTTCTACGCCCTGGTAGCTTCTCGGGGCACAGCTATCGCTTTTCTGAAGGCTGGTTGCACACATGGAAAATTTGTTAATAGGCCCAACTTCAGCTTATCATCATCAGATCTAATAGATATTCCAAGCCTAGCCCGAAGTATCGGGAATAGATTTATGACCCAAATTTGGGTAAATGGTGGGTGACGAAGCTCGAAGTCATCTTAAGCCGGTAAGAAGCTTATATTTGTTACTTTTACCTTCTCCTTGAAATTTGCACCTTTCTTATTCTGTTCTTTAATATTCGTAGGATGACGAAGCTGAAGTATGACGAAGCTGATGTATGACAAAGCTGAAGTATGACGAAGCTGAAGCTTGACAGTTGCTACAATATTCTTTCCTGCAAAAAATTCTGAAGAGACTTTTGTAATATTATTATGGAAAAACTCATGTAAATTTGTACATACCTTGTAATATATTTTGTTTCCGCTATCTGTGTACAATCTGCTTTGTTGTGGACGAAACTTCTTTTTTGAGCCGAAGGCGAAAAACACCTTCCCTTCTTTTCGTACATAACGAAGCATAAAAAATTTTCCTTTTTCGAAGTCTTTCCTCATTGCCGAAGCGCCTATCTTTTTTGTGTGATATGATGATGATTCTATATATGTTTAAATGAATGTTTATGAGTGCAAATGACATGATGAAATGTATTGTGGAGATGAATATTGGGAATGATTAAAATCTTTTCACTTTTTAGCTTCATCGTTTACTTTTCAGTGTATCAGCGTTGACTTTTCGCTGTAAACCTCCCTTAGGAGCTTCTTCGCCTTTTACTTTCAGCGGAATCAGCGTTGACTTTTCGCTGTAAGCCTCCCTTAGGAGCTTCTTTGCCTTTTACTTTCAGCGAAATCAGCGTTGACTTTTCGCTGTAAGCCTCCCTTAGGAGCTTCTTCGCCTTTTACTTTCAGCGGAATCAGCGTTGACTTTTCGCTGTAAGCTCTGCATTCCCTTAGGAATGACTTTTGAGCTTCTCCCTGTTTTCTTTTCTTTTCCCTTGGCATTTACATTTACATTTTTTGGGGGATATCACTTTTATAGAATCGAAATAAGGAAAGAAAAATTACATGTTGTAGCCCCATTAAAAACCTTTCTCCCACTTTGGAAAGGAAAAGGGTGCCACAAAAAAGAATAGAAAGAATTACATCAAATTAAACATAATATCGCCGAAGCTCATCCGCATTCCATGACCTAGGGATGTCGTTGCCGTCCATATCCTTCAATCTATAGGAACCGGGTCTTGACGAAGATACTACCAAAAAAGGTCCTTCCCACTTCAGCTGTAATTTGCCCACTGTCTCAGGGTTGGCTACTCTTCGAAGCACCAGATGTCCTGGTTCAATGTTCTTCAGCTTAACCTTTCTGTCACGCCATTTTATTGTTTCGGCTTGATATTTATTGATGTTTTCCACAGCCTGAAGTCTGATCCCTTCTATAGCATCTTTTTCCACAGAGCAATCAGCTTCGTCTTCACCTTCTGCCGAAGCTACCGTTCTTATTGATCCTGCTTTGGCCTCTTCCGGGGCTATTGCTTCATCCCCAAACAATAGTTTGAAAGGCGTAAAGCCTGTTGATCTTGACATGGTTGTGTTATGACTCCATACCACTTTGATTAACTCGTCTGGCCACTTTCCCCTGGGCTGATTGAAGATTGACTTCATTATTCCTGTCATTATGATCCCGTTAGTTCGTTCGACAAGTCCGTTTGACTCCGGATGTCGAACTGATGCAAAATGGATCTTCGTGCCAATTTGATCACAAAATTCTCTGAAAGCTTCAGAATCAAACTGTGTCCCATTATCCACAGTAATGGCCTTCGGCACTCCGAAGCGACAAACAATATTTTGCCAGAAAAACTTTTGAATAGTAACCGAAGTTATTGTGGCTAGCGGCTTTGCCTCAATCCACTTGGAAAAATATTCCACTGCCACTACAACATATCTTAAGTTTCCCTGTGCTGGTGGTAATGGACCTAGTAAATCAAGGCCCCACCTTTGCAACGGCCAAGTGGGTTGTATTAATTGAGTTAAAGACGAAGGTTGTTTTTGATCTCTTGCACATTTCTGACAACCTTCGCACCTTTGGACTAAATCCGCTGCATCCGAAGCTGCCTTTGGCCAATAAAATCCTTGACGAAAAACTTTCCCAAGCAAAGGCCTAGATCCAATGTGAGATCCACATAGGCCTGTGTGTATTTCCTTCATTAATTATATACCTTCGGATCTGGATAAACACTTGAGCAACGGGGAGCAGACCCCACGCTTGTATAGCTCCCCTTCTATTATGACATATGGTCGAGCTCTTGCTTCTATTCTTTTGTTGTAAGCTTCGTCGTCTGAAAGAAAATTACCCTGAAGGAAAGAGATGATTTCAGTTCTCCAATCTTCACTATAGACAGGGGATATATTGAGGACCGCTCTTTCAAGAAGCTCGACCGAAGGTGCTTTTATTGTTTCAAAAAATACTTCCGAAGGTAAAGGCAACCCCTGTGCTGCTGACTTGGCCAATAGATCAGCATATTCATTTTCTCCATGAGGAATATTTTTAACAGAGAATCCTTCAAAGGAAGCCTCGATCCTTCGGACTGTATCTAAATATTTTTCAAGCTTCGGATCTCTTGCTTTATAGCTCTTGTCAACATGACCAGAAATAACTTGGGAATTAGTTTTAAGAATGGCCCTTCTGATCCCCATTGCCTTTAACTTCCGAAGACCCAAGAGCAGAGCTTCGTATTTAGCAATATTGTTTGTACAACTGAAATCAAGTCTTGCCGCATAACAAGTTTTAACCTTGGAAGGTGAAACCAACACAGCAGCTGCTCCTGCTCCGAAGGTTCCCCAAGATCCATCGCAAAACACTGTCCATGCTTCGGCATCTTTATTCGTTTCTTCCTCCTGAGCCCCTGGCGTCCAGTCAGCAATGAAGTCTGCCAACGCTTGGGACTGAATCGAAGATCTGTGGACATAATCGATACAAAATTCATTGAGCTCTGCAGCCCATTTTCCAATCCTTCCAGTAGCTTCTTGGTTTCTCATAATATCCTTCAAAGGTTGTGAAGAAGGAACAATTATGTTGTAAGCTTGAAAATAATGCCGAAGCTTCCTGGAGGCCATCAAAACAGCATACAGTACTTTCTCCAATTCTGTATAATTTTTCTTTGATAAACTAAGAACTTCGGATACAAAATATATTGGGGCCTGCTTCTTGACTTGGCCTTCAAGCTTCTCCTGGACAAGTGCTGCACTTACCGCTGAGTGCGAAGCTGCCACATATAATAACAAAGGAGCCCCTGGCGTTGGTGGAGTTAGTGTTGTTAGATCTATCAAATATTGCTTCAGTTCTTCGAAGGCTCTCTGTTGGACTGGTTCCCATTGAAAAACTTCGGCTGACTTCAGCACTTCGAAAAATGGTAAATTTCTCTCTGCTGATCTAGATATGAATCTGTTGAGAGATGCCAGCCTTCCTGTCAATCTTTGAGCCCCCTTCTTTGTACTTGGTGGTTCCATTCGAAGTATAGCTTCGATTTTGCTTGGATTAGCCTCAATTCCCTTTGTTGAAACTAGACAACCAAGAAATCTCCCCTTCTTCACTCCGAAGACACATTTTTCTGGATTCAGCTTTAAACCAGCCTGTCTGAAATTAGCGAAGGTCTCCTGCAGATCAGCAATGTGATTATCTTGCTTCGTGCTTTTTACAATGATATCATCAACATAAGTTGGCACATTCCTGCCTATCTCAGAATGGAGGACCTTCGCTGTCATTCTGCTGAAACTTCCTCCAGCATTCTTAAGCCCCTCGGGCATCCGAAGGTAACAATATGTTTCACTAGGGGTTATGAAGCTAGTTTTCGGTTCATCCTCCTTCTTCATCCGGATTTGGTGATAGCCTGAATAGCAATCCAGCAGACTCATAAGCTCTGATGAAGCTGCTGCATCGACTAAGGAATCTATCCTAGGCAATGGAAACTCGTCCTTCGGACAGGCCTTATTGAGATCAGTAAAATCGATACACATTCTCCATTTATCATTGGCCTTCTTTACCATAACAGTGTTAGCCAACCATTCTGGGTATTTTACCTCTCTGATAACTCCAGCACTGAGGAGTCTTTTCACTTCATTCCGAGCACCTTCGGCCTTGTCATCAGACATCTTCCGAAGCCTCTGTTTTCTGGGTCTGAAGGATGGATCAACATTGAGTGAGTGTTCAATAACATCCCTGTTGACTCCGCAAAGATCATTAGCTGACCAAGCAAAAACATCTTTGTTGTTGAACAAAAACCTTATCAAGGTTTTCTTCTGTTCTTCGGACAGTTGAGATCCCAAGAGCACCTTCTGTTCTGCTATATCCTCACACAAGAGCATGGGCTTCGGCTGATCAGCCGAAGCAGCTTTTTCCCTTCTGAACTTGTATTGCTCACAAGCTTCAGCTCCATCTATATTATGGATTGCTTTTGAATCTGTCCAATTTCCTTCGGCCCTTCTGGCAGCTTCCTGACTTCCATGAATAGCAATGGGCCCTTGGTCCGAAGGTATCTTCATGCAAAGATAAGCTGGATGAAGAATTGCTTCGAAGGCATTGAGAGTACCACGACCAATGATTGCATTGTAAGGGTATTCCATGTCAACAATATCAAATACAATTTGTTCAGTCCTTGTGTTGTTAATGAATCCGAAGGTTACTAGCATTGTGATTTTTCCAAGTGCTACGATCTGTCTTCCTCCGAAGCCACAAAGGGGATGTGTGGCATCATGGATTTTGTCCTCGGTCTCTTGCATCTGTCTAAAGGTCTTAGCAAATATGATATCAGCTGCGCTGCCTATATCAACCAAAACATTATGGACCAGGAATCCTTTGATCACACAAGAGATAACCATAGCATCGTTGTGTGGGTAATCCTTGAGTTGAAGATCCTCTTGAGAGAAGGTAATTGGAATGTGAGACCATCTTGACTTGATGAAGGGTCCTTGCACCCCAACATGCTGTACCCTTCTCTGTGCCTCCTTCTTCTGCTTCTTGTTGGCTGGCTCTGAGCATGAACCGCCTGTTATCGGGAGTACCAGCTTCGGAGCCGAAGTAGCTCCAGCTTGATTGTTGAACGAAGCCATCAGCTTAAAAAAGTGGAAGTGAGTTCACCGGAGGTGGGCGCCAATGTTGGAGACTTGTTCTCAAATGCTATGAATTAAGAACAAGGCAACATAAAATGTTAAATATTAATGCCCTTCGTCCGCCGAAGCATTATCTCCACAAGGATTTAATGAACTTCGGACGAAGGTCACGAACATAATATTACAAAGGTTTCACCTTCGTAATTAAACTTATAAGGTTAATACAAAGTAAAATAAAACATGGAACACTAAAGGTAAATACATTAAAAATAAATGACATCATTCACATATCTTATTATATGAATTTAAGATATTTGAATACAACCTTTAGGTACATTTATACCTTTGCCTTGACAAAACAATAATTCTCGAGTGATGCGTTAGCAATTACAGGAATGCGTGAACAGTAAAGGAATACTGTTCACTATTTATAGGCACAGGACACAGCTCATGAGGAATTACAATTATGCCCCTCATAAAAGTTTACAACAATGACTCAGACCTTTGAAGGCTAAAAAGATCATTTTATCTTTAAGTCGGTTCAATCCTTCGTCTTCATATATGTTGTAGTTCCGAAGCTTCGTGAACGGTGTCTTCGGCATCATGTTCAAACAGCTTCAGTTGAAACTGTTTCTTTTTGCAGGACCTTCAGCGACGAAGCATGCGCCGAACACAAAGGATCCAAGTTTTCCAGACATCTCATTCAATACAAGAGCTAGTGTAATCAATACAAGACACAATTCAAAAGAATCAAAGCCTCTCCAAGTCCCAAATACACTCCAAACAATTAGTGACTAGAGAGAGAGTTTTGCTCGTGTTCTTTGAGCTCTTGTTCTTGGATCGCTTTCTTCTTCCTCATTCTTGTTCTTCAAGCACTTGTAATCAAAGCAAGAGACACCAAGTGTGTGGTGGTCCTTGTGGGGTCTAAGTGACCCGTTTGATTAAGGAGAAAGCTCACTCGGTCTAGGTGACCGTTTGAGAGAGGGAAAGGGTTGAAAGAGACCCGGTCTTTGTGACCACCTCAACGGGGACTAGGTTCTTTGGAACCGAACCTCGGTAAAACAAATCATCGTGTCATCCGCTTTATTTCTTGATTGATTTGTTTTCGCTCTCTCTTCCGGACTTCGATTTTATTTCTAACGCTAACTCCGGCTTGTAGTTGTGCTTTAAGTTTATATATTTCAGTTTCCGCCTATCCACCCCCCCTCTAGGCGACTTTCAATTGGTATCAGAACCTGATACTTCATTAGAGTTTAACCACTCGAAGTGATGTCGGGAGGATCCGCCAAGAGGGAGATGGAAACGACCACAAGCCACAGGAAGGTTCCATCAAGGGAGTCTGGCTCCAAAGGAAGGGAGGAATCACCTCCCCACGTCAAGTCGCACCGGAGTGGCGACAAGAAGAAGATGATGAAGAAAGTTGTCTACTAGAAGACTGATTCTTCGTCACCCTCCACCTCTGGCTCCGACACTCCGTCTGTCACTTCTAAGCGCCATGAGCGCAAAAAGTTTAGTAAGATCCCCCTACGCTATCCCCACATTTCTAAACACACTCCTTTACTTTCCGTCCCATTAGGCAAATCACCGGTTTTTGACGGTGAAGATTATTGTATGTGGAGTGATAAAATGAGGCATTATCTAACCTCACTCCACGCTAGCATTTGGGACATTGTTGAGTTTGGAGCGCAGGTACCATCTGTGAGGGATGAAGGATATGATTCGAACGAGGTCGCCTAAATCTGGCACTTCAACTCCCAAGCCACTACTATACTCCTCGCCTCTCTATGTCGAGAGGAGTATAATAAGGTGCAAGGGTTGAAGGGTGCCCAGGAGATATGGGATGTACTAAAAACCGCACATGAAGGGGATGAGGTGACCAAGATCACCAAGCGGGAGACGATCGAGGGGGAACTCGGTCAATTCATCCTCAACCAAGGAGAGGAGCCACAAGCAATGTATAACCGGATCAAGACCTTGATCAACCAAGTGCGCAACCTCGGGAGCACCAAAATGGGATGACCATGAAATGGTCAAGGTTATTCTAAGATCACTTGTTTTTCGTAATCCTACACAAGTTCAATTAATTTGTGGTGATCCTAGATATAAGCTAATGTCTCCCGAGGAGGTTATAGGAAAATTTGTGAGCTTTGAGTTGATGATCAAAGGCTCCAAACAAATCGTCGAGCAAGGCAGCACCTCCACGCCCGAGGTGCAACCCGTTGCATTCAAAGCGACAGAAGAAAAGAAAGAAGAGTCTACATCAAGTAGGCTCCCCATCGACGCCTCCAAGGTCGACAACGAGGAAATGACGCTCATCATCAAGAGCTTCCGCCAAATCCTCAAGCAAAGGAGGGGGAAGGATTACAAACCCCGCTCCATGAAAGTGTGCTACAAATGTGGTAAGCCCGGTCATTTTATTGCTAAATGTCTATTATCTAGTGATAGTGACAGGGGCGACGACAAGAAGGGAAAGATGAAGGAAAAGAAAAGATACTACAAGAAGGGCGGCGATGCCCATGTATGCTGGGAATGGCACTCCGATGAGAGCTCCACCGACTCCTCCGACGAGGATGCCACCAACATCGTCGTTAACAAGGGCCTCCTCTTCCCCAAAATCGGCCACAAGTGCCTCATAGCAAAGGACGGCAAAAAGAAGAAGGTAAAATCTAGAGCCTTCACTAAATATACAACATCTAGTGATGACGGTAGCTCTAGGGAAGATGAGGATGATTTGCTTAGTCTTTTTGCCAACCTTAATATGCAACAAAAGGAAAAACTAAATGAATTGATAGGTGCTATTCATAAGAAGGATGAACTCTTGGATAGCCAAGAGGAATTCCTTATTAAGGAAAATAAAAAGCATGTTAAGGTAAAGAATGCTTATGCTCAGGAAGTAGAAAAGAATGAAAATTTGACTAAGGAGCTTAGCATTTGCCATGACACCATTTCCAACCTTAGGAATGAAAATGATAATTTATTTGCTAAGGTTGAAAAATCAAATGTTTGTCATGATTCAATTGTCAATCTTAAAAATGATAATGCTAGTTTAATTGCTAAGATTGATAAATTGAATGAATCAATTTCTAGCCTTAAAATTGAAAATGCTAGTTTAATTTCGAAGGCTAAGGAATTGAATGTTTGCAATATTTCTATTTCCAATCTTAGAGATGAGAATGACATGTTACATGCTAAGATTGATGAATTAAATGCTTGCAAACCCTCTACATCTAGTGTTGATCATGTTACTATTTGTACTAGATATAGAGACATTAATGTTGATGCTATTCATGATCACTTAGCTTTAATTAAACAACAAAATAATCACATAGCACAACTAACTAGTAAAATTAATAAGCATGAGATAGAAAATGAAAAGTTTAAATTTGCTAGAAGCATGCTCTATAATGGGAGACACCCTGGCATTAAGGATGGCATTGGTTTCCAACAGGGAAGCAATGTCAAGCTTAATGCCCCCAAAAGATTGTCTAACTTTGTAAAGGGCAAGGCTCCCATGGCTCAGGATAACGAGGGTTGCATTTTATATCCTGCTGGTTATCCTAAGCACAAGATTAGGAGAATTCATGCAAAGAAGTCTCATTCTGTTTCTCACCATGCTTTTATGTATAAGAATGAGGCTTCTAGCTCTAGACATACCACTCATATTAAAATGCCTAAAAACAAAACTCCTACTACATCAAATGATTCTAATGTTTCATTTAAAACTTTTGATGCATCTTATGTGCTTACTAACAAATCAGGTAAAGTAGTTGCCAAATATGTTGGGGGCAAACACAAGGGCTCCAAGACATGTGTTTGGGCACCCAAGGTGCTTGTTTCTAATGTGAAAGGACCCAAGACCGTTTGGGTACCTAAGAACAAGGCCTAAATTTGTTTTGTAGGTTTATGCATCCGGAGGCTCAAGTTGGATAAATGATAGCGGGTGCACAAACCACATGACAGGGGAGAAAACAATGTTCTCCTCCTACGAGAAAAACGATGATCCCCAAAGAGCTATCACATTCGGGGATGGAAATCAAGGTTTGGTCAAAGGACTTGGTAAATTGCTATATCACCTGACCATTCCATTTCTAATGTTTTTCTTGTAGATTCTTTAGATTATAACTTGCTTTCAGTTTCTCAATTATGCAAAATGGGTTACAACTGTCTTTTTACAGATATAGGTGTTACTGTCTTTAGAAGAAGTGATGATTCAGTAGCATTTAAGGGAGTATTAAAGGGTCAGGTATACTTAGTTGATTTTAATAGAGTTGAACTCAATAATTGCTTAATTGCTAAGACTAATATGGGTTGGCTCTGGCATCGCCAACTAGCCCATGTTGGGATGAAGAATCTTCACAAACTTCTAAAGGGAGAACACATTTTGAGACTAACAAATGTTCATTTTGAGAAAGACAGGGTGTGTAGCGCATGTCAAGCAGGGAAGCAAGTTGGTACCCATCATCCTCACAAGAACATCATGACGACCGACAGGCCGCTTGAGCTACTCCACATGGATTTATTCGGCCCGATCGCTTACATAAGCATCGGCGGGAGTAAGTATTGTCTTGTAATTGTGGATGATTATTCTCGCTTCACTTGGGTATTCTTTTTGCAGGAAAAATCTCAAACCCAAGAGACCTTAAAGGGATTATTGAGACAGGCTCAAAATGAGTTCGGATTAAGAATAAAAAAGATAAGAAGCGATAACAGGACAGAGTTCAAGAACTCTCAAATTGAAGGCTTTCTTGAGGAGGAGGGCATCAAGCATGAGCTCTCTTCTCCCTACACACCTCAACAAAATGGTGTAGTGGAGAGGAAAAATAGAACTCTACTGGACATGGCAAGGACCATGCTTGATGAGTACAAGACTCCGGACCGATTTTGGGCCGAGGCGATTAACACCGCCTGCTACTCCATCAACCGGCTCTATCTTCATCGAATCCTCAAGAAGACATCATATGAACTCCTCACCGGTAAAAAGCCCAATGTTTCATATTTTAGAGTCTTTGGTAGGAAATGCTTTATTCTTGTTAAAAGAGGTAGAAAATCTAAATTTGCTCCTAAGGCTGTAGAAGGCTTTTTACTTGGTTATGACTTAAACACAAGGGCATATAGAGTCTTCAACAAATCCACTAGATTAGTTGAGGTTTCTTGTGACATTGTGTTTGATGAGACTAATGGCTCCCAAGTGGAGCAAGTTGATCTTGATGAGCTAGATGATGAAGAGGCTCCATGCGTCGCGCTAAGGAACATGTCCATTGGAGATGTGTGTCCTAAGGAATCCGAAGAGCCCACTCAAGCTCAAGATCAACTGTCATCTTCCATGCAACCATCTCCACCAACCCAAGATGAGGATCAGGCTCAAGACAATGAAGAAGAAGATCAAGAAGATGAGCCACCTCAAGAGGAGGACAATGATCAAGGGGAGATTGTAATACTCAAAAGAGCAATAATGAGAATTGAGATAATATCAATAATTTGTGGCCTCTACTTATCATTACATGTGATCAACCCTAGTTCAAAAGTGGATAATTAAAACAAAGAACACATAAATAACATGTGCATCATGCTGGAGTTTATTGGATTGTGCATTTGTGGATAATAAAAATAAAAGTATCAATAGCAATGTGTGAATGTGCCCACAACTTCCAAACCCTAATTTGAAAACAAAGCCATGAAAATGGAGAAGGAAAGAAAGAAATATCATATAATACAAAATAAATTTATAAACATATAACTTCATCACAATTTGTTATAACCAAGTGGAACATTTAGACTGTGTACAAACGTGCCACAAAGTTGGATGTAAATTGAGGTTTTGAAATTGGAATTCAAAATGAATAAAGAACAAAACAGAAAAGAAAAGAATAAAGAAGGAAAATGGCAAGAACAGACATTGGGCCGGATTCATGCCATCGGCCCAATTTGTGTTTCATCCGCGCAGCCAGTCACACTTCACCAAACCCTGACCGTCGGTCTCCTCTTGCCGCCAGGTGGGCCCGTGGCCACGGCATCACTCCCGCTGCCAGCCTTGGCTCCACGCTGACGCGCCGACGCTCTGTTACTCCGACGCATGGGCCTGGGGATCCCAGTCTCACATTCCCTCGCGCACGTCCTCTGTTGGTTCTCTGCCCGTGGGCCTCTGCGTTCAACAATTTTGCGTCACTGCCGGGTGGGCCTTCTTCGTTGTTCTTCTTCCCTGGTCGCGCTCAACAACCTAGCCGCCATTTTCTCCGTTTAGTACGCGCCGCCGCTCCCTTCGTGGAACCGCTGCAATGACCGCAGCTGTGCAACCGATTGCCGATTCGCGCGCGCCGAACGCCCGGGTCACGCGCAGCATTAGCGCCCTGTACCACGCTGTCTCTGCGGCATAAAATCCCCTCTCCCTCGTGGCAGCCTCCCCTTGCGTTCTCCCTGTTTTTCCATAGCCTCAGGATCGCGTCGCGCCGCCTGCGTAAGACCCCTCTCCGTCTAGAAGATCACCTCCATCTGCTACCCAACGCTCGCCGTCCAGCTTCTGGAACCTGGAGGGAAGAATTCGGCCGCCGAAGAAGCGCGCGGGCGGGTCTGGGGTATGTGCCTCGGCGACTTGCCGTACTCACCCTCCTCCTCGTCGCCAGGTTCGCAGCCTCGCCATTGAAGGTTGCAGGCGGTGTTGATAAAGGAGTCACCCCCGGCCTGTGGTCGCTGCCGTGAAACCACCGCACGGCGTGGAGGACTTCTCTGCTGCCGCGACCTACGGTACAGGTACCTCTCTTCCGTGTATACATATCGCTCCATAGATTTTGCCACCTAGTAGAAAGGGATGGGCCATCGGGGGGGGTAGTAGTCCGTCGATATCGATGATGTGGCCTGCCGAGTCAACTGACCAGCGATGGCATTGGGAGATTGATGATGGCCATCTGCCGTCGGATGTAGATGAGTGGTGGGGATTTGGCCTGGAGCATGGCTCGGCCTGGAAGTATGGCTGACCGTCGGATGGTGATCGTCCGCACCACGAAGTCAGGTCCACGTTTTAATCGTGCGCGTTGATCTAGAATCTGACGGTCCGCACTGTGAACCGGTATGATTAAGACTGGGATCTAATCCTAGCGGCCGGTTTTTGATCGAGCGGCCGAGATCTAGAGATACCCCTTCGCCGTGCCTATTTGTTAAAGAGCCCCTGTAGTTTTACGGAATTAACCCGCCGTCCCTTGTCGCGGTGCACTGTGTCTCGGGATTGTTTCGTGGAGACCCCTGCACTTCTCTGTATTAGTGTGCCTAGTCCAGGAAGCTAAGAAATTAGATAAATGGAATTAGAAAATGATATTTAATACAAAAATAAATGCTAGAATGTGTTTAAATCATAGAAATTTCATATGATGTCCAAATTAGTTCATTCTAATTCCTATAATTCTATAATATTATTGTTTATCACATAGTACCTCTGTTTTGACATTAAAGTCACATTAAAATTCATTTCCTAATTAATCTTATATCAAATCCATAAAACCTTAGGAAATTCATAACTTCGTCATTTTAATTCCGATTTGATCCGGTTCAAGTTGCGTTAGTCTCGTAGCAACGCGTAGATCATTATTATGCAGTATATTCTTATGTTTGGTGTGATGTTAATTTTATCTATACCATGTTTATTTGTATTGCTACTACTAGTGCGAGGACTCGTGTCATCTAAAGCAAGTTGGTACCTGGAATCTCAAGTGCCAGGCAAGTTGTGCCCTTGATCACTTACTTTCCCAGCCATGTTCTTATTAATTTTAATGATCTGCATAGGATAATTTTGATGGGAGCCTTTATGTTACCCCAGTTTTGATTACCTCTATACCTTGTTCACCCCTGAAATATTTTTGGGTAGTACTTGCTATTGCTTTATGTGGATTGGGTATGGAGATGCACTATTCATGACTATTCTGTTATTAACTTGTTATTATTATTGTTCATGTTAAGATCATTAAATTAATGGGAACATGGAGCGACCACCCGGGAAAACAGTGCTACCACAAGGGTATAATGGGACGCCCTTGGCTGACTAATTAGGAAAGCTAGTGGAAGACTACCTTACCTGAAAGGGGCAAGGGCAGTAGGGGAGAGGTCAGTGCGGGGAGGTCCCTGGTTGATTTTGCTGCGATGGCTGTCAGCCAGGAACCCTGTACTGGATCTTCCTATAAACTGTAGCGGGTTTTCGGAAGCTAGTGGAACTTTGTAAAGGCCTCGTAGTGGATCCCTAGCCATTCACCTCGGTAGTGTCTAAGGGCCTTGCAAACCCAGGCGACATGGGATACACGACTTGTGGGTAAAGATGCGCAACCTCTGCAGAGTGTAAAACTAGTATACTAGCCGTGCTCACGGTCAAGAGCGGCTCGGACCCTCACATGATTAATTATGGAACTTAAATTTAATTTGACATTTGCATCGCATTTGGGATTATTTTACTATTACTGTTCTTTATTATTATTAAGGTTTGGTATTTACTTACACTTAGTAATTGCTAATAAAATTTTGACCAACTTATAAAAGCAATGCTCAGCCTCAGCCTTTATTCCATTGATCAGCCTTACACTTCATGAACTCCCACCTTTGGTGAGTTCATGCCACATTATTCCCCACGACTTGTTGAGCTATGAACGTATGTGAGCTCACTCTTGCTGTCTCACACCCCCCCACACAGGAGAAGAACAGGTGGTTCAGGAGGAGCCACAAGGCGAGGAGTATGATCTGATCTAGGTGGCGTTTCTCAGTCGACATTGGCGCCAACGATCCTTAGTTCGTTTTATGTTTACACTTTTATTTTGTAATAAGTCTTCCGCTATGTAATAATTACTCTGATGTTTTATGACATTTATCTCTATACACTCTGTTATTATATATGTTGTCTTCTTGGCGCATGTATGAGATGTACCCGGCTTTGTTCCTTAAAACCGGGTGTTACAGAAGTGGTATCAGAGGAAATGTTGACTGTAGGACGAAACCTAGATAGAATGGACAAACCCTTACTTACTTATCTCATTCTGATTCATTCTACACTTACCTTACTCTGATTCTTTCTACACTTATCTTGATCCTGTCCCACCTTCTACTGTTCCACTCTGATCATTCTTACCTTTTCTACTCCAAGACAAGACGGATTTCACACCTTGGAATCCCTACCCCTATGACATTCTTAAGAGTTAGGGAAGCCTAAGAAAAAATTAAAATTATTTTCTCTATTAAAAATGTTGGTTGATTGTTCTGGTGATCAATGCCTGATTTGCTTCTTTGATTGATTGAAATAGTATAGTTGTGCATCTTAGCATGTACCACCATAAGGTAATGTATTAGCTTTAGTAGGTGACACACTAATCTACTTAGCTAATAAATCCCCCACAGTAACATCCCTCGTAATTACATGCCTTGTCTACAATCCTTTCTTTCTTACCTGTGTTCCTAACCCAGATGGACTCTATTGTGTTAGAAGAGAGCACTATAGACGTGATCCTTGGTATGTCATGGTTAAGAAAGGCAAAGGTAGTTTATACACTGTGCTAAAGGAACCATAGAAATCACCAGTTCCAAAGGAGAAAGATTTGAAGTTGGAATTGCAGTAACTACCACCATCAGACTAGCGACATTCATAGTAGATGGGAAGTTTGTTGGTGTCAACATCCGTGTGGTTAGAGATTTTTCGGATGTCTTTCCAGAGGAGTTACCAGGGATGCCACCAGATAGGGAAGTTGAGTTTGTCATGGATCTCTTACCTGGGACTGCTCCTATTTCTAAACGGCTATACAGAATGTCCGTAGAAGAACTAAAGGAGCTTAAGAAGCAATTAACGGAATTACAAGAGGCTGAGTACATTCGTTCGAATTCTTCACCTTGGGGGAGCGCCAGTTCTATTTGTGCAGAAGAAAGATGGATCACAAAGGATGTGCGTGGATTATAGATCCCTTAATGAAGCTACTGTGAAGAACAAGTATCCGTTACCCCGCGTTGAGGATTTATTTGATCAGATGAGAGGTGCTAGAGTATTCTTGAAGATTGATCTCCGATCGGAATACCATCAAATGAAGATTAGGTCATCAGATATTCCCAAGACAGATTTCTCGACTCGATATGGATTATATGAGTTCACCGTTATGTCATTTGGACTAACTAATGCACCAGCTATTTTATGGATCTAAAGAATAAGGTGTTCATGATCTGGACAGATTCGTCGTGGTTTTCATCGATGATATTCTTATCTATTGTAAGAGTGATAGCGATCATGAGGAACATCTGAGGTTGGTGCTACAGAAGTTACGAGATAATCAACTCTATGCTAAGTTCAGCAAGTGCGAGTTTTGGATTGACAAGGTGCCATTCCTTGGTCATATTATTTCTAATGGAGGAATAGCAGTGGATCCTGCTAAAGTGAAGGAGATAATGGAGTGGAGAGTGCCCACTACAGTTACTGAGATTCGGAGTTTCTTGGGACTCGCAGGATATTATCGGAGATTTATTGAAGGATTTTCTAAGATTGCTAAGCCCATGACATTGCTTTTGGAGAAGGGAAAAGAATTTAAGTGGGACGAGAAGTGTTAAGACAGCTTTGATCAATTAAAGATGAGATTAATGTCATCACTAGTGTTAGTTATGCCAGATCTGCATAAGGGATTTGACATTTATTGTGATGCCTGTGGCCAAGGCTTAGGATGTGTGCTCATGCAAGGACATGTGATTGCCTACACGTCACGTCAGTTACGGAAACAAGAGTTGAACTACCCCACTCATGACCTAGAACTGACAGCTGTTGTGCATGCGCTTAAGATTTGGAGACATTATATTATGGGAACTAAGTGCCAAGTATACACGGACCATAAGAGTTTGAAGTATATATTCACTCAGAAGGATCTCAACCTGAGGCAACGCCGTTGGTTGGAGCTCATTAAAGATTATGACTTGGAGATTCACTATCACCCAGGCAAGGCGAATTTGGTTGCAGATGCCTTGAGTCGGAAGGAGCATGTTCACTCCGCTTTCGTTGTCCAGCTACCTGATGAATTAGCAAAGGATTTTGAGAGGCTCAACCTGGGAATTGTTACACATACGGAAGGAGTTACTACTGAATTGGAACCTACCTTGGAGCAAGAAATTCGTAAAGGTCAGGTTGGTGATGCCAAAATCCAGGAGATCAAGGATCTGATAACAGAGGGTAGAGGCCCGGAGTTCACAGAGGATGAGCAAGGCACGATATGGTTCAAGAATCGGATCTGTGTCCCCGATATTGATAGTCTTCGGGAAACCATATTGAAGGAAGCACATGATTCAGTTTACTCTATTCATCCTGGGAGTACTAAGATGTATCAGGATTTAAAGCAAAAGTATTGGTGGTATGGACTAAAGAGAGATGTGGCTGCACATGTGGCTATGTGCGATGTGTGTCGAAGAGTTAAGGCTGAACACCAGAGGCCAGCCGGACTACTGCACCCACTAAAGATACCTGAGTGGAAATGGGAAGAGATTGGCATGGACTTCATTGTTGGATTACCCCGCACGTCTGCTGGTTATGATTCTATATGGGTGATTGTGGACAGGCTAACCAAGGTAGCCCACTTTATTCCAGTGAAGACCACGTATTCAGGTGCCAAGTTGGCAGAGTTGTACATGGCACGGATTGTATGCTTACATGGTGTGCCAAAGAAGATCGTGTCTGATCGAGGATCACAGTTTACCTCTCGGTATTGGAAGAAGTTGCACGAGTCATTGGATACAAGATTAAATTTTAGTTCGGCTTACCATCCCCAGACTGATGGGCAGACTGAGAGGACTAACCAAGTACTGGAAGATATGTTAAGAGCTTGTGCCCTTAAGCATGGTGGTAGTTGGGATAAGAGTCTACCATATGCTGAGTTCTCATATAATAATAGCTGTCAGGCCAGTTTGAAGATGTCACCGTTTGAGGCTTTGTATGGCAGAAAGTGCAGGACTCCCTTGTATTGGAATCAAACTGGTGAAAGGCAGTTGTTTGGGCCTGAGATTATACAAGAAGCAGAGGAACAAGTTCAGCAAATAAGGGAGAATTTGAGAACTGCACAATCCAGGCAGAAAAGTTATGCTGACACCCGGAGAAGACTGCTTGAGTTTAAGGAGGGTGATTATGTCTATTTGAAGGTGTCACCACTCCGGGGTATGAGTAGATTCAAAGTTAAGGGCAAATTGTCCTCTCGCTATATTGGACCATTCAGAATTTTTTTTAGGCAAGTTGGATAGATGGCCTATCAACTCGAACTACCTGATAATCTATCTGATGTGCACAATGTATTTCATGTGTCTCAACTTAAAAAGTGTCTCCGTGTCCCTAAGGAACAGTTACCAATGGAAGAGTTCAGTGTTTGGAGTGATTTGACTTACAAGGAGTATCCTGTCAAGATTCTTGATACATTGACTTGAGTTACAAGAAATAAGTTATATAGATGTGCAAAGTACAATGGAGTCACCATGGAGATAATGAAGCAACATGGGAAAGAGAAGAAGAGCTTCGCATAGATTTTCCCCATCTTTTCCATAGTCCTTTCTTAAATCTCGAGGACGAGATTCCTTTTAAGGGGGGTAGGATTTGTAATACTCAAAAGAGCAATAATGAGAATTGAGATAATATCAATAATTTGTGGCCTCTACTTATCATTACATGTGATCAACCCTAGTTCAAAAGTGGATAATTAAAACAAAGAACACATAAATAACATGTGCATCATGCTGGAGTTTATTGGATTGTGCATTTGTGGATAATAAAAATAAAAGTATCAATAGCAATGTGTGAATGTGCCCACAACATCCAAACCCTAATTTGAAAACAAAGCCATGAAAATGGAGAAGGAAAGAAAGAAATATCATATAATACAAAATAAATTTATAAACATATAACTTCATCACAATTTGTTATAACCAAGTGGAACATTTAGACTGTGTACAAACGTGCCACAAAGTTGGATGTAAATTGAGGTTTTGAAATTGGAATTCAAAATGAATAAAGAACAAAACAGAAAAGAAAAGAATAAAGAAGGAAAATGGCAAGAACAGACATTGGGCCGGATTCATGCCATCGGCCCAATTTGTGTTTCATCCGCGCAGCCAGTCACACTTCACCAAACCCTGACCGTCGGTCTCCTCTTGCCGCCAGGTGGGCCCGTGGCCACGACATCACTCCCGCTGCCAGCCTTGGCTCCACGCTGACGCGCCGACGCTCTGTTACTCCGACGCATGGGCCTGGGGATCCCAGTCTCACATTCCCTCGCGCACGTCCTCTGTTGGTTCTCTGCCCGTGGGCCTCTGCGTTCAACAATTTTGCGTCACTGCCGGGTGGGCCTTCTTCGTTGTTCTTCTTCCCTGGTCGCGCTCAACAACCTAGCCGCCATTTTCTCCGTTTAGTACGCGCCGCCGCTCCCTTCGTGGAACCGCTGCAATGACCGCAGCTGTGCAACCGATTGCCGATTCGCGCGCGCCGAACGCCCGGGTCACGCGCAGCATTAGCGCCCTGTACCACGCCGTCTCTGCGGCATAAAATCCCCTCTCCCTCGTGGCAGCCTCCCCTTGCGTTCTCCCTGTTTTTCCATAGCCTCAGGATCGCGTCGCGCCGCCTGCGTAAGACCCCTCTCCGTCTAGAAGATCACCTCCATCTGCTACCCAACGCTCGCCGTCCAGCTTCTGGAACCTGGAGGGAAGAATTCGGCCGCCGAAGAAGCGCGCGGGCGGGTCTGGGGTATGTGCCTCGGCGACTTGCCGTACTCACCCTCCTCCTCGTCGCCAGGTTCGCAGCCTCGCCATTGAAGGTTGCAGGCGGTGTTGATAAAGGAGTCACCCCCGGCCTGTGGTCGCTGCCGTGAAACCACCGCACGGCGTGGAGGACTTCTCTGCTGCCGCGACCTACGGTACAGGTACCTCTCTTCCGTGTATACATATCGCTCCATAGATTTTGCCACCTAGTAGAAAGGGATGGGCCATCGGGGGGGTAGTAGTCCGTCGATATCGATGATGTGGCCTGCCGAGTCAACTGACCAGCGATGGCATTGGGAGATTGATGATGGCCATCTGCCGTCGGATGTAGATGAGTGGTGGGGATTTGGCCTGGAGCATGGCTCGGCCTGGAAGTATGGCTGACCGTCGGATGGTGATCGTCCGCACCACGAAGTCAGGTCCACGTTTTAATCGTGCGCGTTGATCTAGAATCTGACGGTCCGCACTGTGAACCGGTATGATTAAGACTGGGATCTAATCCTAGCGGCCGGTTTTTGATCGAGCGGCCGAGATCTAGAGATACCCCTTCGCCGTGCCTATTTGTTAAAGAGCCCCTGTAGTTTTACGGAATTAACCCGCCGTCCCTTGTCGCGGTGCACTGTGTCTCGGGATTGTTTCGTGGAGACCCCTGCACTTCTCTGTATTAGTGTGCCTAGTCCAGGAAGCTAAGAAATTAGATAAATGGAATTAGAAAATGATATTTAATACAAAAATAAATGCTAGAATGTGTTTAAATCATAGAAATTTCATATGATGTCCAAATTAGTTCATTCTAATTCCTATAATTCTATAATATTATTGTTTATCACATAGTACCTCTGTTTTGACATTAAAGTCACATTAAAATTCATTTCCTAATTAATCTTATATCAAATCCATAAAACCTTAGGAAATTCATAACTTCGTCATTTTAATTCCGATTTGATCCGGTTCAAGTTGCGTTAGTCTCGTAGCAACGCGTAGATCATTATTATGCAGTATATTCTTATGTTTGGTGTGATGTTAATTTTATCTATACCATGTTTATTTGTATTGCTACTACTAGTGCGAGGACTCGTGTCATCTAAAGCAAGTTGGTACCTGGAATCTCAAGTGCCAGGCAAGTTGTGCCCTTGATCACTTACTTTCCCAGCCATGTTCTTATTAATTTTAATGATCTGCATAGGATAATTTTGATGGGAGCCTTTATGTTACCCCAGTTTTGATTACCTCTATACCTTGTTCACCCCTGAAATATTTTTGGGTAGTACTTGCTATTGCTTTATGTAGATTGGGTATGGAGATGCACTATTCATGACTATTCTGTTATTAACTTGTTATTATTATTGTTCATGTTAAGATCATTAAATTAATGGGAACATGGAGCGACCACCCGGGAAAACAGTGCTACCACAAGGGTATAATGGGACGCCCTTGGCTGACTAATTAGGAAAGCTAGTGGAAGACTACCTTACCTGAAAGGGGCAAGGGCAGTAGGGGAGAGGTCAGTGCGGGGAGGTCCCTGGTTGATTTTGCTGCGATGGCTGTCAGCCAGGAACCCTGTACTGGATCTTCCTATAAACTGTAGCGGGTTTTCGGAAGCTAGTGGAACTTTGTAAAGGCCTCGTAGTGGATCCCTAGCCATTCACCTCGGTAGTGTCTAAGGGCCTTGCAAACCCAGGCGACATGGGATACACGACTTGTGGGTAAAGATGCGCAACCTCTGCAGAGTGTAAAACTAGTATACTAGCCGTGCTCACGGTCAAGAGCGGCTCGGACCCTCACATGATTAATTATGGAACTTAAATTTAATTTGACATTTGCATCACATTTGGGATTATTTTACTATTACTGTTCTTTATTATTATTAAGGTTTGGTATTTACTTACACTTAGTAATTGCTAATAAAATTTTGACCAACTTATAAAAGCAATGCTCAGCCTCAGCCTTTATTCCATTGATCAGCCTTACACTTCATGAACTCCCACCTTTGGTGAGTTCATGCCACATTATTCCCCACGACTTGTTGAGCTATGAACGTATGTGAGCTCACTCTTGCTGTCTCACACCCCCCCACACAGGAGAAGAACAGGTGGTTCAGGAGGAGCCACAAGGCGAGGAGTATGATCTGATCTAGGTGGCGTTTCTCAGTCGACATTGGCGCCAACGATCCTTAGTTCGTTTTATGTTTACACTTTTATTTTGTAATAAGTCTTCCGCTATGTAATAATTACTCTGATGTTTTATGACATTTATCTCTATACACTCTGTTATTATATATGTTGTCTTCTTGGCGCATGTATGAGATGCACCCGGCTTTGTTCCTTAAAACCGGGTGTTACAGAGATGACCATGATCAAGACAACGAAGATGATCAAGAAGAACAGGGTCAAAGACCGCCTCATCCAAGAGTCCACCAAACGATTCAAAGAGATCACCCCGTGAACTCCATCCTCGGCGATATTTATAAGGGGGTAACCACTCGATATCGTGTCGCTCATTTTTGTGAACATTACTATTTTGTGTCTTCTATTGAGCCATACAGGGTGGAAGACACATTAAGAGATTCGGATTAGGTGTTGGCAATGCAAGAGGAGCTCAACAACTTCACGAGGAATGAGGTATGTCATCTTTGAAAGGGAATTAGGCTTACACCTAGTTCCTAAATAATTTTGGTGGTTGAATTGCCCAACACAAATAATTGGACTAACTAGTTTGCCCAAGTGTATAGATTATACAGGTGTAAAAGGTTCACACTCAGCCAATAAAAAGACCAAGTTTTGGATTCAATAAAGGAGCAAAGGGGCAACCGAAGGCACCCCTGGTCTGGCGCACCGGACTGTCCGGTGTGCCACCGGACAGTGAACAGTACCTGTCCGGTGCACCAGGGGACTCAGACTCAAACTCTTCGCCTTCGGGAATTCTCAGAAGCCGGCGCGCTATAATTCACCGGACTGTCCGGTGTGCACCGGACATGTCCGGTGCTCCAAGGAAGCTCGGCCTCCTGAACTCGCCAGCCTCGGGTTCGCGCGGCAGCCGCTCCACTAAAATTCACCGGACTGTCCGGTGTGCACCGGACTGTCCGGTGTGCCAGCGGAGCAACGGCTCCCTGCGGCGCCAACGGCTCCCTGCGGAGCATTTAATGCGCGCACAGCGCGCGCAGAAGTCAGAATCGCCCATGCCGGTGCACCGGACATCAAACAGTGCATGTCCGGTGTGCACCGGACACCCAGGCGGGCCCACAAGTCAGAAGCTCCAACGGTCAGAATCCAACGGCAGTGATGACGTGGCAGGGGCACCGGACTGTCCGGTGTGCACCGGACTGTCCGGTGCGCCATCGAGCAGAAGCCTCCAGCCAACGGTCAAGTTTGGTGGTTGGGGCTATAAATACCCCAACCACCCCACCATTCATTGCATCCAAGTTTTCCACTTCTCAACTACTACAAGAGCTCTAGCATTCAATTCTAGACACACTAAAGAGATCAAATCCTCTCCAATTCCACACAAAGCCCTAGTGACTAGTGAGAGTGATTTGCCGTGTTCATTTGAGCTCTTGTGCTTGGATTGCTTCTTTTCTTTCTCACTTGTTCTTGAGATCACAACTCCATTGTAATCAAGGCAAGAGGCACCAATTGTGTGGTGGCCCTTGCGGGGAAGTTTTGTTCCCGGCTTTGATTAGAGAAGAGAAGCTCACTCGGTCCGAGGGACCGTTTGAGAGAGGGAAGGGTTGAAAGAGACCCGGCCTTTGTGGCCTCCTCAACGGGGAGTAGGTTTGCAAGAACCGAACCTCGGTAAAACAAATCTCCGTGTCTCACTTGCTTATTCGCTTGGGATTTGTTTTGCGCCCTCTCTCTCGGACTCGTTTATATTTCTAACGCTAACCCGGCTTGTAGTTGTGTTTATATTTGTAAATTTCAGTTTCGCCCTATTCACCCCCCCTCTAGGCGACTATCAATTGGTATCAAAGCCCGGTGCTTCATTAGAGCCTAACCGCTCGAAGTGATGTCGGGAGATCACGCCAAGAAGGAGATGGAGACCGGCGAAAAGCCCACTACAAGCCAAGGGAGCACTTCATCGGAAGAGTCCCGCACCAAAAGGAGGGAGAAGAAGAAGAGCTCCTCCAACAAAGGGAAGGAGAAGAAATCTTCTTCTCATCACAAAGAGAAGAAGGAAAAATCTTCTTCCCACAAGCCGCATCGGAAAGGCGACAAGCACAAGAGGATGAGGAAGGTGGTCTACTACGAGACCGACACTTCATCAACATCGACCTCCGACTCCGATGCGCCCTCCGTCACTTCTAAGCGCCAAGAGCGCAAGAAGTATAGTAAGATCCCCCTACGCTACCCTCGCATTTCCAAACATACACCTTTACTTTCCGTCCCACTAGGCAAACCACCAACTTTTCATGGTGAAGATTACGCTAGGTGGAGCGATTTAATGCGATTTCATCTAATCTCGCTCCACAAAAGCATATGGGATGTTGTTGAGTTTGGTGCGCAGGTACCATCCGTAGGGGATGAAAACTATGATGAGGATGAGGTGGCCCAAATCGAGCACTTCAACTCTCAAGCCACAACCATACTCCTTGCCTCTCTAAGCAAGGAAGAATACAACAAAGTGCAAGGGTTGAAAAATGCAAAGGAGATTTGGGATGTGCTCAAAACTGCGCACGAGGGAGATGAGCTCACCAAGATCACCAAGCGGGAAACGATCGAGGGGGAGCTCGGTCGGTTCCGGCTTCACAAAGGGGAGGAGCCACAACACATGTACAACCGGCTCAAGACTTTGGTGAACCAAGTGCGGAACCTCGGGAGCAAGAAGTGGGACGACCACGAAGTGGTAAATGTTATTTTAAGATCTCTCATTTTTCTAAATCCCACTCAAGTTCAATTGATTCGTGGTAATCCTAGATACACTAAAATGACCCCCGAGGAAGTTATCGGGCATTTTGTAAGTTTTGAGTGCATGATAGAAGGCTCGAGGAAAATCAACGAGCTTGGCGACACATCCGAAGCTCAACCCGTTGCATTCAAGGCGACGGAAGAAAAGAAGGAGGAGTCTACACCAAGTCGACAACCAATAGACGCCTCCAAGCTTGACAATGAGGAGATGGCGCTCGTCATCAAGAGCTTCCGCCAAATCCTCAAGCAAAGGAGGGGGAAGGACTACAAGTCCCGCTCCAAGAAGGTTTGCTACAAGTGTGGTAAGCCCGGTCATTTTATTGCTAAATGTCCTATATCTAGTGACAGTGACCGAGGCGACGACAAGAAGGGGAGAAGAAAGGAGAAGAAAAGGTACTACAAGAAGAAGGGCGGCGATGCCCATGTTTGTCGGGAATGGGATTCCGACGAAAGCTCAAGCGACTCCTCCGACGACGAGGACGCCGCCAACATCGCCGTCACCAAGGGACTTCTCTTCCCCAACGTCGGCCACAAGTGCCTCATGGCAAAGGACGGCAAAAAGAAGGTTAAATCTAGATCCTCCACTAAATATGAATCCTCTAGTGATGACAATGCTAGTGATGAGGAAGATAATTTGCGTTCCCTTTTTGCCAACCTTAACATAGCTCAAAAGGAAAAATTGAATGAATTGGTTAGTGCTATTCATGAAAAGGATGACCTTTTGGATTCCCAAGAGGATTGTCTAATTAAAGAAAACAAAAAACATGTTAAGGTTAAAAAGGCTTATGCTCTTGAAATTGAGAAATGTGAAAAATTATCTAGTGAGCTAAGCACGTGTCGTGAGATGATTGACAACCTTAGAAATGAAAATGCTATTTTAAGTGCTAAGGTTGATACTCATGTTTGTAATGTTTCAATTCCCAATCCTAGAAATAATAATGATGATTTGCTTGCTAGGATTGAAGAATTAAACATTTCTCTTGCTAGTCTTAGATTAGAGAATGAAAATTTGATTGCTAAGGCTAGAGATTTTGATGTTTGCAATACTACCATTTCCGACCTTAGAACTAAGAATGAAATGTTGCATGCTAAGGTTGTAGAACTTAAATCTTGCAAACCCTCTACATCTAATGTTGAGCATGTTTCTATTTGCACTAGATGTAGAGATATTGATGTTAATGTTATTCTTGATCATATGGCTTTAATTAAACAACAAAATGATCATATAGCAAAATTAGATGCTAAAATTGCCGAGCACAACCTAGAGAATGAGAAATTTAAATTTGCTCGTAGCATGCTTTATAATGGGAGACGCCCTGGCATTAAGGATGGCATTAGCTTCCAAAGGGGAGACAATGTCAAACTTAATGCCCCTCCTAAAAATTTGTCTAACTTTGTTAAGGGCAAGGCTCCCATGCCTCAGGATAACAAGGGTTACATTTTGTACCCTGCCGGTTATCCCGAGAGCAAAATTAGGAGAATTCACTCTAGGAAGTCTCACTCTGGCCCTAATCATGCTTTTATGTATAAGGGTGAGACATCTAGCTCTAGGCAACCAACCCGTGCCAAGTTGCCTAGAAAGAAAACTCCTAATGCATCAAATAATCATGCCATTTCATTTAAAACTTTTGATGCTTCTTATGTGCTTACTAACAAATCCGGCAAGGTAGTTGCCAAATATGTTGGGGGCAAGCACAAGGGCTCCAAGACTTGTGTTTGGGTACCCAAAGTTCTTGTGTCTAATGCCAAAGGACCCAAAACCATTTGGGTACCTAAAGTCAAGAACTAAATTTGTTTTGTAGGTTTATGCATCCGGGGGCTCAAGTTGGATACTCGATAGCGGGTGCACAAACCACATGACAGGGGAGAAAAGGATGTTCTCCTCATATGAGAAAAACCAAGATCCCCAACGAGCTATCACATTCGGGGATGGAAATCAAGGTTTGGTCAAAGGACTTGGTAAAATTGCTATATCTCCTGACCATTCTATTTCCAATGTTTTTCTTGTTGATTCTTTAGATTACAACTTGCTTTCTGTTTCCCAATTATGTCAAATGGGCTACAACTG
Organism: Zea mays; assembly: GCF_902167145.1. Taxonomy (NCBI): domain Eukaryota; kingdom Viridiplantae; phylum Streptophyta; class Magnoliopsida; order Poales; family Poaceae; genus Zea; species Zea mays. The sequence goes on from NC_050101.1 coordinate 83,524,607, forward strand.
TCTATTCACTGATGTAGGTGTCACTGTCTTTAGAAGAAGTGATGATTCAATAGCATTTAAGGGAGTGTTAGAGGGTCAGCTATACTTGGTAGATTTTGATAGAGCTGAACTCGACACTTGCTTAATTGCTAAGACTAACATGGGTTGGCTCTGGCACCGCCGACTAGCCCATGTTGGGATGAAGAATCTTCATAAGCTTCTAAAGGGAGAGCACATTTTAGGATTAACAAATGTTCATTTTGAGAAAGACAGGATTTGTAGCGCATGCCAGGCGGGAAAGCAAGTTGGAGTCCATCATCCACACAAGAACATCATGACGACCGACAGGCCGCTTGAGCTACTCCACATGGATCTATTCGGCCCAATTGCTTACATAAGCATCGGCGGGAGTAAGTATTGTCTTGTAATAGTGGATGATTATTCTCGCTTCACTTGGGTATTCTTTTTGCAAGAAAAATCTCAAACCCAAGAGACCTTAAAGGGATTCTTGAGACGGGCTCAAAATGAGTTCGGCTTGAGAATCAAGAAAATTAGAAGCGACAACGGGACGGAGTTCAAGAACTCTCAAATTGAAGGCTTCCTTGAGGAGGAGGGCATCAAGCATGAGTTCTCTTCTCCCTACACACCACAACAAAACGGTGTAGTGGAGAGGAAGAATCGAACTCTATTGGACATGGCAAGAACCATGCTTGATGAGTACAAGACACCGGACCGGTTTTGGGCCGAAGCGGTCAACACCGCCTGCTACGCCATCAACCGGTTATATCTTCACCGAATCCTCAAGAAGACATCCTATGAACTCCTAACCGGTAAAAAGCCCAACATTTCATATTTTAGAGTTTTTGGTAGCAAATGCTTTATTCTTGTTAAAAGAGGTAGAAAATCTAAATTTGCTCCTAAAACTGTAGAAGGTTTTTTACTTGGTTATGACTCAAACACAAGGGCATATAGGGTCTTTAACAAGTCCACTGGACTAGTTGAAGTCTCATGTGACGTTGTGTTTGATGAAACTAACGGCTCTCAAGTAGAGCAAGTTGATCTTGATGAGATAGGTGAAGAACAGGCTCCATGCATCGCGCTAAGGAACATGTCCATCGGGGATGTGTGTCCTAAGGAATCCGAAGAGCCTCCAAATGCACAAGATCAACCATCATCCTCCATGCAAGCATCTCCACCAACTCAAAATGAGGATGAAGCTCAAGTTGATGAAGGGCAAAATCAAGAAGATGAGCCACCTCAAGATGATAGCAATGATCAAGGGGGAGATGCAAATGATCAAGAAAAGGAGGATGAGGAAGAACCAAGACCGCCACACCCAAGAGTCCACCAAGCAATCCAACGAGATCACCCCGTCGACACCATCCTCGGCGACATTCATAAGGGGGTAACTACTCGATCTCGGGTTGCTCATTTTTGTGAACATTACTCCTTTGTTTCCTCTATTGAGCCACACAGGATAGAGGAAGCACTTCAAGATTCAGATTGGGTGGTGGCAATGCAAGAGGAGCTCAACAATTTCACAAGAAACGAGGTATGGCATTTAGTTCCACGTCCTAACCAAAATGTTGTAGGAACCAAATGGGTCTTCCGCAACAAGCAAGATGAACATGGTGTGGTGACAAGGAACAAAGCTCGACTCGTGGCCAAAGGATATTCACAAGTCGAAGGTTTGGATTTCGGTGAAACCTATGCACCCGTAGCTAGGCTTGAGTCAATTCGCATATTATTGGCCTATGCTACTTACCATGGCTTTAAGCTCTATCAAATGGACGTGAAAAGTGCCTTCCTCAACGGACCGATCAAGGAAGAGGTCTATGTTGAGCAACCTCCCGGCTTTGAAGACAGTGAGTACCCTAACCATGTCTATAGGCTCTCTAAGGCGCTTTATGGGCTCAAGCAAGCCCCAAGAGCATGGTATGAATGCCTAAGAGATTTCCTTATTTCTAATGGTTTCAAAGTCGGCAAGGCCGATCCTACACTCTTTACTAAAACTCTTGAAAATGACTTGTTTGTATGCCAAATTTATGTTGATGATATTATATTTGGGTCTACTAATGAGTCTACATGTGAAGAGTTTAGTAGGATCATGACACAGAAATTCGAGATGTCAATGATGGGGGAGTTGAAGTATTTTCTAGGATTCCAAGTCAAGCAACTCCAAGAGGGCACCTTCATTAGCCAAACGAAGTACACTCAAGACATTCTAACCAAGTTTGGGATGAAGGATGCCAAACCCATCAAGACACCCATGGGAACTAATGGGCATCTCGACCTCGACACGGGAGGTAAGTCCGTGGATCAAAAGGTATACCGGTCGATGATTGGTTCATTACTTTATTTATGTGCATCTCGACCGGACATTATGCTTTCCGTTTGCATGTGTGCAAGATTCCAATCCGACCCTAAGGAATCACACCTTACGGCCGTAAAACGAATCTTGAGATATTTGGCTTACACACCTAAGTTTGGGCTTTGGTACCCTCGGGGATCCACATTTGATTTGATTGGTTATTCGGATGCCGATTGGGCGGGGTGCAAAATTAATAGGAAGAGCACATCGGGGACTTGCCAGTTCTTGGGAAGATCCTTGGTGTCTTGGGCTTCAAAGAAGCAAAATTCGGTCGCTCTTTCCACCGCCGAAGCCGAGTATATTGCCGCAGGCCATTGTTGCGCGCAATTACTTTGGATGAGGCAGACCCTGCGGGACTATGGTTACAAATTAATCAAAGTTCCTTTGCTATGTGATAATGAGAGTGCAATCAAAATGGCCGACAATCCCGTCGAGCATAGCCGCACTAAGCACATAGCCATTCGGTATCATTTTCTTAGGGATCACCAACAAAAGGGAGATATCGAGATTTCTTACATTAACACTAAAGATCAATTAGCCGATATCTTTACCAAGCCTCTTGATGAACAATCTTTTACCAGACTTAGGCATGAGCTCAATATTCTTGATTCTAGAAATTTCTTTTGCTAGCTTGCACACATAGCTCCTTTGAATACCTTTGATTATATCTCTTTTATGTACTATGACTAATATGTTTTCAAGTCTATTTCAAACCAAGTCATAGGTATATTGAAAGGGAATTGGAGTCTTCGGCGAAGACAAAGGCTTCCACTCCGTAACTCATGCTTCGCCATCACTCCGAGCAACTCTCTATTCCTTGGGGAGAAATGAGCATCAAAGAAAAGGACTTCATCCTTGGGGGAGAGAGTAAAAGCTCAAAAGCAAAAGGACCGGACTTCGTCTTTGGTATAATCTTAACTCATTCATTTATGACCAAAGAGGAAGAACTTACTTCGAGGGCTCTAATGATTCCGTTTTTGGCGATTCATGCCAAAAAGGGGGAGAAATGAGCCCAAAGCAAAAGGACCGCACCACCACCACCATATTCAAAAACTTAGTGCTTTCCAAAAGTATTTATCATTTGGTATCCTATTGTGTTCAAAAGGGGGAGAAAGTAGTATTTCAAAAATGGTATATCAAAACCCTCTTGAACACTAAGAGGTGGATCTCTTTTAGGGGGAGTTTTGTTTAGTCAAAGGAAAAGCATTTGAAACAGGGGGAGAAAATTTCAAATCTTGAAAATGCTTTACAAACTCTTATTCATTTACCTTTGATTATTTGCAAAAGAACTTTGAAAAGGATTTACAAAAGAATTTGCAAAAACGAAACTCGTGGTGCAAACGTGGTCCAAAATGTTACATAAGAAAGAAACATTCCATGCATATCTTGTAAAGTAGTTATATTGGCTCAATTCCAAGCAACCTTTACACTTACATTATGCAAACTAGTTCAATTATGCACTTCTCTATTTGCTTTGGTTTGTGTTGGCATCAATCACCAAAAAGGGGGAGATTGAAAGGGAATTAGGCTTACACCTAGTTCCTAAATAATTTTGGTGGTTGAACTGCCCAACACAAATAATTGGACTAACTAGTTTGCCCAAGTGTATAGATTATACAGGTGTAAAAGGTTCACACTCAGCCAATAAAAAGACCAAGTTTTGGATTCAATAAAGGAGCAAAGGGGCAACCGAAGGCACCCCTGGTCTGGCGCACCGGACTGTCCGGTGTGCCACCGGACAGTGAACAGTACCTGTCCGGTGCACCAGGGGACTCAGACTCAAACTCTTCGCCTTCGGGAATTCTCAGAAGCCGGCGCGCTATAATTCACCGGACTGTCCGGTGTGCACCGGACATGTCCGGTGCTCCAAGGAAGCTCGGCCTCCTGAACTCGCCAGCCTCGGGTTCGCGCGGCAGCCGCTCCACTAAAATTCACCGGACTGTCCGGTGTGCACCGGACTGTCCGGTGTGCCAGCGGAGCAACGGCTCCCTGCGGCGCCAACGGCTCCCTGCGGAGCATTTAATGCGCGCACAGCGCGCGCAGAAGTCAGAATCGTCCATGCCGGTGCACCGGACATCAAATAGTGCATGTCCGGTGTGCACCGGACACCCAGGCGGGCCCACAAGTCAGAAGCTCCAACGGTCAGAATCCAACGGCAGTGATGACGTGGCAGGGGCACCGGACTGTCCGGTGTGCACCGGACTGTCCGGTGCGCCATCGAGCAGAAGCCTCCAGCCAACGGTCAAGTTTGGTGGTTGGGGCTATAAATACCCCAACCACCCCACCATTCATTGCATCCAAGTTTTCCACTTCTCAACTACTACAAGAGCTCTAGCATTCAATTCTAGACACACTAAAGAGATCAAATCCTCTCCAATTCCACACAAAGCCCTAGTGACTAGTGAGAGTGATTTGCCGTGTTCATTTGAGCTCTTGTGCTTGGATTGCTTCTTTTCTTTCTCACTTGTTCTTGAGATCACAACTCCATTGTAATCAAGGCAAGAGGCACCAATTGTGTGGTGGCCCTTGCGGGGAAGTTTTGTTCCCGGCTTTGATTAGAGAAGAGAAGCTCACTCGGTCCGAGGGACCGTTTGAGAGAGGGAAGGGTTGAAAGAGACCCGGCCTTTGTGGCCTCCTCAACGGGGAGTAGGTTTGCAAGAACCGAACCTCGGTAAAACAAATCTCCGTGTCTCACTTGCTTATTCGCTTGGGATTTGTTTTGCGCCCTCTCTCTCGGACTCGTTTATATTTCTAACGCTAACCCGGCTTGTAGTTGTGTTTATATTTGTAAATTTCAGTTTCGCCCTATTCACCCCCCCTCTAGGCGACTATCAATCTTGTTCCACGTCCTAACCAAAATGTTGTAGGAACCAAATGGGTATTCTGCAACAAGCAAGATGAGCATGATGTGGTGACAAGAAACAAAGCTCGACTTGTAGCCAAGGGATATTCATAAGTCAAACGTTTGTATTTCGGTGAAACCTATGCACCTGTAGCTAGGCTTGAGTCAATTCATATACTACTTGCCTATGCTACTTACCATGGCTTTAAGCTTTATCAAATAGACGTGAAAAGTGCCTTCCTCAATGGACCAATCAAGAGGTCTATGTTGAGCAACCTCCCGACTTTGAAGATAGTGAGTACCCTAATCATGTGTATAAACTCTCAAAGGCGTTTTATGGGCTCAAGCAAGCCCCAAGAGCATGGTATGAATGCCTAAGAGATTTCCTTATCACTAATGGCTTCAAAGTCGGCAAAGCTGATCCTACACTCTTTACTAAAACCATTGCAAATGATTTGTTTGTATGCCAAATTTACGTTGATGATATCATATTTGGGTCTACTAACAAATCTGCTTGTGAAGAGTTTAGTAGGTTAATGATTCAAAAAATCGAGATGTCTATGATGGGGGAGTTGAAGTACTTCTTAGGATTTCAAGTGAAGCAACTCCAAGAGGGCACCTTCATCAACCAAACAAAGTACATTCAAGATATACTTACCAAGTTTGGAATGAAGGATGCAAAGCCCATCAAGACACCCATGGGAACCAATGGGAATCTCGACCTCAACATGGGAGGTAAATCCATAGATCAAAAAGTATACCGGTCGATGATAGGATCTTTACTCTATTATGTGCATCTTGACCGGATATTATGCTTTCTGTATGCATGTGTGCAAGATTCCAAGTCGATCCTAAGGAAGTTCACCTTAGGGCCGTGTTGGAGACTTGTTCTCAAATGCTATGAATTAAGAACAAGGCAACACAAAATGTTAAAGGTTAAGGCCCTTTGTCCTTCGAAGCATTATTTCCCTTAGGACATAATGATCTTCAGACGAAGGTCATGAAGGACATACCTTCATGATTGCAGTATACATTAATGAAAGAAGAAGCATGTAAAATATAGAAGACAGCGTGAATGATTATATAACATTATTAATTCATCTTCTATTATATTATCATGAATAAACAGAAATAATACAGAATTACTTTTGTACCTTCAGCTTGACAGAAGAAAATATTACAAGAGTAATGCACGAGCGAGTACAAATCAGCGTGAACACTACTGGGGTACTGTTCATCTATTTATAGGCACAGGGCGCAGCCTGTGTGAAATTACATTTATACCCTTTACAATTGATTACATTCATGACACAAACTATCATGGGTCAATCTGTCTTTTCATCTTTAAGTCGGTGCAACCCTTCGTCTTAGGCATGACGTTATGCCGAAGTTCCCTGTAAGGTAGCTTCGACATTATTTCCATGTTGATCTTCCGAAGGTGTTTCTTCTTACAGGACCTTCGGCTACGAAGCAGACCCCCAACAGTAGCCCCTTCGCGGTGCTAGATCGTTTTTCGTAACGAGCTTGATCCGTGAAAAATTGTCCTAGGCTTCGGAATGCCGAAGGTCCGAAAAACACCTTCCCTGAGCTCGTTGCCGAGAAACGATTAAAATAATCCGAGAGTGGGGCAGTCCCACCATGTAGCGGGTATGCGTGATCTGCCGATTCATCTTGTACGCACCGTGGTCCATTGTTTAGTGAGTGTGGGTGGTTGTTGAGCGGGTACAGGCAACTTGACGATTCACCTTCACTCCTGCAGCACTATATAAACAGATGGGTAGTTGTGAAGTTACCACAGCATTCATTGCCATTGCACTGTTGTGCTGCTGAAAAATTTAACCATAGCCAAAGCTTTCTCATTGCATTCTTAAGCAAAGCAATGTTTTTGTCTAGCTTCGTCATAAGAGAGAGCTTCGTCACAATCATAAAAACCATCAACGTTCATAAGAACTGCAAGGAATTCAACACCTGATGGCCAGAGTTCGCTCAACTGCTAGGGTGACCCGTGACAGAGAAGAGGCTGAAGCCACAGAGACTGCCCCGATCTCTGAAGTGATGAAACAATCGGGAATGGTTGTGACAGAGGGGGTTACTGACGAAGGTGCACCTGCTGCTGAAGCTGAATAGGCTGACATCGAGGAAGATGATGTTGATGAAGAAGAAGAAGATTACAGCACTCTCATGCCATCCAAACCTAGTCACTTGGACTTTGGAAAATCCACCGTTTCTGAGGCTGATATGCCTATGATGATAAAGTTAGGCTACTTCGGAGAAGCTGAGAAGAAGCTGATTCGTTTTGGCGGAGAAGAAACCACTCCGACACCGGAAAAAGATGAACTTCGAATATCCTGATTATGAGGGATTAAACAAAGGTGCCGAAGGGCAAAACAAAAAAGGATTGTTAGCGTTCTGAGCAGACAGGCTGATAGAATGGTGAAAGAAGATGAGGAGATTCTGAAGAGGAGAAAATCGAGCCTTGAGCCGAAGATAGCTGCTCCGAAGAAGAGGAAAGTTGTGGCTCCAAAGCCAAGAACAACTGAAACAGAAGAAGAGGCTCCTTCAACACCTTCTGCTGCCGACGTGGAAGAAATTTTAAAGGTAATGATTGAATCCTTGCCTATCACGCTAAGTCCACTAGGCCACATCTGATGAAGCTTTTACAGAAGAAGGGGGAGCCCTCGGCAGCGAAGAAGTCTGCTGGGCCAAAAAGGCAGAGAATTATTACTGTTATTGAAGCCATTGAAGAAACACCACCGTCGGCCTCGGCGTCAAAAACACCGGTCGCCGAAGATGCTGCAGCTACCGAGGCTTCCCCCGCCGAAGCTGCAACTGCCGAAGCTGAAACAGCCGAAGATACAAATCTGGAGGGCACTTTTTCTGATATTGATAAGATGCTTTTGAACATGGCCGCAGAAGAAGCTGCTACAGCTACCGAAGAGACCCTGGCCACAGTGCCCAAGAAAGAGAAGGAGATTGCCGAAGATACTTCAGAGGAGAAGGATTTTAATTTTCAAAACATAATTGGTCAAAAGTTGTCTAAGGCTGAGAAGGAAGAGCTGAGGGATTATGCAATATCATGCGGCTATCAACCAGGAGCATTGCTCTTCGGCGGTGTTGACGACGAAAGCTTAGGATGCCTCCGAGACTGAACTAGAGCGAAGGTTATCAGTACTCTGTCGAAGAGTATTGGTTTTTTGAAGCTTGAGCCCGACATCAGCCGTTACTGACGACAGCATATCGTCGGTAGTTTATTTTATTCTAATTTCAAGGTAAAAACTTTACTTTGGCTTTTCATTGTTTTAACGACGAAGGTGTTTTCTGACGAAGGTTGTTTCTGCATAGAGCATGCTATTGAGTAAAGCCTTGAGAATGCAACAGGACCTTGAAGATAAAAAAACATGAGGTTATAATTGAAGGCTTAGAGAGTAAAATAAAAGATCACGAAGCTGCTCTAGAGAAGAAGGATTTTGAACTTCAATCAATGGAAGGCTTACTGGCGGAAGCCCAAGCTAAAATTGCCAGATTGAATAGCGAAGTCCTCGCAAAGACAGAAAAATTGGAACAGGGAAAGCAGAAATTCGATGCGAAGCTTGAGGCTGAAGTTGAAAAAAGTTCAAATTTACAGAAATCATTGAAAGAGCTTCAAGATAAATGCGTAGACTTCGGCAACCGATGCATGCAGCGGCTGAAGCAGGTCTCCAACTCGGTTGGGGCCAGTTCTGAGAAGTTTAATCCTTTAGTTGAAGACCTGCCCGGGACTTTCGAACACATTGAGGGCGAAGTTAATGCTCTTGACGAAGTTATAGCTAGGCACGGCGATTTCTGTGCCCTGCTAGCTTCTCGGGGCATAGCTGTTGCCTTCATGAAAACTGGCTGCACGTATGGGAAAATCGTTAATAGACCAAACTTCAGCTTATCACCAGCAGATCTGATTGATATCCCCAGCCTAGCTCGAAGCATAGGGAATAGATTCATAACACAAATCTGGACAAAGGGCGGGCAAAACTTAGCTGGTGACGAAGCTAGAAGCCACCTCAAGCAGGTAATAAATCCATACTTGATGCTTACCTTCTACTTGAAACTTGAGTTTACCTTATAATGTTTTGTTATGTACAAGATGACGAAGCCGAAGAGCAATGATCCGAAGCTTGGCAGATGGTGATGAAGCTGAAGATACTGCTATGAAAAAACTCTAGAGAAATTCTTGAATTATCGTTATAAAAAATATTGTAATTTGTCAATCAGATGCTGCTCTGTAAATTTGTGCATACCTTGTAATATATTTTTACCTTTTCCGTCCATGTGTGAATTGCTTTGATGTGGACGAAACTTGTATTTTTCGAGCCGAAGGCGAAAAACACCTTCCCTTCTTTTCGTACACAACGAAGCATAAATTTGCTTCTTCTCTTTTTTCCTTGCCGAAGCCTTGTTATTAAAGCCGAAGCAACTGTCTATACTTCTGTGATATGATGATGATGATCCTACGAATGTCTAAATGAATGTATATGAATGCAAATGAATGATGTGATGTATTGTGCAAATGAATGTCCAGACACACGCTTACGAAGCCACACCAAAACTCTTCATTCCCTTAGGAATGACTGAAATCTCTTTGCCGTTTATTTTTCGGCTGCACCGCTTATTTTTCGGTGTAAGTTCTGCATCCCCTTAGGAACGTCTTTTGAACTTCTTCGCCTTCTATTTCGGCGGTATCACCGTTGACTTTTCGGTGTAAGTTCTGCATTCCCTTAGGAACGTCTTTTGAACTTCTTTGCCTTATATTTTGGCGGTATTTGGCTCTGCATTCCTTTAGGAACGACTTTTGAGCAGAAAACTTACGCTGCGCTCCCTTAGGAACGACTTTTTGTAGCTTCGTCGTGCTCTGCATCCCCTTAGGGACGACTTTTGAGCTTCTCCCTGGATTTGTTTTCTCTCTGCATTCGATGGTGCCCGCTCAGATGTTACATTTTTACATTATTTTAAGGGATTTTGCTCTCGTAGAGCTGAATAGAAAAGAAAAATTACAAGCTATGGCCCCATTAAAAACCTTTCTCCCCCTTTGGAAAGGAAAAGGGTGCCATAGGAAAAAATGAAAAAAGATTACATCAAATTACACATAATATCGTCGAAGCTCATCCGCATTCCAAGATCTAGGAATGTCGTTGCCGTCCATATCCTTCAACCTGTAAGAACCGGGCCTTGACGAAGATACCACTAGAAAAGGTCCTTCCCACTTCAGCTGTAGTTTGCCTACTGTGTCCGGATTAGCCACTCTCCGAAGCACCAAATGCCCTGGCTTGATATTTTTCAACCGGACTTTTCTGTCACGCCATTTTATTGTTTCGGCTTGATATTTATTGATATTCTCCACAGCCTGAAGTCTGGTCCCTTCTATAGTGTCTTTTGTCACATGATAATCAGCTTCGTCTTCTGCCGAAGTTGTTGTTCTTATTGACCCCGCTTTAGCTTCTTCTGGGGTAATAGCTTCGTCACCAAACAATAACTTGAATGGCGTAAAACCTGTTGATCTTGATACGGTCGTATTGTGGCTCTAGACTACTTTAATCAACTCGTCTGGCCACTTTCCTCTGGGCTGATTAAAGATTAGCTTCATTATTACTGTCATTATAATACCATTTGCTCTTTCGACAAGTCCATTTGACTCTGGATGTCTGACTGACGCAAAATGAATCTTTGTGCCAATTTGATCACAAAATTCCTTGAAAGCTTCGGCATCAAACTGTGTTCCGTTGTCCACAGTTATAGCCTTCGGCACCCCCAAGCGACAAACAATGTTTTGCCAGAAAAATTTCTGGACTGTGACCGAAGTTATTGTGGCCAAAGGTTTCGCTTCAATCCACTTGGAAAAATATTTTACAGCCACCACAACATATCTTAAATTACCTTGGGCTGGTGGAAGTGGACCTAACAAATCCAGGCCCCATCTTTGCAATGGCCAGGTTGGTTGTATTAACTGGGTTAGCGACGAAGGTTGTTTCTGGTCTCTTGCACATTTTTGACAATTTTTGCACTTTTGAACCAGATCTGCTGCATCTGAAGCTGTCTTCGACCAATAAAATCCTTGTCTGAAGACCTTCCCCAGCAAAGGCCTAGACCCAATGTGAGATCCACACAAACCTGCATGTACTTCCTTCATCAGCTCTATACCTTCAGTTCTGGATAAACACTTGAGAAGTGAAGAGCAGACTCCATGTTTGTACAACTCTCCTTCTATTATCACATATGGTCTTGTTCTTGCCTCTATTCTCTTATTATAAGCTTCGTCATCTGAAAGACAATTACCTTGGAGGAAAGATATAATTTTAGTCCTCCAATCTTCACTATGTACCAGAGAAATAGTAAGCACTACTCTCTCCATGAGCTCAACCGAAGGTGCCTTTATTGTCTCAAAAAATACTTCCGAAGGTAGAGGGAGCCCCTGGGCCGCCGATTTGGCTAGTAAATCTGCATGCTCATTTTCACCTCTTGGGATATTCTTAATAGAAAAACCTTCGAAAGAAGCCTCCAACCTTCGAACTGTATCCAGATATCTTTCAAGCTTCGGATCTCTTGCCTTGCTACTTTTGTCTACATGGCCAGAAATAACTTGAGAATCAGTTTTTAGAATGGCCCTTCTTATTCCCATTGCCCTTAACTTCCGAAGCCCCAACAAGAGTGCTTCGTACTCAGCAATATTATTTGTGCAACTGAAATCAAGCTTGGCTGCATAACATGTTTTGACCTTTGAAGGTGCCACTAGGACCGCAGCCGCTCCTGCACCGAAGGTTCCCCAAGAACCATCGCAGAACACTGTCCAAGCTTCGGCATCTTTGTTTACTTCTTCTTCGTGAGCCCCTGGCGTCCAATCAGCGATGAAGTCTGCTAACGCTTGGGACTAGATTGAGGATCTATGCACATAATCAATGGTGAATTCATTAAGTTCTGCAGCCCATTTCCCAATTCTTCCAGTAGCTTCTTTGTTCCTCATAATATCCTTCAGAGGCTGTGACGAAAGAACAATTATGTGATATGCTTGAAAATAATGCCAAAGCTTTCTGGAGGCCATTAACACAGCATATAGCACCTTTTCCAATTCTGTGTAATTTTTCTTTGACGGACTCAAAACTTCAGAGACGAAGTACAATGGAGCTTGCTTTTTGACTTGGCCATCTAGCTTCTCCTGTACAAGTGTCACACTTACTGCAGAATGTGAAGCTGCGACATACAAAAGCAATGGAGCCCTTGGCGAAGGTGGAGTTAGCGTTGTTAAATCAATCAAATATTGCTTCAGCTCTTCGAAAGCCTTTTGCTGAGCCGGACCCCATTGAAAGACTTCGGCTGACTTTAGTATTTCAAAGAAAGGCAGATTTCTTTCTGCTGATCTGGATATAAATCTGTTCAATGATGCTAATCTACCTTCTAGTTGTTGGGCTCCTTTCTTTGTGCTTGGCGGTTCCAAATGAAGGATAGCTTCAATCTTGCTTGGGTTAGCTTCAATTCCCTTTGTTGATACTAGACAACCAAGGAACTTGCCCTTCTTTACTCCAAAAACACATTTTTCTGGATTTAACTTCAAACCAGCTTGCCTGAAGTTGGCAAATGTCTCTTGCAAATCAGCAATGTGGTTTTCTTGCTTCGTGCTTTTGACTATGATATCATCAACATAAGTCAACACATTCCTCCCTATTTGAGAATGAAGGACTCTGGTTGTCATTCTGCTGAAGCTTCTTCCAGCATTTTTAAGCCCCTCAGGCATCCGAAGATAGCAATATGTGCCACTGGGGGTTATGAAGCTAGTTTTCAGCTCATCTTCCTTCTTCATCCAGATTTGATGGTAGCCTGAGTAACAATCTAGTAGACTCATGAGCTCTGACAAAGCTATTGCATCTACTAGAGTATCTATCCTTAGCAATGAGAACTCATCTTTTGGACAGGCTTTGTTAAGATCTGTAAAATCAATGCACATTCTCCATTTACCATTGGCCTTCTTCACCATAACAGTATTGGCTAGACACTCTGGGTATTTGATCTCTCTGATAACTCCAGCGCTAAGAAGCCTCTTCACTTCGTTTCGAGCACCTTCAGCTTTGTCATCAGACATTTTCCGAAGCCTTTGCTTTCTTGGCCTGAAGGATGGATCCACATTGAGTGAATGCTCAATGACATCTCTGTTGACACCGCAAAGATCATTGGCTGACCAAGCAAAGACATCTTTGTTGTTGAATAGAAATCTTAGCAAATTCTTTTCTTGCTCTTCAGATAACTGAGACCCCAGCAATACCTTTTGTTGTGCTATATCTTCACATAAAAGCATAGGCTTCGGCTGGTCCGCCGAAGTAGCCTTCTCTCTTTTGTATCGATACTGCTCACAGGCTTCGGCTCCATCTATGTTATGGATTGCCTTTGAATATGTCCAGTTTCCTTCGGCCTTCCTGGCAGCTTCTTGACTACCATGAACAGCAATGGGCCCTTGTTCCGAAGGTATCTTCATGCATAAATATGTTGGATGAAGTATTGCTTCGAAAGCATTAAGTGTTCCACGACCAATGATTGCATTGTAGGGGTACTCCATGTCAACAATGTCAAACACAACCTGCTCAGTCCTTGTATTGTGAACAAAGCCGAAGGTTACTGGCATTGTGATTTTGCCAAGTGCTACAATTTGCCTTCCTCCAAAGCCACATAAGGGATGTGTAGCATCATGAATCTTATCTTCTGGCTCTTGCATCTGTCTGAAGGCCTTAGCAAATATGATATCCGCTGCACTGCCTGTATCAACCAGAACATTATGGACCAGAAATCCCTTAATGACACAAGATATGACCGTAGCATCATTATGAGGGTAATCTTTGAGCTGAAGGTCCTCCTGGGAGAAGGTGATTGGGATGTGAGACCATTTTGACTTGATGAAGGGTCCTTGCACCCCAACATGCTGCACCCTTCTCTGTGCTTCCTTCTTCTGCTTCTTGTTAGCCGGCTCTGAACCTGAGCCGCCTATAATCGGAAGCACCAGCTTCGTAGCCGAAGATGCTTCGGCTTGGTTGCTGAACGAAACCATCAGCTCAAGAGTGGAAGTGAGTTCACCGGACGGTGGGCGCCAATGTTGGAGACTTGTTCTCAAATGCTACGAATTAAGAACAAGGCAACACAAAATGTTAAAGGTTAAGGCCCTTCGTCCTTCGAAGCATTATTTCCCTTAGGACATAATGATCTTCAGACGAAGGTCATGAAGGACATACCTTCATGATTGTAGTATGCATTAATGAAAGAAGAAGCATGTAAAGCATAGAAGACAACGTGAATGATTATATAACATTATTAATTCATCTTCTATTATATTATCATGAATAAACAGAAATAATATAGAATTACTTTTGTACCTTCGGCTTGACAGAAGAAAATAATACAAGAGTAATGCACGAGCGAGTACAAATCAGCGTGAACAGTACTGGGGTACTGTTCATCTATTTATAGGCACAGGTCGCAGTCTGTGTGAAATTACATTTATACCCTTTACAATTGATTACATTCATGACACAAACTATCATGGGTCAATCTATCTTTTCATCTTTAAGTCGGTGCAACCCTTCATCTTAGGCATGACGTTATGCCGAAGGTCCCTGTAAGGTAGCTTCGGCATTATTTCTATGCTGATCTTCCGAAGGTGTTTCTTCTTACAGGACCTTCGGCTACGAAGCAGACCCCCAACAGGCCGTAAAAAGAATCATGAGATATTTAGTTTACACACCCAAGTTTGGTCTTTGGTACCCCAAGGGATCCACTTTTGATTTAATAGGATATTCCGATGCCGATTGGGCAGGGTGTAAAATTGATAGGAAGAGAACATCATGGACTTGTCAATTTCTGGGGAGATCCCTGCTGTCTTGGGCTTCAAAGAAACAGAACTCAGTAGCTCTTTCTACCGCCGAAGCCGAGTATAGTGTCACAGGTCATTGTTGTACATAATTACTTTGGATGAGGCAAACCCTTAGGGACTATGGCTACAAATTGAGCAAAGTCCCTCTCCTATGTGATAATGAGAGTGCAATCCGCATGGCAGATAATCTCGTTGAACACAGCCGCACTAAGCATATAGCCATTCGGTATCACTTTTTGAGGGATCACCAACAAAGGGGGGATATCGAGATTGCTTATGTTAGCACCAAAGAACAACTAGCCGATATCTTTACCAAACCATTAGATGAGAAAACCTTTACCAAACTTAGAAATGAACTAAACATTCTTGATTCTCGGAATTTTGATTGAAACTTTGCACACATAGCTCATTTATATACCTTTGATCATATCTTTTTTTTATCTACGACTAATGTGTTTTCAAGTATCATCCTATGCTAAGTCGTAGATTGAAAGGGAAATGGAGTCTTCGGCGAAGACAAGGCTTCCACTCCACTCTATCGGTATTATTTACCCTTCACCGTCACTCCGCACCACTCTCCACTTTGGTATCATCTTCACTCATAGTTATTTGTACCAATGGGGAGAAAGTAAAAGGGCTCTCAAAAGACTCCATTTTTGGCGATTAATGCCAAAGGGGGAGAAATATTAAGCCCAAAGCAAAAGGACCGCACCACCAAAACTTCAAAAATTATTTTCGAAATGATGATTTATGTTTATCTTTTCAATTGGTATCTTATGATGAAATATTTTAATTGATATATTTCAAAATTGGTATGTTTTTCAATTGATTAGAATTTTTCAAATTGGTATCTAAAAATATTTGATCGTCTTTCAATTTGTAAAACCCTCTTGAACACTAAGAGGAGAATTTCATCCAGGGGGAGTTTTGTGTTAGTCAAAGGAAAAGCATTTGAAACAGGGAGAGAAAAATTTCAAATCTTGAAAATGCTTCTTGCAATCTTATTCATATACCTCTGACTATTTGCAAAAAGACTTTGAAAAGATTTTCCAAAAGAATTTGCAAAAACAAAACAAGTGGTGCAAATGTGGTCCAAAATGTTGAATAAAAGAAAGCAATCCATGCATATCTAGTGAAAGTAAAAATTGGTTTAATTCCAACCAACCTTTGCACTTGCCTTATCCAAACTAGTTCAATTCTGCACTTATATATTTGCTTTGGTTTGTGTTGGCATCAATCACCAAAAAGGGGGATATTGAAAGGGAAATAGGGTTTAACCTTTTCCTAAATGATTTTGGTGGTTGAATGCCCAACACAAAAAAATTGGACTAACTAGTTTGCTCTAGATTATATATTCTATAGGTGCCAAAGGTTCAACACAAACCAATAAAAAGATCAAAGTTAGGGTTCAAAAGAAAGGAGCAAAATAAACCGAAGAGAACCCTGGTCTGGCGTACCGGACTGTCCGGTGTGCCAGGGGCCGTACAATCTGAACTCTTCACCTTCGGGTTTCTCAGACGCCGCTCCACTATAATTCACCGGACTGTCCGGTGTGCCACCGGACTATCCGGTGTGCCAGCGGAGCAACGGCTAGGAAGCGCAACGGTTGACTCCAACGGTCGCCTGCAACGTGAACAGTGCGCAGACAGTTCGCGCAGAGTCAGAGCAGCGCCAGAAGGCGCACTGGACAGTGAACAGTGCCTATCCGGTATGGCACCGTACTATCCGGTGCCCCAAGAAGTCAGAGCTCCAACGGTCGAAACCGTCAGAACCCTAACGGTTGGGTGACGTGGCTGGCACACCGGACAGTGTCCGTTGCGCCCATTGAAAAATAGTCTCCCCAACGGTTGAATTGGTGGTTGGGGCTATAAATACCCTCCAACCACCACCACTCCAAGGATCCAAGTTTTTCAGGCATCTCATTCAATACAAGAGCTAGTGCAATCAATATAAGACACAATTCAAAAGAATCAAAGCCTCTCCAAGTCCCAAATACACTCCAAACACTTAGTGACTAGAGAGAGAGTTTTGCTCGTGTTCTTTGAGCTCTTGTTCTTGGATCGCTTTCTTCTTCCTCATTCTTGTTCTTTAAGCACTTGTAATCAAAGCAAGAGACACCAAGTGTGTGGTGGTCCTTGTGGGGTCTAAATGACCCGTTTGATTAAGGAGAAAGCTCACTCGGTCTAGGTGGCCGTTTGAGAGAGAGAAAGGGTTGAAAGAGACTCGGTCTTTGTGACCACCTCAACGGGGACTAGGTTCTTTGGAACCGAACCTCGGTAAAACAAATCATCGTGTCATCCGCTTTATTTTTTGATTGATTTGTTTTCGCCCTCTCTTCTGGACTTCGATTTTATTTCTAACGCTAACTCCGGCTTGTAGTTGTGCTTTAAGTTTATAAATTTCAGTTTCCGCCTATCCATCCCCTCTAGGCGACTTTCACGCGCCGTCCCTCGTCCCCCCACCGTCCAAACCGAACACCTCCCTTGCATTACCATCGAGCCGAGAACCCGGGACCTCTCGCTTGAGCTCGGAGAAGCCACCAACACTGTCGTCGACGCCACAGTTCATCGATTCCCACCGGCACGCGTGGAACGAGCGTCTCTGTCCACGACCCATCGAGCCAAGGACGTCGTCGAGTTCGCCGTCGACCGCCGCTACTCCCCGATCCTCGCCTCATCGCCGGTAAGCCGTCGACCGAGCGCGCCTTCTCTCCCTCCCTCTCTCTGTTCTGAGGAAGAAGATGGACGCCACGCATGATTGACTCAAAACCCAAGGGGTTTTCTGCGAAATGTCATAGATCCACGCAAATAGTACCTGAGGACCTAGAAGTAGGATTCATGTTTCACTAGAACCCGAGGGGCTAGCATGCAAAGTGGTTTTTGTGTTTCCCTTTTCTTTTTCGATTTAAAACGCAGATAACCATGGAAAATTCATAGCTCGAGTTTTTGACCTCGAAAAATAGTGAAATAAATTTTGTAGGACTCCTTTGTGATAGATCTACGATTTAAAAAAACTGCATGTCAAAGTTTGAATATTTTTATGCACAATTTAAATTTAAATAAGAAAACCAAGTTTCCTTATAAGTAATAAAATAAATAAATCTGTGGTCAGAAAATATGGTTCCAAATTTTATTAGGTTCCTCTAGAGGTTGTCTATCTGTGATAATTATTGTAGGGGTATGTTCTGTTTAAAAATTTATTTTTGTGAAATAAAAGGTTAAGTTGCTTATTCCTTAGAAAATACGGAATAAATAGCAAAGCCTCAAATATTCATGTGAAACTTTTCGTGTGCATGGCATGTGACATTGAACACCTCTGGAATTAATATTAACCAATAGTCATGCAGAGAAATTTTGAATAATAAATTAAAAACGGAAAAGGTTGATTTCTTTAGAAAACCATGGAAAAATATTTATAAGAAAAATGTCTGTTTGGATTTTTGTGACATGTTGTTAGGCCAAATAAAGTATAGGAAAAATCTGATAATGACTATTTGACTAGTTTAGTGATGCAATGTAGTTTAAAATACTTTCTACACCATTTCTTGTTATTTTTTTGCAGTAAAAAATAATGGTCCAAACCAATTGAAATTTATGTGGTGGAGTATGGTAGAGGAATACTACCTGCTATAATTTTTTAGTAAATTTGGAAGTGGTCGAGTAGTATTCACAATATAAGTCCAACTAAATGGTATATAATGGTTTGAATAGTTATAAGTAATTCTAGTTTCAACTATGATTTAGCCTGAAATGATTTAGTAAATAATTATTGTTGTGATAGATAGGGTATGAGCAACAATCCTTCTCACTAAGAGATAACTTTTTTAAAAGAAAAAGAGGCTAAATGAAGAATATTGCTTGAGTGTGTCTACACATTTATGTGTAAGGTAATTAGAAATACATTGTAGTGTAATTTGGGTTAAGTTATGTGGATTCTTTAATTGTTAGTCAGGACCAACCAAGAAAAGACAGACTACATGTTCTTGGATGATGTATACTATCTTGTAGACACCTCCGCAAAGTAACCTACTCAGAATATGCACACTACATGCACCCATAAGCATCATACATCTCTTGCATGAAGCATCATGTATCCTCATACTGCATCCATACATCATATAGGATCGCAAGAGGAAGTACCAGTGGGAATTATCGAGGAGCTGCCAGGAATTCTCGTGGAAAAGGGTGAACCAGAAGCTGAAGCTCAGGAGTGTACTGATGACCGCCCCAGTTCCTTCGAGAAAGGCGAGCCCCGACATCTAACTTCCTAAATTTACAATACTTTAATTTACTGCCTACCTATAATGTTGCATTAGATATAGGAGTTGATTGAAACCAATTGCTGCATACACCTTTGATTACTTTGTTTACCCTATCCTTGCCACCTATTTAAAGTAAGTACGCTTAAAATGCTTAGGCCTGCTTAGACGGTAGAAGTCGAGTGATTCCCTATCACCTACGAGATATATGTGGTTACTTATACTTGATTTGGGATAAAGTCATCAGGTAATATCTATGATGGAAGTAAAGATTTAAAATGAGACCGGGCGGACTCTTATGGGCATCATGTAGGCCATAGTGATCTCGCCTATGTCAATTAAGGACCGTACTGTTATGGTCCCTCGAGTCATGTTGAAATTATGCCTATACACTTAGCTGGCCGGATAATTCATTCCGATCGTGAAGCCAGAACACCATTCTAGTCGGATTCGACCTCGCGGTGCACCTTACTGATGTGGTTGAGGAGTGACGGGGACACAGCGAGATGATCCATGGTGGATGGTATGCCCTAATCCTCTGGTAGTTGGGTGGTCCCTGGGTATGGTGGCCCCTGTGGAATCCGAGATGTGCAGCAAAGCTGCCACTGGAATGAGTGTAGTGGTGATTGTATCTCACGAAGTACTGTGGGTACGATTTGTGTTAGGAGTACCCACCAGCTGGTTAGGAACCGATCCTAATCGCCATCGCTCCTGGATAGTGAGCACTTGACTTGAGTTATCTCATCGTAGTAAGAACTACACTTTCTATAAGCTTGATAATAGGGATAAGAAATGGTGTTACTCCCAACTATGATCAATGGATGGGATAATCTTGATGTGATATTTAGGAACAGTCTTCCTTAACTTGATTCTTCACTACAGCTACAACTAGGCTTATAGTAAATCTGGAAATGAGTACTTATAGAATCAAGGGCAAATCTAGTTCTACAGCGGAATAGGTACCAATACTGATCTGCTAAAAATGGTATAATGAACTTGTTAACCCTTTAAGTTGCTAACAACTCCTATTACTCTTATAAAGTAAAGAGTCAACTCCAGATATAGCCCCGCATAATCCATGGAGTCTTTTACTTTCTTACTTCCTAGTTTTGGACGGGTCAGTCTAGCTGAGTACATTCCAGTACTCAGTGTGCTATTCCCAATGATTGTTGGAGATGGTTAGATGTACTACGGGTACTACGAGAACTACCTATACCTAGCTACGGGAGATGACTAGGCCAAGGGCAAGGCTTCTCCATTCTCGTCTCATGCTTTTGGTGGGTTGACATACCCAACGTTGGCACAATATTTCAA
Source organism: Zea mays (assembly GCF_902167145.1). NCBI lineage: Eukaryota > Viridiplantae > Streptophyta > Magnoliopsida > Poales > Poaceae > Zea > Zea mays. Next base: position 83,545,248 of record NC_050101.1, read on the forward strand.
AAACCCCGCACATGTTGTGGGTGCTAGTTAAATAAATGCTTCCGCTAAACTTATCACTCCGATGATGGCTACTTGAGTTATTTGGGCCTTCGTGTCATCTATGTTGTAATAACTCTATGCACTCCGTCTTATTTTAAATTCTGTGGAATGTTGTAACACTTGATGCAGTGAATGTTAGTTCATTAAGATCTTGGTTGCGAAGGAAAAATTTGAGATCTTTCGCGTTTTCACCAGACCCTGGATTTATATGGGCTCAAGTGTGAGGTAATCACCGCGGGACAGCTGGTTTGCATACTTGATCTCTTATAAATTTGGTCGAGTCGCCGCGCTAGATAAGATGGAAAGCTCAGGTTTAAGATTCAGTAGTTTTGGAGCTACGTTTGAGCTGAATTGGAATGAGTTAGAGAAATCAAAACGATAAAAATTCGTGACTTAGACTGGTTGACTAGTCTCTAGATATGTTGGTCTAAGTCACAGGAACACGCTCAAATACAACTGAAAGGGAATTAGGCTTACACCTAGTTCCTAAATAATTTTGGTGGTTGAATTGCCCAACACAAATCTATTGGACTAACCAGTTTGCCCAAGTGAATAGATTATACAGGTGTTAAAGGTTCACACTCAGCCAATAAAAAGACCAAGATTTGGATTCAACAAAGGAGCAAAGGGGCAACCGAAGGCACCCCTGGTCTGGCGCACCGGACTGTCCGGTGTGCCACCGGACATGTCCGGTGCACCAGGGGGACTCAGACTCAAACTCGCCACCTTCGGGAATTTCAGAGGCGACTCGGCTATAATTCACCGGACTGTCCGGTGTACACCGGACAGTGTCCGGTGCGCCAAGGGTGGTCGGCCTCAGGAACTCGTCAGCTTCGGGAAACTCCAACGGCTAGTCCACTATAATTCACCGGACTGTCTGGTGTGCACCGGACTGTCCGGTGCGACTCCAGAGCAACGGCTATCTCCGCGCCAACGGCTCTCTGCCGCGCATTTAATGCGCGCTCTGCGCGCGCAGATGGCAGGCGTGCCCATACTGGCACACCGGACAAGGAACAGTAGATGTCCGGTGTGCACCGGACACCCAGGCGGGCCCACAAGTCAGAAGCTCCAACGGTCAGAATCCAACGGCAGTGATGACGTGGCAGGGGGCACCGGACTGTCCGGTGCGCCATCGAGCAGACAGCCTCCCAACGGCCACTTTTGGTGGTTGGGGCTATAAATACCCCAACCACCCCACCATTCATTGTATCCAAGTTTTCCACTTCTCAACTACTACAAGAGCTCTAGCATTCAATTCTAGACACACCAAAGAGATCAAATCCTCTCCAAATTCCACACAACGCCATAGTGCTTAGAGAGAGTGATTTGCTTGTGTTCTTTCGAGCTCTTGCGCTTGGATTGCTTTCTTCTTTCTTGATCCTTTCTTTGCAATCAAACTCACTTGTAATTGAGGTAAGAGACACCAAACTTGTGGTGGTCCTTGTGGGAACTTTGTGTTCCAAGTGATTGAGAAGAGAAAGCTCACTCGATCCGTGGATCGTTTGAGAGAGGGAAGGGTTGAAAGAGACCCGGCCTTTGTGGCCTCCTCAACGGGGAGTAGGTTTGCAAGAACCGAACCTCGGTAAAACAAATCTCCGTGTCTCACTTGCTTATTCGCTTGGGATTTGTTTTGCGCCTCTCTCGCGGACTCGTTTCTTTATTACTAACGCTAACCTGGCTTGTAGTTGTGTTTATATTTGTAAATTTCAGTTTCGCCCTATTCACCCCCCTCTAGGCGACTTTCAATTGGTATCAGAGCCCGGTGCTTCATTAGAGCCTAACCGCTCGAAGTGATGTCGGGAGATCACGCCAAGAAGGAGATGGAGACCGGCGAAAAGCCCACTACAAGCCACGGGAGCACTTCATCGGAAGAGTCCCGCACCAAGAGGAAGGAGAAGAAGAAGAACTCCTCCAAACGGAAGGAGAAAAAGTCTTCCTCTTCTCACCACAAAGAGAAGAAGGAAAAATCTTCTTCCCACAAGCCGCATCGGAAAGGCGACAAGCACAAGAGGATGAGGAAAGTGGTCTACTACGAGACCGATACTTCATCAACATCGACCTCCGACTCCGATGCGCCCTCCGTCACTTCTAAGCGCCAAGAGCGCAAGAAGTATAGTAAGATTCCCCTACACTACGCTCGCATTTCCAAACATACACCTTTACTTTCCGTCCCATTAGGCAAACCACCAACTTTTGATGGTGAAGATTACGCTAGGTGGAGCGATTTAATGCGATTTCATCTAACCTCGCTCCACAAAAGTATATGGGATGTTGTTGAGTTTGGTGCACAGGTACCGTCCATAGGGGATGAGGACTATGATGAGGATGAGGTGGCCCAAATCGAGCACTTCAACTCTCAAGCAACAACAATACTCCTCGCCTCTCTAAGTAGAGAGGAGTATAACAAAGTTCAAGGGTTGAAGAGCGCCAAGGAGATTTGGGATGTGCTCAAAACCGCGCACGAGGGAGACGAGCTCACCAAGATCACCAAGCGGGAAACGATCGAAGGGGAGCTCGGTCGGTTCCGGCTTCGCAAAGGGGAGGAGCCACAACACATGTACAACCGGCTCAAGACCTTGGTGAATCAAGTACGCAACCTCGGGAGCGTAAAGTGGGATGACCACGAGATGGTTAAGGTTATTCTAAGATCTCTTATTTTCCTTAACCCTACACAAGTTCAATTAATCCGTGGTAATCCTAGATATACTAAAATGACCCCCGAGGAAGTTATCGGGAATTTTGTGGGTTTTGAGTGCATGATCGAAGGCTCGAGGAAGATCAACGAGCTTGATGATGCCACCACATCCGAAGCTCAACCCGTTGCATTCAAGGCAACGGAGGAGAAGAAGGAGGAGTCTACACCGAGTCGACAACCTATAGACGCCTCCAAGCTCGACAATGAGGAAATGGCGCTCGTCATCAAGAGCTTCCGCCAAATCCTCAAACAAAGGAGGGGGAAAGACTACAAGTCCCGCTCCAAGAAGGTTTGCTACAAATGTGGTAAGCCCGGTCACTTTATTGCTAAATGTCCATTATCAAGTGATAGTGACAGGGGCGACGACAAGAAGGGGAGAAGAAAGGAGAAGAAGAGGTACTACAAGAAGAAGGGCGGCGATGCCCATGTTTGTCGGGAGTGGGACTCCGACGAAAGCTCTAGCGACTCCTCCGACGACGAGGACGCCGCCAACATCGCCGTCACCAAGGGACTCCTCTTCCCCAACGTCGGCCACAAGTGCCTCATGGCAAAGGACGGCAAAAGGAAGAAGGTTAAATCCAACTCCTCCACTAAATATGAATCGTCTAGTGATGATAATGCTAGTGGTGAGGAAGATAATTTGCGTATCCTTTTTGCCAATCTTAACATGGAACAAAAAGAAAAATTAAATGAGCTAATTAGTGCCATCCATGAAAAGGATGATCTCTTGGACTCCCAAGAGGACTTCCTAATCAAGGAAAATAAAAAACATGTTAAGGTTAAAAATGCTTACGCTCTACAAGTTGAAAAATGTGAAAAATTGTCTAGTGAGCTAAGCACTTGCCGTGAGATGATTGACAACCTTAGAAATGAAAATGCTAGTTTAAATGCTAAGGTTGATTCTCATGTTTGTAATGTTTCAATTCCTAATCCTAGAGATAATAATGATGATTTGCTTACTAGGATTGAAGAATTAAACATTTCTCTTGCTAGCCTTAGATTAGAGAATGAAAATTTGATTGCTAAGGCTAAAGATTTTGATGTTTGCAAAGTTACAATTGCCGATCTTAGAGATAAGAATGATATACTTCGTGCTAAGATTGTTGAACTTAATTCTAGCAAACCATCTACATCTACCATTGAGCATGTCACTATTTGTACTAGATGTAGAAATATTGATATTGATGCTATTCATGATCATATGGCTTTAATTAAACAACAAAATGATCATATAGCAAAACTAGATGCTAAAATTGTCGAGCACAACTTAGAAAATGAGAAATTTAAATTTGCTCGTAGCATGCTTTATAATGGGAGACGCCCTGGCATTAAGGATGGCATTGGCTACCAAAGGGGAGACAATATTAAACTTAGTGCCCCTCCTAAAAGATTGTCAAATTTTGTTAAGGGAAAGGCTCCCATGCCTCAGGATAACGAGGGTTACATTTTATACCCTGCCGGTTATCCCGAGAGCAAAATTAGGAAAATTCATTCTAGGAAGTCTCACTCTGGCCCTAATCATGCTTTTATGTATAAGGGTGAGACATCTAGCTCTAGGCAACCAACCCATGCTAAATTGCCTAGAAAGAAAACTCCTAATGCATCAAATGATCATGCTATTTCATTTAAAACTTTTGATGCATCCTATGTTTTGACTAACAAATCCGGCAAGGTCGTTGCCAAGTTTGTTGGGGGCAAACACAAGGGGTCAAAGACTTGTGTTTGGGTACCCAAAGTTCTTGTGTCTAATGCCAAAGGACCCAAAACAGTTTGGGTACCTAAAGTCAAGAACTAAACTTGTTTTGTAGGTTTATGCATCCGGGGGCTCAAGTTGGATACTCGACAGCGGATGCACAAACCACATGACCGGGGAGAAAAGGATGTTCTCCTCATATGAGAAAAATCAAGATCCCCAACGAGCTATCACATTCGGGGATGGAAATCAAGGTTTGGTCAAAGGATTGGGTAAAATTGCTATATCACCTGACCATACTATTTCCAATGTTTTTCTTGTAGATTCTTTAGATTACAATTTGCTTTCCGTATCCCAATTATGTCAAATGGGCTACAACTGTCTATTCACTGATGTAGGTGTCACTGTCTTTAGAAGAAGTGATGATTCAATAGCATTTAAGGGAGTGTTAGAGGGTCAGCTATACTTGGTAGATTTTGATAGAGCTGAACTCGACACTTGCTTAATTGCTAAGACTAACATGGGTTGGCTCTGGCACCGCCGACTAGCCCATGTTGGGATGAAGAATCTTCACAAGCTTCTAAAGGGAGAACACATTTTAGGATTAACAAATGTTCATTTTGAGAAAGACAGGGTTTGTAGCGCATGCCAGGCGGGAAAGCAAGTTGGAGCCCATCATCCACACAAGAACATCATGACGACCGACAGGCCGCTTGAGCTACTCCACATGGATCTATTCGGCCCAATTGCTTACATAAGCATCGGCGGGAGTAAGTATTGTCTTGTAATAGTGGATGATTATTCTGGCTTCACTTGGGTATTCTTTTTACAGGAAAAATCTCAAACCCAAGAGACCTTAAAGGGATTCTTGAGACGGACTCAAAATGAGTTCGGCTTAAGGATCAAGAAAATAAGAAGCGACAACGGGACGGAGTTCAAGAACTCTCAAATCGAAGGCTTCCTTGAGGAGGAGGGCATCAAGCATGAGTTCTCCTCTCCCTACACTCCACAACAAAATGGTGTAGTGGAGAGGAAGAACCGAACTCTGTTGGACATGGCAAGAACCATGCTTGATGAGTACAAGACACCGGACCGGTTTTGGGCCGAAGCGGTTAACACCGCCTGCTACGCCATCAACCGGTTATATCTTCACCGAATCCTCAGGAAGACATCCTATGAACTCCTAACCGGTAAAAAGCCCAACATTTCATATTTTAGAGTTTTTGGTAGCAAATGCTTTATTCTTGTTAAGAGAGGTAGAAAATCTAAATTTGCTCCTAAAACTGTAGAAGGCTTTTTACTAGGATATGACTCAAACACAAGGGCATATAGAGACTTTAACAAGTCCTCAGGACTTGTTGAAGTTTCTTGTGACGTTGTGTTTGACGAAACTAACGGCTCTCAAGTAGAGCAAGTTGATCTTGATGAGATAGGTGAAGAACAGGCTCCATGCATAGCGCTAAGGAACATGTCCATTGGGGATGTGTGTCCTAAGGAATCCGAAGAGCCTCCACATGCACAAGATCAACCATCCTCCTCCACGCTAGCATCTCCACCAACTCAAAATGAGAATGAAGCTCAAGTTGATGAAGTAGAAGATCAAGCAAATGAGCCACCTCAAGATGACGGCAATGATCAAGGGGGAGATGCAAATGATCAAGACAAGGAGGATGAAGAGCAAAGACCGCCACACCCAAGAGTCCACCAAGCAATCCAACGAGATCACCCCGTCGACACCATCCTCGGCGACATTCATAAGGGGGTAACCACTCGATCTCGGGTTGCACATTTCTGTGAACATTACTCGTTTGTTTCCTCTATTGAGCCACACAGGGTAGAGGAAGCACTACAAGATTCGGATTGGGTGGTGGCGATGCAAGAGGAGCTCAACAACTTCACTAGAAATGAGGTATGGCATTTAGTTCCACGTCCTAACCAAAATGTTGTAGGAACCAAATGGGTCTTCCGCAACAAACAAGATGAGCATGGTGTGGTGACAAGGAACAAAGCTCGACTTGTGGCCAAGGGATACTCCCAAGTCGAAGGTCTGGATTTCGGTGAAACCTATGCACCCGTAGCTAGGCTTGAGTCAATTCGCATATTATTAGCCTATGCTACTTACCATGGCTTTAAGCTTTATCAAATGGACGTAAAAAGTGCCTTCCTCAATGGACCAATCAAGGAAGAGGTCTATGTTGAGCAACCTCCCGGCTTTGAAGACAGTAAGTATCCTAACCATGTCTATAAGCTCTCTAAGGCGCTGTATGGGCTCAAGCAAGCCCCAAGAGCATGGTATGAATGCCTTAGAGATTTTCTTATTGCAAATGGATTCAAAGTCGGAAAGGCCGATCCTACACTCTTCACTAAAACTCTTGACAATGATTTGTTTGTATGCCAAATTTATGTTGATGATATCATATTTGGGTCTACTAACGAATCTACTTGTGAGGAATTTAGTAGGATCATGACACAGAAATTCGAGATGTCTATGATGGGGGAGTTGAAGTATTTCTTAGGATTCCAAGTAAAGCAACTCCAAGAGGGCACCTTCATTAGCCAAACGAAGTACACTCAAGACATTCTAAACAAGTTTGGGATGAAGGACGCCAAGCCCATCAAGACACCCATGGGAACCAATGGGCATCTCGACCTCGACACGGGAGGTAAGTCCGTGGATCAAAAGGTATACCGGTCGATGATTGGTTCATTATTTTATTTATGTGCATCTCGACCGGACATTATGCTTTCCGTTTGCATGTGTGCAAGATTCCAATCCGACCCTAAGGAATCACACCTTACGGCCGTAAAACGAATCTTGAGATATTTGGCTTATACTCCTAAGTTTGGGCTTTGGTACCCTCGGGGATCCACTTTTGATTTAATTGGTTATTCGGATGCTGATTGGGCAGGGTGTAAAATTAATAGGAAGAGCACATCGGGGACTTGCCAGTTCTTGGGAAGATCCTTGGTGTCTTGGGCTTCAAAGAAGCAAAATTCGGTCGCTCTTTCCACCGCCGAAGCCGAGTACATTGCCGCAGGCCATTGTTGCGCGCAATTGCTTTGGATGAGGCAAACCCTGCGGGACTATGGTTACAAATTAACCAAAGTCCCTTTGCTATGTGATAATGAGAGTGCAATCAAAATGGCCGACAATCCTGTCGAGCATAGCCGCACTAAGCACATAGCCATTCGGTATCATTTTCTTAGGGATCACCAACAAAAGGGAGATATCGAGATTTCTTATATTAACACTAAAGATCAATTAGCCGATATCTTTACCAAGCCTCTTGATGAACAAACTTTTACCAAACTTAGGCATGAGCTCAATATTCTTGATTCGCACAATTTCTTTTGCTAGATTGCACACATAGCTCATTTATATACCTTTGATCATATCTCTTTCATATGCTATGACTAATATGTTTTTCAAGTCCATTTCACACCAAGTCATAGGTATATTGAAAGGAAATTGGAGTCTTCGGCGAAGACAAGGCTTCCACTCCACTCTACTACTCATCCTTCGCCATCGCTCCAAGAAAAGGACCTTGTCTTTGGGGGAGAGAGTAAAAGCCCAAAGCAAAAGGACCGGACTTCGTCTTTGGTATAATCTTAACTCACTCGTTTTTGACCAAAGGGGAAGAAATTACTTCGAGGGCTCTAATGATTCCGTTTTTGGTGATTCATGCCAAAGGGGGAGAGAGTATGAGCCCAAAAGCAAAAGGACCGCACCACCACCAATTTCAAAAACTCCATGTTTTCCAAGAGTATTTTTTCTTTTTCAATTGGTATCTTATTGAGTTCAAAAGGGGAGAAAATAGTATTTCAATTTGAATCATCAAAACCCTCTTGAACACTAAGAGGATGATTTTATTTAGGGGGAGTTCTGTTTAGTCAAAAGAAAAGCATTTGAAACTAGGGGAGAAAATTTCAAATCTTGAAAATGCTTTGCAAAATCTTACTCATTTACCCTTGACTATTTGCAAAAGAACTTTGAAAAGATTTACAAAGATGGTTTGCAAAAACAAAACCTGTGGTGCAAGCGTGGTCCAAAATGTTAAATAAGAAAGAAACAATCCATGCATATCTTGTAAGTATTTACATTGGCTCAATTCCAAGCAACCTTTACACTTACATTATGCAAACTAGTTCAATTATGCACTTCTATATTTGCTTTGGTTTGTGTTGGCATCAATCACCAAAAAGGGGGAGATTGAAAGGGAATTAGGCTTACACCTAGTTCCTAAATAATTTTGGTGGTTGAATTGCCCAACACAAATCTATTGGACTAACCAGTTTGCCCAAGTGAATAGATTATACAGGTGTTAAAGGTTCACACTCAGCCAATAAAAAGACCAAGATTTGGATTCAACAAAGGAGCAAAGGGGCAACCGAAGGCACCCCTGGTCTGGCGCACCGGACTGTCCGGTGTGCCACCGGACATGTCCGGTGCACCAGGGGGACTCAGACTCAAACTCGCCACCTTCGGGAATTTCCAGAGGCGACTCGGCTATAATTCACCGGACTGTCCGGTGTACACCGGACAGTGTCCGGTGCGCCAAGGGTGGTCGGCCTCAGGAACTCGCCAGCTTCGGGAAACTCCAACGGCTAGTCCACTATAATTCACCGGACTGTCCGGTGTGCACCGGACTGTCCGGTGCGACTCCAGAGCAACGGCTATCTCCGCGCCAACGGCTCTCTGCCGCGCATTTAATGCGCGCTCTGCGCGCGCGGATGGCAGGCGTGCCCATACTGGCACACCGGACAAGGAATAGTAGATGTCCGGTGTGCACCGGACACCCAGGCGGGCCCACAAGTCAGAAGCTCCAACGGTCAGAATCCAACGGCAGTGATGACGTGGCAGGGGGCACCGGACTGTCCGGTGTGCACCGGACTGTCCGGTGCGCCATCGAGCAGACAGCCTCCCAACGGCCACTTTTGGTGGTTGGGGCTATAAATACCCCAACCACCCCACCATTCATTGTATCCAAGTTTTCCACTTCTCAACTACTACAAGAGCTCTAGCATTCAATTCTAGACACACCAAAGAGATCAAATCCTCTCCAAATTCCACACAACGCCATAGTGCTTAGAGAGAGTGATTTGCTTGTGTTCTTTCGAGCTCTTGCGCTTGGATTGCTTTCTTCTTTCTTGATCCTTTCTTTGCAATCAAACTCACTTGTAATTGAGGCAAGAGACACCAAACTTGTGGTGGTCCTTGTGGGAACTTTGTGTTCCAAGTGATTGAGAAGAGAAAGCTCACTCGATCCGTGGATCGTTTGAGAGAGGGAAGGGTTGAAAGAGACCCGGCCTTTGTGGCCTCCTCAACGGGGAGTAGGTTTGCAAGAACCGAACCTCGGTAAAACAAATCTCCATGTCTCACTTGCTTATTCGCTTGGGATTTGTTTTGCGCCTCTCTCGCGGACTCGTTTCTTTATTACTAACGCTAACCTGGCTTGTAGTTGTGTTTATATTTGTAAATTTCAGTTTCGCCCTATTCACCCCCCCCCCCTCTAGGCGACTTTCAACAACAAAATCAAATTGAAGAAGAATTGCCTAAAATGGGGTTAAGTCTTCTGGTCTGCGACTCACCAGACTGGAGCTCCGAACCAATTGCACATAAAGGGTGTTTTGAAGGGTTAAAGAAACTGGTGCCACGCCAGACCAGTTAGATTTCAATGGTCGACTTCCAGATCAAACAACTAGCTGACGTGGAGGTTGACATTGCTGGGTTCGTTGGAGCACCAGACCGATCCAGTGACTCACAAGATTGTTCTCAACTGCCACATTCAAGTGAATTGAGCTCCGAGATAGTGATAGTGCCTTGTGTGAGAGTTAGAGAAGAAGTGTTTGTTGCATTCTTGTGCTCTCGAGCTTGGAGTTTCAACTCCCATTCGGTTGTAAAGCTAGCGAGTGACTCTGGGTTTTGTGGAGATCCTCGCAGAGACTCTAGTCTCTCATCTGAGTAAAGAGAGGACTCAAGCTCGATCTGTGGAATCACCTGAGAGGGTTGAAATAGACCTAGTCCTTCGGGACAATTCAACAGAGAAATATGTGCCATTTGAAAATCGAACTTCGGTAAACAAATCATCGTGTCATTTGTGTTGTTTTTGCTTGTGATTTGTTTTCCCCTCTCCCTCTCTAAGTTCTCTTGCTTGATCGTCATCCAAATCATTTTGTGTTGATCCCAAAGTTAATTCCACAATCATAAGATCAACACTTGCAAGAACTCCTCTCCCATACCCTCATTATTTTACCTCTCGTTCTAACACCTAACTGATTATCGAAGTTTTTGTATTAACTGCTAAATTTCATGTTTCGTCTATTCACCCCCTTTAGGCGACTTTGAATCGTGCAACTGGTTTGATAGAAAAAATGGAGTGCTTTTAGTTTGTTTTCAATTTAAGGATTATGTTAAGTTTGCTTGGTATCGCAAATGAGCTCTCACATGTCTTGCAAAGAAAGGATCTTAACATTGTTCTTGCTATTAAGGTTAGTAGTTATTTTTGTGTTGTTTTCTCATCGCTCTATCGATTTCCAATTAATGCCATTATATTTGCAACTGTAGTTTATTGAGGCTACCATGAGTGTCTTTAGTAGTTGGAAGGACTTACTTGATGAGGTGTACAATTTTGTGTTGAAAAGAGCATTCCAGTTCCAAATATGCAAGAAAAATACCAGTGAGGGGTCATTCATGACGAATGGGTTTACTATCACTAACCTTCATCATTATCGTACTAAGATTTTCTATATGTTGTTGACAAAATATATGTTGAGATGAGTCATCGATTTGGTGAAAGGGCTACAAAGTTCTTGATATGTTTCTCTTGTCTTGACTCAAATAATTTATCGATTTGGTGAAAGGGCTACAAAGTTCTTGATATGTTTCTCTTGTCTTGACTCAAATAATATATCGATTTGGTGAAAGGGCTACGAAGTTCTTGATATGTTTCTCTTGTCTTGACTCAAAGAATTTATCGATTTGGTGAAAGGGCTACAAAGTTCTTGATATGTTTCTCTTGTCTTGACTCAAAGAATTTGTTCTCCAAGTTCGAGGTCAACATGCTTGCTTGACTTGCTAAAATTTATGATGGAGATTTCACGGAAGGTCATTGTGCAACAATAAGAGACCAACTTGAGACCTATGTTCTTCATGTGATGAGGCATATGCTGGCTTTGCGAGTTGTACAGATATTGCAAGTTTGTTTGTCAAGATTGTAGAAACTGTAAAGCATTTGTTTTTTCCATTAGTGTATAAGCTCTTTGAGTTCGCATTGCTGTAGTATCAACAACATATCTGTTGAAAGGGCCTTCTCGTCAATAAAAATTATCAAATCTAATTTGTGTAACATGATTTCGGATGGTTGTTTAATAACCTGATGGTGTGCTACATGCAGCGTGAGCTGCTACCATTCTTCTACAATTTCAAGGTTTGAAGACTAAAAAAATGCAGTTGCCTCGTAACCGTAGCCTTGCATACTTACAATATTTATAGTACTAGAGTCGACTAGCCGACTTTAAAACCTTGGTAGTAGCAACTAACTTGTTGATATACTTATAGAAATAATTGGTTCGAATCTTTGTTGGTGGTATCCATGTCATTCCCGTGAAACTTCTGCTACTTCTGGTGCTTTATGGGATCCTACCAACATCAACTTCCTTAAATCAGGTACCAGCAGTAGAGGAGAAGAATAGGAGGCCAACTACAAATGGAAAGACTATAACATCTAAATGGAAAGACTTAGCAAGAAATAGAAACCATCTAATTGATGAAAATAGATCAATCTATCTTACTAATCAGTTCTCCTAAAATCATGCTGGACTGCTGATATGATTTCAGACAATTTATAGAAACCAGACTAATCAGGTCTCCTAAAAGTCCTCCTAAACTGTTGATCTGATTTCAGCAGATTTGGGCAATTTGCTAAAGGAAAACTATATTTTTACTACCATGCCATATACCGAAACCAAAATTTGGCAGCACAGTTATTGTAGTTCGCTGGCACTGGACAAGACCATGACAAATTTTGGGCTATGTACAAAGTCAAACTATTGAACCAAGGGAACCAATATTTTTCAAAATTAAGTTCGGACACGTGCTCACATCCGCAACTTTGTCAATTTTTTATATTACTAATTTACAGGCCTCTAGTAAACAAATCACAACACAACCAGTATATGAGGTGCATTGTGTGTGTGCAGTATTATCTATATTGCCAAAAATAATTAGCAATGTCACATAACAATGTACTACCATAGATGTTCAGATCTAACCTTTTTCAAACCGAAGTATCAGCAATTCAGCATCCTGATCTCCATCTTCTGCAGCATCTTCATCATTAGCATAAAAAAGAATTTCTGCAAGCCACATAAAAGGTTAGTCAAACACAGGGCTGAAAAGTATTTATCATCACGAAGCACACAATTTACAAATAAGATGTCGGATGGCAAACAAGTCTTTTAAAGATAAACATGAGAAACAACCTAAACGTGAAAAAGAGATTTTAGTTCTTGCAACATAAACCAACGATAAAATCAAACACCTAACTTGTGAATCTAAAAGTAGTCTTAACACAACCAGTGCCCTTAAACCGATCTAAGATCCTTTAAAATTCAATTAGTTCTTGCTTCATAACATTCATTGGTTAAAGTTGGGGGCACCCAAAAAAGAATAGTTTGGGTCTGCTGATGATTCTAGCAGCGGGATGCCGGAATGTACTCTGAACCTCCGACATGAACACCAAAGCAAGCTGAAGCTCAAGCATATGCAAATGCTAAATATTTTGGAGCATGTAATGGCTATTTTTCTAGAAAATGCCAACAATTGAACTAATCAATATCAAGTATCAAAGAATAGATACAATACAATACAAAAGGCTGGAAAGACATGGCTAACATGAAAGTATCACAGATAAGAATATCTTTCAGAAAAAGCTGAAATATGGACATCTTTCAAGAAAGGCAGCAGAAATATGGGCATGCCATGGCCAGGCACGGAATGGGAAGAAAAGTTACATGATATAGTGAGGGTAAGGGATACGAAAACGGGTGAGGGTAAGGGATACGAAAATGGTCATATGCCAGGTCACACTGCCATGCAGACCGAGGATCAGAGAAATGCACTACAGATGTTACGATAGTCGATAGCAAGTAAGCTATATCTTGAAAATAAGCTATGTGATTCACAGTCAGTTGTGGATCAGATAGGGCTGGCTGTGTCTAGGACTGAAAAGCCATGAAGAAATCTGAAGAACAAACAATAGCGAGTGAATCTCTTCACCAGTCTATATGGCTTACATATTCTTGTTTTACAATGCAAACAATGGGTATACAAGCTGTAAGCATGTATGTGATCTAGATAAAAAAACATGCACTGTTTCTAATTCTTTTATAGAAATTCTGAGCAACAAATATCCATCATTATTTGTAACTGAAACTTAAATGTAAACATGAGTTTTAGTTCGGGGAAAAAGAAGTGGACACATACCCTACCTTGAGTCAAATCCGATATAACCTGTAAAATCGATTCTCTGGGGCCTAAATACGCCAAGGTAGTGACCGATCCAACAAAGAAAAATCCAATGAAAGCAATCCCAACAAGCATTAGGGAATCGATATCAAGGCCCCAAAAGTTTCCTGTGAATTTGCTACCTGGGATTCACACCTTAAATTTCGCTCATCGCTATATCTGGTACCCAGACAACTGAATCCCCACGCCAAGACATTAATCAAGAAATTCCACCATATTGACAACCTACATTAGTCCCGTCATTAGAAATACAGAAGCGACAATATCAAAAGGCAAAATAAACACGGCATTCAAAACCTCATAAATTCAAGCAAAGTTGTTACCTAGAATACTCTAACCATCAGGGAAAAACAAATCTATAGATACATTTGAAAACCTGGAGAAGTAGCTAGCAGTCAGTGAACAGCGCCCGTCATTAGAAAGACATGAGTGACAATATCAAAAGGCACAAATGGACAAGGCATTCAAAACCTCACAAATTTGAGAAAATTTATCACTTGGTGGAGAGCGAGGAGGAGCGCACGTGTCTTCCCCATGGCGGCGCCCCCATGGAGGCGAAGCTAAAGCACCGGTACAGGCGCCAAGAGCCGAAGGAGGTTCGTCGCAGCTCGCAGCGGTCCAACAACACAAAGTTCTGATTGTCACCTTACTTGTTTTAACAAGTTTGAATGGAGGAGTGCTAATGGTTTCTAGGTGGAATAGCACACAAAGTTACAAAACTAAACTGAATTCCCAAGTGCGTCAATCTAATTCGAGGTGGCAGCTTTTTTCATGACTTGTAATTAGCCAACTGTTTCGTCAAATAGGATTAGATAAATCTGGCTGTGTATTTTGATTGAAAGCAAATTGAATTACAGGCACCATCAGGCTTGAGTGTTGCTAATAACCTCTTTATCTTCTGCTAAATAAACCTGTACACATTCTTCCCACAATGAATTTTACTTTTTAACTGATCATATCCAAATTCTTTCAAATGATTTGTGATGGACTCATTTAGTGACTAAATCATCTTGAAAATTGGAGTATAATATTTATATCTACAGGTGACATTTGACCATATGGATATGGCTTTGTCAAAAGCATTCAAGTCTGCTGTCGTAGATAGCATACTGTGTATTCCCCAGCACCAATAGGTAAAATGTCATAACACTCTAGAACGTAGAGCCTTCAGAGCTTTCTTACTCTCTTCTGACCCCTTGTTCTATTAATTCTAGTCTTTTGTCTGCTACATTTTTTTCCAGTCTCATTCTCATATGTGAATTGTTGGCAGATGGTGTTGTGTGAGTTGGCAAATACTTTTCAGCATTGCAACAAAAAAGCAACTACTCAAGGAGAGGTAACGCTAATTCCATGCCATGTTTAAAGAAACCACTTGATCAGATAACCTCATCTTGTGTAATTCTAAAATCATCTACTCATGTTCTTTTTTCAGCTCAACAAATCATTAAGAAGATTTATTAAAATGAGCTCAAAGTGGATGATTATTTTGCCTCCTGTACTCATGTGGAGACACAAACACCAAAGATAATATATGAAACAAATATCAGGCAATGAACAACATGTACCAGAGACAGAGAGAGAGTTGGCCGTCTTTTTCGGACAAAAACATGGCGTATATAGCTCGTCTGTCCGGTACGTATCAAGCTACATTTCCTCTACTAATTCATCTGGGCCGGTGCCCGTGGCCTAGCCTAACATTAACAAGTGTGCTCGTACCTGGAATCCAGCACACGACATCGATCCATTGTCCGTGAACTCACCGGCCGGGCAGATCAATCGTCCGACGAACACGGCGGCGCGCCTCATCTATTTCATCCTCTACCCCCTCCCTGTACAGCTACCAAAATAATTTTAAATGTTTTGTCCTCTTAATGACAGGCTGATGACCACTACACAGATTAGCTTGGCAAGAAACAGCTATCATCGCCACCGAAAAAGTAAGTATATATCACAGAATGAAAATAGCGGAAACAACATATACCTTTTAATATATGAAACAAATATCAGGCAATGAACAACAGGCTATCAGAGATAACAATGGGCACAAAAGTTTTGAGCAATGAACGACAGCCTATCAGAGATACCGAGATCAGTCGGACTATCCATATGGACCTTGCAACAACAAATACAAAACGTGAATGCCCAGTTACCCAATACACATATCCATAACCAAGGAATATGCTCTGCACTTATCACAAGAAAGATAAAGAGAACTGAACAATTCCTCTACATAACATGAAACAATACTTGTTTCTATGAGTAGCGCGAATCAACAGTTGATAAACTACTGTAACTTCGGAAGAACCTATGTGTTATTGTACTAAGTCCTTGATAGCTACAGCATCACTGGCAGTCCGGCAACTATAGCATTTCAGCATCAAATGGCAGGCACGAAGCCGATTGAGGAAACGTACCACGCACTGCTGGACGCGGGACTGGAACCCCACGAGGTCGCGCACGTCGTCGGCGTCCAGATCCAGCCTCCTGCCTGGCGCCCCTGCGTGAGAGCAGGGCGAACCCGTCGGCTTGGTGTGCTGGCTAGGGCTTCGGAATGCGGGGCGGAAGGGCCGTACCTGGGGCGGCGTAGAAGGAGGACTGGATGGAGAGGACGGCGAGGCAGAAGGCGAGCGCTAGGCCCAGAAGCAGCGCCACCGTCGGCCGCCGCTGCGCCGCCGCCAGCAGGTGGGCCCTCATCATCGGCGGACGCGACGCGGTGCATATCTTGAACACCATGAGGTGGTCGGCATCCATGGGACAGAGCCTGTGCGTGGTGGCCTGGTGTGTCGTCGAGAGAGAGAGGGAGAGGGAGAGGGAGGGGCGGACGTGATGTAGCTCGGCTCTGTTAACTTCAAGAAAAATTTCGGGGTCTGTGAAATGCTGTCGTGCGAGCAAAGGCGAGCGGGCCACACGCGTCGCGCGATGGATGGCTGGGAAGCCACCGAATGCGGAGAGCGCAGCAAAACGGGTCACGTTTTAATATATCAGATATTTTATTCTCTTCCACTTCCGCGTCTACATATATTTACAAAAGAATCTACTTGAATAGCACTGAAAATGGCATGTTCAGATAGTCAGCCATGTGCCAGCCAAATTATACACACGATATTATTCAACACTCTGTTTAAACTAGAAAGGGATAACGTGTTCTTTTTTTAGAAAAAAAATGGACAGGGAGCACAGACCACTGAGCAGCAGCAACACCGGTCGCCATAGCTACTGAAACTTTGGACAGGAAAAAAAGGTTCACCTCACTTGGTACGACCCAAGTTGGAAGCTGCAACCTCGTCGTCAACCTTCCGATGGGAAGGCGAGCCATCTAAAAGCTGCGCCGCTCTTTCCTGCTCCTTCTTTGCCTCTTCGATGACTTTGTTGCAGAGGAAGCTCGGCTGGTTGGTCGACGACAGAAGCCTTGCCCACATCCTGTCGGTTATCGAGACCCTGTTCTGCTTCTCTGTTATCCTCTGGAGTGGGTGGTTCAAAACAATGTGTAGGTCTTATTAGATGCTGCGATGTTGAATTTAGTAGAAAGAATTCTGTGTCCCACTCCTTCATAGGGTGACTTACGTAGAAGGGGATATAGCAATGCCGACCATTCACTTGACCGATGGTGAAACCAGTGTATCCAGCCATGGCTCCATGGACCACACTGTGAGCTAGCAGTGTGCAGTAGACATTATCAGAGGCGTTGCTAGGAATGGCACGTATCATGTACGTTGGATCTGCAGTAGGATAACAGCATCTGAGATATTTGATGCTAGCAATTCTTGCCGTAAAGCAAGCATGATACCAGAGAAAATCACTGACCTATGTACTTCAGATTAATGGTCATCTTGTTTTTCTTGAAATATTCCTGGATTCACGAGTACAACATTGATTAGACAAGAACTTTTATTGAAGATGACTAGAACATAGGAATGCATATAACATTAGTACTGTGACATCATCTGATGCAAAACAGAGGCAGAAGAAGTAAACAGTAGATGGGACATGTAAGTATGGGATATCAAAGCCTCACATTTATCTTCTGAGATAACCAAAGACCAACATCAAGAAGCAGCTGATTGCCTGAAGCATCTTTCCCAATTGACTGCATGGTTTCAGCGATAAGTTTCTGTCCAGCACCCTCCGCGACAACGATAACCATATGACCATTGTCCTTCAAACGTCTTTCTATATATCTAAAAAGTCCGCCTTCACCTTCCAGATAGAATGGTGATTCTGGGATCAAGCAGCAATCCTGACAAAAAGGAAAATATTTTATCCCTTTATTCTTGTGTGGAAACATGAAAATACACCTTAAACGTTTTTGACTCGATGGAGATGCGGACGTACCACGTCCCTGCTAGCGAGGGTAGCATAATGTGCGATAAAACCTGCGTTAGTAAAAGAATGTCACTACTCACTAGTCGAATTTCTGGTTGATCTTGAGATCAGTGAGGGGCGCAAGGACAAGAGCTTTTGGGGTCTACTTCAAATTTGAACTAGATTCAAACAATTCACCCCCTTATCTAGAAGAACCCCAAGAAATATAGGCACTGACTATCTATCGATGTTCCTTGCATATACAAACAAAAAAATGAACTAAATACAATCTAGATGGAAGTGGAACACCCACAACTAAATAATCTCACATATGCTAGCTACTGCCAAATTTTTCAGTCAAGAAAGAATGAAACATAACAAGCAACGGTTAACCATACTTGATATATCTGTTCAAGGAGATTCAAAATGTTATTTAAATTTCCACAGATATTCATGAAACTATTGAAAACATAAAGACATCTAACGATTTTCATATAGCACTGGAGTTCCTCAAAGATGAAACTTACAGCACAAAGATATAAGCAGATACATACCCAAGAGTTAGTTAGTTGACACATACAATTGACAGGCATCAAGTATCATATGTTACTAGCCACATATTGGTCTCTCATAGAAGCTTACCACTGTGCCGGCCCATTAGCTTGACGAGACCTATACCATTCTCAGCACTTACAGCTTCCACATGAGCAGCATTTATTGCACGTTGAGCCTCCTCAACTGCTGTGTCGAAACCAAATGACTTGTCAATTACCTGAAACATGGGTAACAGTGAGTTCGTGCACACAAGGTTCATGTGATCATGTCAAATGTCATCTTCCATTTTTTCCACCAAAATATCACTAAAATGTGGAGAAACATATTACAGGGATGTCATTATCAATAGTCTTTGGAATGCCAGCAACAGAAACTTTGAGGCCGCGTCTTCTAACTTCCTGAAGAAGATTCAAGTAAAGAGTAACTTACAACCAAATTACACCAATACATGATTGACTAGCTATCAATTCACTATTAAAAAAATATAATTCAAACAGGTCCGAAAAAACTTTCAGCGAATCTACAGTTGTGCTTACTTCGAATATCACTCCAGCACCCCTCTGAGTACCGTCACCACCAATTACATAGACCTGAAACAAATAATCAGAGTTAAACCAATGTGAAAGTTTAAGTGTCAAACCTTGGTAAAAGAGTCTTCACAGTGCCAGGAAATAAGACAGAGTGATACATAAAAGAGAAAAAGATTAAGAGTATAATTGTTATTTTGTTTCATTTACCTGATTTATGCCACGATCTTGGATACTGTCAACTATCTTCACGGTGTCATGGCCTCCTCGAGATGATCCGAGAACAGTTCCACCCCTTTTGTGAATGTCATTTACAATCTTTGGAGTCAAGGTGATGGTGTTGCGAGCATAGAAGCCTCTATACCCACCCTGTGAAAAAAAAAAGATGAGGACATCAAGTGAGTGCTTGAAGAACTCCTGTGGGAGAATGATTGATTGTGTACTTTATGTAGACTTCATGGAATGATGTAATGTACTTTACCTGAATCCCAAGTATCTTGGTGACACCATACATGTCAGATAATCCACATACAATTTCCCTAATCACAGTATTAAGTCCCGGGCACAATCCTCCACAAGTGACAATGCATGCATGGACCTCATCCGGTTCAAAATATACCTAACCAAGACAACCAGAGGTTACAAAGAACGAAAGAAACTTACAAGGTTTTTGAAAGAAACTTACAAGGTTAGTGATATTATATTGTCTCCCCCTTATCTCCTAGCTTTGCTATTAGCGTAGAGAATGTGAAAAGCACAAGGTTTGTATACCCTTTGGCGAGGTCCGGCACGACGGAAGTGGTTCCCTCTGGGGCCATCCTTGTGAACAACAATCTACATTGAGGATTGATGTAAATATTTTGGAGAAGTGAAGTATTTCTTGACAGAAAAAATGTGAGTGGACTGCAAGTTCAGCGACAATTCACCTTCTGGCAGACAGTGTCGTCTGGGTTTACAAAGTATTGCCTAAGGGAGAAGAAAGAGAGCAAGTTAGGTACAACGCAGAAAAGGAAAAAAACAGAACTAATCAAGCCAGCAACTTCAAGCTTACTTCACAACGGAGTATGCCGGGTTATCTTGTAATGGATTTGGGTAGGTCTGCAGCATGAAACAAAAAATGTGTCATGGTCACAGATAGATGTGGTAATAAGCTCTAAATTTTACAATATAAAATTTAAGGATTAAATCACATTAGGATCAAGTTATATTTCTATTTATTTCTGAACTAAAATTAATTAAGAGATCAAAATTATTTGGATCGTCTATCACCACCCCTAGTCACAAATCGGTGACTTCTGAGTATCTCTCAGATTCAACATTTCATCCGTACACTCCATAACTAATGCCAAACCGCCTATAACTGATGAGCAAACTAGAAACCAGAAAAGAGTGGAAATGTTGGGCATGTACTTCGTCGATCACTCAAATGGCGATTGCCAATTTGCTATAGACAAAAGCACTGGATGTTCCAGTCACGAAAGTCCTACAATAAACTGAAAGCCGTAACAGAAGTCGCTGACGACTTTTAAGGTTCTCGGCTTCTAGCAGATTCGCACCCAATCATCCTAGGATTCCACTTTCTCAAACCACGATGCCACGCAGCGGGCAACCTCGCCCTCGTCTCCTCGAGCAACAACGACCGATCATTCAATCAACCATTCACCGCGTCAAACACCAGATCGATCACCTTCGCACGGATCGCCGGTACTCACCGGGAGATCGGGGAGGTAGTCTGACACGTGCGGCACGTCTTCTAAGACATACCCAGCCTCGCCGGACATCAGCTTGACCACTGCAGCACCGTCCATCGCCTCTCCGCGCCGGTTCCGCTCCGGCTCCCACGCGCGGCCCCGCGGCGTGTCCCGACGATCGACTAGGTGGTGGTGGTGGTGAGTGTGGTCCCGCGGGCTCGGAACGGTGATGGGCACGGGCACGCTGGCTACGGGCCTTAGATCAGGGGTCCAGTCAGCAGGCGGCGCGGGCGGCGGCGCCATGGGGAGAGGAGGTAGATGCGGTTGAAAAATCCATTGCGTCCGGCGTCCGGGTGGCTTCAGGAGAGGAGAGGTGGTAGCGATAGGAGCGGCCGGGGGGGCGTGTGGCGACGCGGCGTAACGTCGACCGGCGGAGACGAGCGAATGAGATGCCGGCGGGAACGACGCGGCCTGTGGAGGCGTGGCCGCGTGGGGACGGAGACGATACGGGAAGAGGAGGGATGCGCAGCCTGACACTTGTTGGCGGGACCGGTCATTTCCTTTCAGGTACGGTGGGGCCGAACCGTGAGATTCGTGCTGTCGATGCTGTACGGTCACGTACTAGTTTCGTCAAAAAAAGGTGACATCTGTAATTAATTCTATATCTATCTCTCTATATCTAAACATAAATCCAAATTCGGGCTCAAGCATAGGTATGACTGAACATAAATCGACATCTATCTATTTTTTCTGGCAAAAAATGCTGGTTTTCCATATATTCGTCGTATGAAAAACTATTAAAAATAATAAAAAATCTTAACAAATTATATATGTGTTTTATTAGTTAGAGCATCTCCAACAATGCCTCGAACTAGTGTCTCAAATTAAAATATGAGGCTCTACGTAGAAAAACTACTCTAAAGTGCCTCATTTCATAAAATTTGGTTAAAAATTATACTCTCTCTGTTCTAATTTATAATTCGTTTGACTTTTTTACCCTAAGTTTATCGTACACTTCGCGTGCACACACATGACAACATGATCGTTGTAGGTACTACATAGTGTTATCGAGTACTCTACAACTTAAGTCATAGCAATAGCACACTTGTTAGGCCTGTAATATTGTATACAACAGATTAAATGGATTGTGTCTGAGACTTACCCGTTAAGCCAATGCTATGGACCCATCCGAGGCTTTTAGATGTGGGGTCCAACTTGCAAGGTCATACTAACCTTGGTGGGTCCAGTCACATCCTACTGTCTTAAGATAGGAATACACTTACACTGAACCTTGTTCTAATAGGGCTTTAAGCCCCAAGAAGTTTGGGGCAAGGCTGCATTTGTGATGTGAGACCAAGGAATTTAAGGATCTCGCATGTTGAGTCACTTGTTTTGATGGGCCTTCATATCCCAAGGAGTTTGGAGCCCGACTACATTTGTGATGCGAGACTAAGGACTTTAAGGATCTCGTGGCCAACAACGCCCCCTAACGTCTAAGTGCCATTGAGTGCTCTAGGGCTCGAACTGCCCAGCACATGAGGGCTTCGGGACTTAGACTTATGAGCACCTCGAGATTTGAGGGGCTCGAGGACTTTCTCTCATGATCATCCTAAGACCCAAGGGGCCTAGGGACATACTATCATGAGAGCCTCGGGGCACGAGGGGCCTCGATGGCATACTCTTAGAGCGCCCCAAGGCATGAGAAACCCAGAGGGCCCAGAGCGCTAATCACAGCCCTAGGACACAAGTATCCTCAAAAACTTAGATTATTCATGCTTACGTTATCGTAGGGCACCATGAGTCCAAATGCTTAGAACGCTCTAGGGTTCTATGGACCCTAGGTCTCCTTGTAGCTCTTTACAATATTTAGTGATATAACTATCCCTTCAAGGTGTCTCGATGCCAAGTTACCCGACATTAAGTCCATCCTCTAGCTGGTGGCGGGGAGGTCCCCGTGGCATGGGTCCCTAGCGATGGTCCTAGTAGGTGGACCCCATGGTAGCTTCTTTTATCGAGATCCTTGAATACGTCTTGATGGCTACTGAAAGTTCCCTTTGCCGAGAAACAGGATCTGGATGTCACCTAGAGGGAGTGAATAGGCGAATAAAAAATAACAGTAAAACTTAGAACTTCTTACACTACTCAAAGTCTGATCGCAGCGGAATGAAGATCACGTCGAGTAGGTCGCAGTGAAATTGAAGTTCCTCTCTCAATCTAGCATGCACTTCAAGAACAATTTATACCAAAGATAACTAGTGAAGTGCAAATAGTAAATTAAAAAACAGAGAGATAGAGAACATTGCCGAGCAAAGCACACAACAGACACATAGATTTATCTCGTGGTTCAGCCAAGCCTGAAATGCTTGCCTACATCAATGTCGGAGTTAGCCAAACCTTGGCTTGGAGTATCTCACTCTGTCCTCTGGTTGCACAAATTTGTCAAGGGACAGACAAAGTGAGAGCACCTAGAGGAGGGGTGAATATGCGATCCTGTAAAAAATGGCTCAACAAAGAAAACTTGGTCTAATATTAGATTAGATATGTCAAGAGCCAAGTCTGAATGAAGGGACTGCGAGGAGAAGACTTCTTCACTTAATTGCTTCCATAAGGTGAGTATTGAACTTAGCAATTATATAAGTGAAGTGAGAGAGAGGAATCGCAATAAAATTGTCGGGGACCATAATTAGGGGTACCCTCAAGGCTCCTAAATCTCAGCTGGTAACCCCCATCAGCACTAAGCTGCAAAGGCCTGATGGGTGCGATTAAGTCAAGGATCGGTCCATTCAAGGGACGCGATCGCGCCTCGCCCGAGCCTAGCCTCGGGCAAGGGCAGCCGACCCCGGAGGGTTTACGTCTCGCCCGAGGACCCCCTACGGCAACGAACGCACCTTCGGCTCGCCCGAGGCCCAGTCTTCACCAAGAAGCAACCTTGGCCAAATCGCCACGCCAACCGACCAAATCGCAGGGGCATTTAATGCAAAGGTGGCCTGACACCTTTATCCTGACGCGCGTCCTCCGGTTGACAGAGCCGAAGTGACCGTAGTCACTTCGCCGCTCCACTGACCAGCATGACAAGAGGACAGCGCCGCCTGCGCCGCTCCGACTGCTGTGCCACACGACAGAGTGAGGCTGACAGCAGCCAAACCCGGCCCCAGGCGCCATAGCGAACTCCGCTTCGCCCGACCCCAGGGCTCGGACTCAGGCTCAGCCCCGGAAGACGACGAACTCCGCTCCGCCCGACCCTAGGGCTCGGACTCGGGCTCAGCCCCGGAAGACGACGAACTCCGCTTTGCCCGACCCCAGGGCTCGGTCTCGGGCTCAGCCCCGGAAGACGACGAACTCCGCTTCGCCTGACCCCAGGGCTCGGACTCGGGCTCAGCCCCGGAAGACGACGAACTCCGCTCCGCCCGACCCCAGGGCTCGGACACGGGCTCATCCCCGGAAGACGATGAACTCTGCCTCGCCCGACCCCAGGGCTCGGACTCGGCCTCAGCCCCGAAGGATGACGAACTCCGCTTCGCCTGACCCTAGGGCTCGGACTCAACCCTGGCCTCAGCCGACGGTCTCCGCCTCGCCCGACCCAGGGGCTCGGACTCGACCTCAGCCTTGGAAGACAGACTCGACCTCAACCTCGGAGGAGCCTCCACCTCGCCCAACCCAGGGCTCGGACTGACCACGTCAACAGGAGGCGCCATCATTACCCTGCCCCAAGCTGACTCAGGCTACGGGGAACAAGACCGGCGTCCCATCTGGCTCGCTCCGCTATACGAGTAATGATGGCGCCCCGCACGCTTTATGACGACGGCGGCTCTTAGCCCCCTTACGGAAGCAAGAGGACGTCAGCAAGGACTCGACAGCCCCGACAGCTGTCCTTCCGCCAGGCTCCAGCGCTCCTCCGACGGCCACGACACCACACGAACCGGGTGCCAAAACCTCTCTGGCTGCCACGATGGCATGTACTTAGGGCACTAGCTCTCCTCCGATAAACACGTTAGCACACTGCTACACCCCCCATTGTACACCTGGATCCTTTCCTTACGCCTATAAAAGGAAGGTCCAGGGCCCTCTTACATAGGGTTGGCCGCGCGGGGAAGGACAGGACGGCGCTCGCGTGAGGCCGCTCGCTCCCTCCCGCGTGGACGCTTGTAACCCCCTACTGCAAGCGCACCCGACCTGGGCGCGGGACAAACACGAAGGCCGCGGGATTTCACCTCTCACGCCCGTCTCCCTCCGGCTTCTTCCCCCCTTCGCGCTCCATCTCGCGCCGACCCATCTGGGCTGGGGCACGCGGCGACAATTTACTCGTCGGTCCAGGGACCCCCCCGGGTTCAAAACGCCGACAGTTGGCGCGCTAGGTAGGGGCCTGCTGCATGTTGACGAACAGCTTCCCGTCAAGCTCCAGATGGGCAGTCTCCAGCAACCTTTCCAGCCCGGGACGGTACTCCGTTTCGGGAGTCTTGAGTTCATGTCTCTCGACGGCAGCTACGACATGATACTCCTTCCCCCGCCGCACGACAACGACAATGGCGGCCGACAGCCCGCCCGCCGGCGGCGGAATCGACGACGTCTTCCCCGCGTGGTGGAAGAACAACATTCGAGCTCGCCCCGTCCCCTCCTCCCGCTGACGGAGGAGGAGGCGGGGGAACCAAGGCCAAGCAGGAGGCGGCACCTCGTCGGCTGTCGAGCGAGTCGACGGCGTCGGCGCCCCAACTGGGGGCACGTCGGGCATCGACCTCGCGTCTGAGACGAAGACGAGCGCCGTCTCCCCGCAACACGCCAACCCCAAGCAAATGGACGATGCCAGCACGCTCGCGAAGGACCTGCTGGGCGTCACCCTCGTACCTGAGACGACGGTGCAGTTAGCCCCTGACGTGACTTCGTCACCGCCCGTCGACCAAGAGGTACCAACCGATGCCCATCTCACGCCTTTTGGATCCAGCCTCAACCCACCAAGCGACTTCGCTTTGGTGGACGCTCTCATAGAGGCGAGTCCAAACCCTCTGGGATATCATATGCGGTCACCCTGGGACCGGCTGACAGCCGTCTCGACCTATGGGCCCTCGGGGTCCGAGGAAGATGACGAGCCCGACTTCTGTTGGGATTTCTCCGGACTTGGTAACCCCAGTGCCATGCGGGACTTTATGACCGCGTGCGACTACTGCCTTTCCGACTGTTCCGACGGTAGCCGCAGCCTCGGCGACGAGGACTGCGGCCCAAGTCGTGAATGTTTCGACGTCGATCTAGGGGGTCCCAACAAAGGCAACCATCTTGGTATGCCGGAGAACGGAGATCTCCCTAGGCCTGTGCCTCGCGTTGACATCCTTCGGGAGCTAGCTGTGGTCCCCGTCCCGGTGGGGGGTCATGACCCACAGCTCGAGCAAATCCACGAGATGCAGGCCAGGCTCGACGAGGGGGCAGGAACAATTGAGCCGATCCGCCGGGACATCGGGCAGGAATGAGCGGGCCGACCTCCGGCCGGAGAAGTGCGTCATCTACCCCAGGGTATCCAGCACCGCATCGCCGATGATGTCAGGGTAAGGCCGCCACCGACTTCCAGTGGAGTCAGCCAGAACCTGGCTGCAGCGGCAATGCTTCTCCGCGCGATGCCGGAGCCATCAACCACCGAGGGGCGGCGTATCCAGGGGGAGCTCAAGAATCTCTTGGAGGACGCCGCGGTCCGACGGGCCTGAAAGCTCCGCCTCCCGAAGGCAGGGGCACCCCTCGGAACATCGCGCCGCGACTTCCCGATTCATGCGGGAAGCCTCGGTCCACACCGGGCGCACGCGCAACACAGCGCCTGCAGCCCCGGGTCGCCTCGGCAACGAGCACCATCACCGCAACCGTCGGGCCCACCTCGACGAGAGGGTGCACCGAGGTTACCACCCGAGGCGTGGGGGATGCTACGACAGCGGGGAGGATCGGAGTCCCTCGCCCGAGCCACCCGGTCCGCAGGCTTTCAGCCGCGCCATACGACGGGCGCCGTTCCCGACCCGGTTCCGAACCCCAACTATTATCACAAAGTACTCGGGGGAGACGAGACCGGAACTGTGGCTCGCAGACTACCGGCTGGCCTGCCAACTGGGTGGAACGGACGATGACAACCTCATCATCCGCAACCTCCCCCTGTTCCTTTCCAACACCGCTCGCGCCTGGCTAGAACACCTGCCTCCAGGGCAGATCTCCAACTGGGACGACCTAGTCCAAGCCTTCGCCGGCAATTTCCAGGGCACGTACGTGCACCCTAGAAACTCCTGGGATCTCCGAAGCTGTCGACAGCAGCCGGGAGAGTCTCTCCAGGACTACATCCGACAATTCTCGAAGCAGCGCACCGAGCTGCCCAACATCACCGATTCGGATGTCATCGGCGCGTTCCTCGCCGGCACCACCTGCCGCGACCTGGTGAGCAAGCTGGGTCACAAGACCCCCACCAGGGCGAGCGAGCTGATGGACATCGCCACAAAGTTCGCCTCTGGCCAGGAGGCGGTTGAGGCCATCTTCCGGAAGGACAAGCAGCCCCAGAGCCGCCCACCGGAAGATGTCCCCGAGGCGTCAACTCAGTGCGGCGCCAAGAAGAAAGGCAAGAAGAAGTCGCAAGCGAAACGCGACGCCGCCGACGCGGACCTTGTCGCCGCCACCGAGTACACCAACCCTCGGAAACCTCCGGGAGGTGCCAACCTCTTCGACAAGATGCTCAAGGAGCCGTGCCCCTATCATCAGGGGCCCGTCAAGCACACCCTTGAGGAGTGCGCCATGCTTTGGCGCCACTTTCACAAGGCCGGGCCACCCGCGGAGGGTGGCAGGGCTCGCGACGACGATAAGAAGGAAGATCACTAGGCAGGAGAGTTCCCCGAGGTCCGCGACTGCTTCATGATCTACAGTGGGCAAGTGGCGAACGCCTCGGCTCGGCACTGCAAGCAAGAGCGTTGGGAGGTCTATTCGGTAAAGGTGGCGGCGCCAGTCTACCTAGTCTGGTCCGACAAGCCCATCACCTTCGACCGAGACGACCACCCCGACCGCGTGCCGAGCCCGGGGAAATACCCGCCCGTTGTCGACCCCATCATCGGCGACGTCAGGGTCACCAAGGTCCTCATGGACGGAGGCAGCAGCCTCAACATCATCTACGCCGAGACCCTCGGGCTCCTGCGGGTCGATCTGTCCTCGGCCCGGGCAGGCGCTGCGCCTTTCCACGGGATAATCCCCAGGAAACGTGTCTAGCCCCTCGGACAACTCGATCTACCCGTCTGCTTTGGGACGCCCTCCAACTTCCGAAGGGAGACCCCCACGTTCGAGGTGGTCGGGTTCCGAGGAACCTACCACGCAGTACTGGGGAGGCCGTGCTACGCTAAGTTCATGGCCGTCCCCAACTACACCTACCTCAAGCTCAAGATGCCGGGCCCCAATGGGGTCATCACCGTTGTCCCCACGTACCGACACGCGTACGAATGCAACGTGGAGTGCGTGGAGTACGCCGAGGCCCTCACCGAATCCGAGGCCCTCATCGCCGACCTGGAGAGCCTCTCTAAAGAGGCGCCAGACATGAAGCGCCACGCCGGCAACTTCGAGCCGGCAGAGACGGTTAAATCCGTCCCTCTCGACCCCAGCAGCGACGCCTCCAAGCAGATCCGGATCGGCTCCGAGCTCGATCCCAAATAGGAAGCAGTGCTCGTCGACTTTCTCCGCGCAAACGCCGACGTTTTCGCGTGGAGTCCCTCGGACATGCCCGGCATACCGAGGGATGTCGCCGAGCACTTGCTGGATATCCGAGCTGGAGCCCGACCCGTGAAGCAGCCTCTACGCCGATTCGACGAAGAAAAGCGTAGAGCCATAGGCGAGGATATCCACAAGATAATGGCGGCAGGGTTCATCAAAGAGGTATTCCATCCCGAATGGCTTGCCAACCCTGTGCTTGTGAGAAAGAAAGGAGGGAAATGGTGGATGTGTGTAGACTACACTGGTCTAAACAAAGCATGTTCGAAAGTTCCCTACCCTCTGCCTCGCATCAATCAAATCGTGGATTCCACTGCTGGGTGCGAAACCCTGTCTTTCCTCGATGCCTACTCGAGGTATCACCAGATCAGGATGAAAGAGTCCGACCAGCTCGTGACCTCTTTCATCACACCCTTCGGCATGTACTGCTATGTTACCATGCCGTTCGGTTTGAGGAATGCGGGTGCGATGTACCAATGGTGCATGAACCATGTGTTCGGCGAACACATTGGCCGAACGGTCGAGGCCTACGTCGATGACATCGTAGTCAAGACGAGGAAAGCCTCCGACCTCCTTTCTGACCTTGAAGTGACATTCTGATGTCTCAAGGCGAAAGGCGTGAAGCTCAATCCCGAAAAGTGTGTCTTCGGGGTTCCCCGAGGCATGCTCCTGGGGTTCATCGCCTCCGAGCGGGGCATCGAGGCCAACCCAGAGAAGATCGCGGCCATCACCAGCATAGGGCCATCAAGGACTTGAAAGGCGTACAGAGAGTCACGGGATGTCTTGCGGCCCTGAGCCGTTTCATCTCGCGCCTCGGCGAAAGAGGCCTGCCTCTGTACCGCCTCTTAAGGAAGGCCGAGTACTTCACTTGGACCCTGAGGCCGAGGAAGCCCTCGGGAACCTGAAGGCGCTCCTCACGAACGCGCCCATCTTGGTGCCCCCCGCTGCCGGAGAAGCCCTCTTAATCTACGTCGCCGCGACCACCCAGGTGGTTAGCGCCGCGATCGTAGTTGAGAGACGAGAAGAGGGGCATGCATTGCCCGTCCAAAGGCCAGTCTACTTCATCAGCGAGGTACTGTCCGAGACCAAGATCCGCTACCCACAAATTCAGAAGCTGCTGTACGCGGTGATCCTAACGCGACGGAAGTTGCGGCACTACTTTGAGTCTCATCC
Source organism: Zea mays (assembly GCF_902167145.1). NCBI lineage: Eukaryota > Viridiplantae > Streptophyta > Magnoliopsida > Poales > Poaceae > Zea > Zea mays. Next base: position 83,575,156 of record NC_050101.1, read on the forward strand.
GGTAATTGTGGTGTCATCCTTCCCCCTGGGGGAGATCATCCAGTGCCGCGAGGCCTCGGGTAGAATTGCAAAGTGGGCGGTGGAAATCATGGGCGAGACGATCTCGTTCGCCCCTCGGAAGGCCATCAAGTCCTAGGTCTTGGCGGACTTTGTGGCTGAATGGGTCGACACCCAGCTCCCAACAGCTCCGATCCAACCGGAACTCTGGACCATGTTCTTCGACGGGTCGCTGATGAAGATAGGAGCAGGCGCAGGCCTGCTCTTCATCTCGCCCCTCGGGAAGCACCTACGCTACGTGCTACGCCTCCATTTCCCGGCATCCAACAATGTGGCCGAGTACGAGGCTCTGGTCAACAGGTTGCGCATCGCCATCGAGCTAGGGGTTCGACGCCTCGACGCTCGCGGTGACTCGCAGCTCATCATCGACCAAGTCATGAAGAACTCCCACTGCCGCGACCCGAAGATGGAAGCATACTGCGACGAGGTTCGGCGCCTGGAAGACAAGTTCGAGGGCTCGAGCTCAACCACGTCGCCCGGCGCTACAACGAGACTGTGGACGAGCTGGCTAAAATAGCCTCGGGGCGAACAACAGTTCCCCCGGACGTCTTCTCCCGAGACCTGCATCAACCCTCCGTCAAGACCGACGACACGCCTGAGCCCGAGAAGGCCTCGGCCCAGCCCGAGGCACCCTCTGCTCAGCCCGAGGCACCCTCGGCTCGGCCCGAGGCACCCTCGGCTCGGCCCGAGGCACCCTCGGCTCGGCCAGAGGTACCCTCGGCCTCCGAGGGTGAGGCACTGCGCATCGAGGAGGAGCGGAGCGGGGTCACGCCTAATCGAAACTCGCAGACCCCGTACCTACAATATCTCCACCGAGGAGAGCTACCCCTCGACCAGGCCGAAGCTCGGCGGTTGGCGCGGCGCGCCAAGTCGTTCGTCTTGATGGGAGATGGGAAGGAGCTCTACCATCGCAGCCCCTCGGGCATCCTCCAGCGATGCATTTCCATCGCCGAAGGCCAGGAGCTCCTACAAGAGATACACTCGAGGGCTTGTGGCCATCACGCAGCACCTCGAGCCCTTGTTGGAAACGCCTTCCGACAAGGTTTCTACTGGCCGACGGCGGTGGCCGACGCCACTTGAATTGTCCGCACCTGTGAAGGGTGTCAGTTCTACGCAAGGCAGACCCACCTAGGGATGGCAATCGGGTGGGTAGTACGCGGATATATAGTTCGCGAATCCGTGCCCGCGAGACAAAACTTAACCCATACCCATACCCATAAACGTTCGTGGGTATGGATCTCTACCCATACCCATACCCACCGGGTATCCGCTATCCGGCGGATACCCGTTACCCGCCCGCCCACTACAATTTTAGCATTCAACATCAAACAATAATTTTATCACATTTCAAAAACAATTATCATTCCATCATCATCAAATGATAATTTCAGCACCAATCAACATGTCATAGATAAAATTTGAAAAATTAGAATTTATGATAATATATTAAATCCGGATGGCCCACATGTAAGATATTCATTGGGTAACGGGTATGGATACTGGATATCCATACCCGCGAAAAAATTATCCGCGGATACCTTATTATATCCATAACCGTACCCGCGGACACCAAATTCCACCATACCCATATCCAATGGATAATTATCCCTAGACCCACCTGCCTGCTCAGGCCCTGCTGACCATACCCATCACCTGGCCATTTGCTGTGTGGGGTCTGGACCTAGTCGGCCCCTTGCAGAAGGCACCCGGGGGCTACACGCACCTATTGGTCGCTATCGACAAATTCTCCAAGTGGATCGAGGTCCGGCCCCTAAACAGCATCAGGTCCGAACAGGCAGTGGCGTTCTTCACCAACATCATCCATCGCTTTGGGGTCCCGAACTCCATCATCACCGACAACGGCACCCAGTTCACCGGCAGAAAGTTCCTGGACTTCTGCGAGGATCACCACATCCGGGTAGACTGGGCCGCCGTGGCTCACCCCATGACGAATGGGCAAGTAGAGCGTGCCAACGGCATGATTCTACAAGGACTCAAGCCTCGGATCTATGACGACCTCAACAAGTTCGGCAAGCGGTGGATGAAGGAACTCCCCTCGGTGGTTTGGAGTCTGAGGACGACGCCGAGCCGGGCCACGGGCTTCACACCGTTCTTTCTAGTCTATGGGGCCGAGGCCATCTTGCCCACAGACTTAGAATACGGTTCCCCGAGGACGAGGGCCTACGCCGACCAAAGCAATCAAGCTAATCGAGAAGACTCACTGGACCAACTGGAAGAGGCTCGGGACATGGCCTTACTACACTCGGCGCGGTACCAGCAGTCCCTGTGACGCTACCACGCCCGAGGGGTTCGATCCCAAGACCTCCAGGTGGGCGACCTGGTGCTTCGGCTACGACAAGACGCCCGAGGGCGGCACAAGCTCATGCCTCCCTAGGAAGGGCCGTTCGTCATCGCCAAAGTTCTGCAGCCCGGGACGTACAAGCTGGCCAACAGTCAAGGCGAGGTCTACAGCAACGCTTGGAACATCCGATAGCTACGTCTCTTCTAACCTTAAGATGCTTTCAAGTTGTTCGTATACCTCGTTCCCACGCAAAGTTTAGTCATCAAGGAAGGGTCAGCCTTGCCTCGGCAAAGCCCGACCCTCCCTCGGGGGCTAAAAGGGGGGAACCCCCTCTGCGCCAAAATTTTCCTCGGAAAAAGATCTTTTTTGCCAGAATGTCTTTCGTGCTTTTCGACTACTTCGAAAGTGGATCCTGAAAACGACGGAGTACATGTAAGCAGCCAAGGCTGACCGAGCCGAGGGACTACTATGCCTCCGGGATACGGATACCTCACTCATCACCTTCTGCGATAAGTAACTCGCGCTCGGATAGGTGATTCCGCGGACCGAACAAGTCTTCACGCTCGAAAGCTCCTCTACCGAAACGATTTTTCGGGCCTTCTTGACTGCGTCGGTGACAGAACCCTATGGACGAGTAAGAGTGCGCGTAAGCGACAAGGCCGACCGAGCCGAGGGATTCCTACGCCTCCGGGATATGGATACCTCACTCATCACCTTCCGTGAAAAGTAACTCTCGCTCGCACAAACAATTCTATTACCGACAAATAAGTCCAGATACTCGAAACAAGGGGAAAAGAAACGCAGCTTTACAACACGACGATGGTGTGTTTGGGCCTCGGCGGCCGCAGAGAACATACACACACTACAAGATAATCCGATCCTGCAGGCTCGGATCTTGACACTTGAAGGGAGCAGCAGCACCCTCGGCGTCAACTACACCTTCGGCGAGGTCCGACCTAGCCTCGGACGGCGACGCGGTCGGAGGATCTCCACTCTGAAGGACGACATCAGCATCACGCCCAGGCCATTGTTGCCAGGGCCCCCTCCAGGAATCCGGCTCGAGCAGATGGCTCGGCCGGCCACCCCGAGGCTTCAGCCAGCTGCCCCCCGAGGACATCGGCTCGGTTTGTGGTCTCGGCAACTCAACTCCGGCGTCGGTCCCGCCAGTGGACGACCCGGCCAGGCTCTGGCCGACCAAATCTTCTTTTCGAAGCCAACTCTGCCTCTGTTCGAGCTGACACCGCTACCTCCGGCTTCGGCTCATCGAAGAGCGGCCGAGGGGTTCCTTTAACTAAGCAAGAGAAGCCTCGGACAGCAAGGCCGACCGAGCTGAGGGACTCCTACGCCTCCGAGATACGGATACCTCACTCGTCACCTTCGCACGAGGCGACTCACGCTTGGTGAAGAGGTTTAGATAGCCAACAGGCGAGTCTTAGTGCTCGAAATAAGGAAAAAACACGGCTCCGTGCCGAAAATACATACATGTTCAGGCCCCGACAACCATAATGAACAAAACATCGGCACTCAAGGTGCCATTACAAACGGAACCCCGGTTCCACCTCCGCAGGTACGAACAACCCCACACGATTGGGGGGCCTGCGGAGCAACAGAAGGCCGACGGATGGCTCGCCGTCGCCTGCTCCAGCAGCAGCGACGACGACTTCTGCTCCGGGGGGCCGAACAGCAGCAGCGATGACCTCAGGGCGGATGCTGCTACCATAAGGCCCTCGCCCATGCCCTCACTCGAGAGGCAAGGACGGGCAGAAGGTCGTAGAGTTGGAGGTCATTCCGTGAGCAGCACCGGCTATCTCGTCGGCGGAGAAACCTCTTCCGGCTGCCGTGGCGGAAGGCGGCGCCGGAAGCGGCTCCGAAGCCACTCGGGTCGGAGAGCCGGGCACGCGGCAGCTGCCAGCGCCACGAACGGCGAACGCCCTTCCCCCCGATCACTGAGGGAAGGAGCGGGCCGCCGCCCGCGCAGGGACCGACCCCAACTCGGCGCACTCCCCTCCCCAGCACTAATGATGAGAATCCTTGAAGCTGAGGGAGGGGCAGAGGCCGCAGCCCGGCTTGCTTCTCCCCATCTAGGGGCTGGTGGTCACCGTCTTGGGTGACCACTGGCGAGGGGATGCAGCCGGGCTGCCTGATGAAAATCCTTGAAGTCGAACGATGGCTGAAAGGTACCAACTTCCACGAAGTTGCGTTCCTCCAACGACAAGGTGGAAGGATTGCGGGTGTGTTAGAAATATGCCCTAGAGATAATCATAGAGATGAGCATATTTCTTTGTATCCATGATATATGTATTGCTTAATTGAATATCCATGGAAGGCACCTTGTATTGATTAGCAATTATGTGAATTGTTTGTGAGATTCTTTACTTATATGGTTATTCTAAATGATGTCCCTAGTCAGAGTCGATGACTAGCACATGTATTAGTTGATGACTACATTTCACAAGTCATGAACATGGAGATGTTAAACTAATAATGTGGGCGCATGTATGACATGAGGCTGGACCGACCCAACGTGAGATATTGTAATATAGTTCTCTTCTTGCAACATGAATACTGTATCCTTAGACCTGAGATTGTCGCATGTTCTCAAGATGTGAATTGACTTACTTAGGGACTATCAAACGCTATCCCGTAACTGGGTAGTTATAAAGGTAGTTTTGGGTTTGTCAGGAAGCATGCTATGAGGCATGGTCAGTCAAGATGGAATTTGTCCCTCTCTTTGTGAGAGAGATATCTCTGGGCCCCTCGAGTGATTGGATCAAGAAATGCATGGCCGTGCTAGGGTTAAGAGTTAACCATTGAAAGGATTCCAATTCACAGTATCGAGAAAGAGAGGTCAGCTTAGAGCCAGACCAAATATCGTGAGACAAAGGGAACAACATGTACGTAATGTTGCAATGGTTCGTCTGATATGATCTTTACGTACACATAGGAGTTGACATGTCTTGCTAGAGGCCGCTGTCAATTATTGGGCCAAGTAAGAGTACTCGGCCTATGTCTATTTGTACGTGAACCTATAGGGTCACACACTTAAGGGGAAGGAAGCCTAATTCGGATTAGATCCGAAATTAGACTGGGCTTTAGGGTTAATGATGGGCCTCGGCGTCAGAAGCCCACCATAACGCCTATATAATGAGGGGCGGGGGCGCGGTTAAGATATAACCTAATTCGCCACCAGCGAACTAACAGCCGCCGCCCACCTCTCGCCCTCGCCAAGCCGCCGTCGCGAACCTAGCAGTTCGGTACGCGGCGCTTCCTCCCTGTACGTGTGGATACCTCGGAGGTGCTACATCTGGAGCACTTGGACGAACCGTGCGAGGACGTGAAGGACGCCGGCGACTGCACGGCACTGCTCGACGCGTTCGTCTACATCGAGACGTCTTCCGCTGCTCTGCGCGTCTAGTGGTAATTCCATGACCTATAACCGCAGTAGTTCTTGGTATTATGGGGATGAAAATTTTTGTTTTGCGCTAGCGTAGCCTCCCCGTAATCCTACAGTGGTATCGGAGCAGGTTCTGCGTAGTTTTAGGTCTGGATCTAGGTTCATGAGATGGATCTACTTGATGCACGGTTTGATTAGATCAATTGGTTATAAAGGGTTGAAGTAGATTACATCGGATATGACTGAAGAGATCAGTTCGTCCTTCTCTGTTGTATGCGCGACTTGCCCCTACCGGCTGGAATCACCATCGGGGCTAACTGCGTACACAACCAGCAGATTGACGCTACAGATCGACGTCATGAGTGTAATCTTCTTCGGGTCGAAAGTCTCGGATTTGGGTTGATTTGATCAACCGCATGAGATTTCCAGTGGAATTTCCATACATACGATGCATGGAATCCTGTGAGGTTTTCAGGACATGTGATCGGTATGGCTATTATGTGTATGTGATGCCGTGGCTATCTGCTGTAGTGGCGAACGTATAGAAACGTGTTTGTCTAACCTGTTTTTGCAGGACATGTGATCGGTATGGCTATTATGTGTATGTGATGCATGTTAACAAATTATTCATGACCTGCGTGTCGTGACCAGGGCAATACGGCTGGAGCCACATGTATTGTCCAAATTTAATGTAATGACCTGCGTGTCAATATGTGATGATCCAAAGCGTATATGTAATTTATTTACCAGCATACGTTAGATAGGTCTTGAAGGACTCATCACCTGGAGGATGGCATACCTATATCATGGAGATGGAGATCATCGTGATGGACAGATTATTGGAGATGGAGATCACCATGTGAAAACAAGCCATACCGAATCACAACTGTTGTGTGAATGCCATTCTTATTGTTCTACTTGTTTATATTGCATATAATTCCTTGCGTGCGATGTTATAAGTAGGACGATCCCTCATAAATGTTTAAGTTTTAATGCCTCTCCAAACCTTGCACTATCATAAGTCTTGTACAATTGGTGGTGGGTCTATGAAATTAGGGTGCCACCAGTTTTCCTTGACTAGATAGGTTTGTATCGGATACGAACTGCAGAAAGGGTTGGTTAACTTAAACAAAGTCAGCTTAATGGTTAAGGACTTTGAGGCATAAGGTTGGGAGCCGAGACATAGAGATGTCACCCAACAACAGAAGTCATATATATGATATGATTAGCAAGGAGTTGCTTACCGATCTACCTTGTCTTCTAGCGGTGATGCTAAAGCTCACTAGTAGACTTGTTAGTTGTGGGTTCTGAATCACTAAGTATCAATCGAGGGATATTGATTTTTGTGGGAGTAGACTATTAAATGTTTAATATGATTTACTCTGTCATGGATATTTTTGTCTTAGTATTTTGCATTATTTTGTTGTAGATGGCACCTAGCACACCAACATTTACTTTGCGATCAATTCTTGAAAAGGATAAGTTAAATGGAACAAACTATACGGATTGGATCCGTAACCTGAGAATTGTTCTCAGGGCTGAAAAAAAGGAAGACGTTCTAGACACCCCACTGCCAGAGGATCCTGGTGAAAATGCAACTGCTGCAGCTAAAACCGCTTACAAGAAAGCAATGGATGCTAATCTTGAAGTGAGTTGCCTAATGCTTGCTTGCATGGAGCCTGAGCTCCAGATGCAGTTTGAGACAAACCATGAGGTGTACGATATGATCGTGGCGCTCAAGGATATGTTCCAGACTCAGGCTAGGACTGAAAGGTTCAATGTGTCCAAAGCCTTTCTGGAATGCAAGCTAGCAGAAGGCGCAGCAGTTGGGCCACACGTAATCAAAATGGTTGGTTACAGTCAGAGGTTGGAGAAGCTAGGCTTCCCAATAAGCCAAGAGTTGGCCACTGACTTCATTTTGGCATCTCTTCCGCCCAGCTATGGAAACTTCATCACGAACTACCATATGCATGGGGCGGAGAGGGGCCTCAATGAACTATGTGGCATGCTGAAAACTGCAGAGGGGGACATAAAGAAAAGTGCTGGCAGCAGCGGCCATGTGATGGCGGTCCAAAACAAACCCAACTTTAAGAAGAAGGGTAAGTCTCAAAAGAAAAAGGGCAAGGCAAAGGATACAGTATCCAAGCCAAATCAAAAGCCCAAGGCTGGACCAGCTGCAGATGCAGAGTGCTTTTATTGCAAAGAACTTGGTCACTGGAAAAGGAATTGCAAGCAGTACTTGGCCTCTATTAAGGATCGCGGCGGTAAGGGTACAGCCGCAGCAGGTACACTTGCTATTCACATTACAGAAATTTTTCTTGCTGATTCTTATATTAATTCTTGGGTATTTGATACCGGATCGGTTGCCCATATTTGCAATTCGATGCAGGGAATGATAAGAAGTAGAAGCGTGAAAAGAGGAGAAGTTGATTTCCGGGTAGGCAATAATGCAAGAGTTGCTGCGTTGACCGTCGGGACGATGCAACTCCACCTCCCATCAGGATTTATTTTGGAGTTAAATAATTGTTATCTAGTTCCTAGTATGAGTCGAAACATTATGTCTCCTTCATGTTTGATGAAGGATGGTTATTCATTTGCGAGTGAAAACAATGGTTGTGTGATCTCTAAGAATGGCATGTTTGTGGCTTTTGCATCCATTATGAATGGGTTATTCATTTTAAATCTTGATGATGCACCTATCTGTAATATTAGTGCTAAAAGGCCTCGGCCTAATGATTTAAGTCCTACCTACATGTGGCACTGTCGTTTAGGTCATATAAGTGAGAATCGCATGAAGAAGCTTCATTCTAATGGGCTTTTAACTTCGTTTGATTTTGAATCATACGAGACATGTGAAGCTTGCTTACTTGGTAAGATGACCAAGGCGCCCTTCACGGGTTTACCGGAGAGGACGTTAGATTTATTGGAACTCATACATACTGATGTGTGCGGACCAATGAGTACGACAACTAGGGGAGGATTCCAATACTTCATAACCTTCACTGATGATTTTAGTAGATATGGGTATGTCTACTTAATGAAACACAAGTCTGAATCCTTAGAAAAGTTCAAAGAGTTTCAGAATGAAGTAGAAAATCAGCGTGGCAAGAAAATTAAAGCACTGCGATCAGATCGTGGTGGTGAATATTTGAGTCATGAGTTTAGCAATCATCTAAAGAGTTGTGGAATTGTTCCACAGCTTACGCCGCCTGGAACGCCTCAGAGGAATGGCGTGTCTGAGCGACGTAATCGGACTTTATTGGATATGGTTCGATCAATGATGAGCCAGTCGGACCTACCTTTGTCGTTTTGGGGATACGCTCTAGAAACAGCAGCTTTCACACTAAATAGGGTACCGTCTAAGTCCGTAGTTAAGACACCATATGAGATGTGGACTGGGAAGACTCCCAGCTTGTCTTTTCTGAAGATTTGGGGTTGTGAGGTTTACGTCAAGCGACTACAGTCGGATAAACTCACTCCAAAATCGGACAAGTGCATGTTCGTGGGATATCCAAAGGAAACTTTGGGATATTACTTTTACCACCGGTCAGAGGGCAAAGTGTTTGTCGCCCGGAACGGTGTGTTCTTAGAGAAAGAGTTTCTCAAAAGAGAGAAAAGTAAACAAAAGGTGTATCTTGAAGAAGTTCAGGATGAGCCAGTGGGACAAGATTCAACAAGCGATGCTAATGTAGCAGAACAAGTTGAGACGTCTATGGCAAGAGAAACACCACCACAACCACGAAGGTCAGCAAGGCTTCGCGAGGCACGAGGAGAAGTGCTATTGTTGGGCAATGGGGAAGTGTTGTTGTTAGACAACGACGAACCTGCAACATATTCAGAAGCGATGATGGACCCAGATTCCGAGAAATGGCATGTCGCCATGAGATCCGAGATAGATTCCATGGGAGAAAATCAAGTTTGGAACTTGGTTGACCCGCCTGATGGTGTTAGACCTATAGAATGCAAATGGATCTATAAGAAGAAGAAAGACATGGATGGAAATGTTCACATCTATAAGGCTCGACTTGTTGCAAAGGGTTTTCGACAAGTTCAAGGAGTTGACTATGACGAGACATTCTCGCCAGTAGCGATGCTTAAATCTATTCGGATCATTCTAGCTATTGCCGCATATTTCGATTATGAGATTTGGCAGATGGATGTCAAAACAGCTTTCCTTAATGGAAACCTTGATGAGGACGTGTATATGATACAGCCCGAGGGTTTTGTCGATCCGATCAATGCTGGAAAGATATGCAAACTTCAGAAATCCATTTATGGGTTGAAGCAAGCATCTCGGAGTTGGAACATTCGTTTTGATGAAGTGATCAAAGGGCTTGGTTTTCATCAGAATGAAGAAGAAGCTTGTGTTTACAAGAAGGAAAGTGGGAGCGCTGTTGTATTTCTGATCTTGTATGTGGATGACATATTATTGATTGGGAATGACATTCCTATGCTGGAGTCCGTCAAGGCTTCACTGAAAAAGAGTTTTTCTATGAAGGACTTAGGGGAAGCAGCATATATTTTGGGCATAAGGATCTATAGAGATAGGTCGAAGAGGCTTATAGGATTAAGTCAAGATACGTACATTGACAAGGTTTTGAAACGGTTCAACATGGAACAGTCCAAGAAAGGTTTCATACCTATGTCACATGGTAAACACCTTAGCCAGATGCAATGTCCTGCGACGGCTAATGAGCGAGAGCGCATGAGTAAGGTACCATACGCCTCAGCGATTGGATCAATCATGTATGCCATGATAAGTACACGCCCAGATGTTTCATACGCTATAAGTGCTACGAGTAGATACCAGGCTGATCCAGGTGAGGATCACTGGACAGCGGTAAAAGGCATTCTTAAGTACTTAAGAAGGACTAAAGATATGTTCCTGGTATATGGGGGTAAGGAGGAGCTCGTTGTAACTGGTTACACCGATGCTAGCTTCCAGACTGACCCAGACGAGTTAAAATCGCAATCAGGTTTTGTGTTCACAATAAATGGTGGTGCTGTTAGTTGGAAGAGTTCCAAACAGGAGACTGTGACTGATTCTACAACAGAAGCCGAGTACATTGCAGCTTCTGAATCTGCGAAGGAAGGTGTTTGGATAAGAAAGTTCCTCATCGAGCTTGGTGTGTTTCCTAATGCATCTAGCCCATTGAACCTCTACTGTGACAACAATGGGGCTATTGCGCAAGCTAAGGAGCCAAGGAACCACCAGAAAAACAAACACGTACTGCGGAAGTTTCACCTCATACGGGAATTCATTAGGCGGGGTGAGATAAAGATATGCAAAATACATACGGATTTGAATGTTGCTGATCCTTTGACAAAACCTCTTCCACAACCTAAGCATGAGGCACACGTGAGATCTATGGGTATTAGATATCTTCTAGATTAACTCTAGTGCAAGTGGGAGACTGTTAGAAATATGCCCTAGAGATAATCATAGAGATGAGCATATTTCTTTGTATCCATGATATATGTATTGCTTAATTGAATATCCATGGAAGGCACCTTGTATTGATTAGCAATTATGTGAATTGTTTGTGAGATTCTTTACTTATATGGTTATTCTAAATGATGTCCCTAGTCAGAGTCGATGACTAGCACATGTATTAGTTGATGACTACATTTCACAAGTCATGAACATGGAGATGTTAAACTAATAATGTGGGCGCATGTATGACATGAGGCTGGACCGACCCAACGTGAGATATTGTAATATAGTTCTCTTCTTGCAACATGAATACTGTATCCTTAGACCTGAGATTGTCGCATGTTCTCAAGATGTGAATTGACTTACTTAGGGACTATCAAACGCTATCCCGTAACTGGGTAGTTATAAAGGTAGTTTTGGGTTTGTCAGGAAGCATGCTATGAGGCATGGTCAGTCAAGATGGAATTTGTCCCTCTCTTTGTGAGAGAGATATCTCTGGGCCCCTCGAGTGATTGGATCAAGAAATGCATGGCCGTGCTAGGGTTAAGAGTTAACCATTGAAAGGATTCCAATTCACAGTATCGAGAAAGAGAGGTCAGCTTAGAGCCAGACCAAATATCGTGAGACAAAGGGAACAGCATGTACGTAATGTTGCAATGGTTCGTCTGATATGATCTTTACGTACACATAGGAGTTGACATGTCTTGCTAGAGGCCGCTGTCAATTATTGGGCCAAGTAAGAGTACTCGGCCTATGTCTATTTGTACGTGAACCTATAGGGTCACACACTTAAGGGGAAGGAAGCCTAATTCGGATTAGATCCGAAATTAGACTGGGCTTTAGGGTTAATGATGGGCCTCGGCGTCAGAAGCCCACCATAACGCCTATATAATGAGGGGCGGGGGCGCGGTTAAGATATAACCTAATTCGCCACCAGCGAACTAACAGCCGCCGCCCACCTCTCGCCCTCGCCAAGCCGCCGTCGCGAACCTAGCAGTTCGGTACGCGGCGCTTCCTCCCTGTACGTGTGGATACCTCGGAGGTGCTACATCTGGAGCACTTGGACGAACCGTGCGAGGACGTGAAGGACGCCGGCGACTGCACGGCACTGCTCGACGCGTTCGTCTACATCGAGACGTCTTCCGCTGCTCTGCGCGTCTAGTGGTAATTCCATGACCTATAACCGCAGTAGTTCTTGGTATTATGGGGATGAAAATTTTTGTTTTGCGCTAGCGTAGCCTCCCTGTAATCCTACAGGGTGTTCCCCATCCGGGGGCTCAGAAGGTGGAAAGACACGATGCATAAGGGAGCGCGAAGACATGGTCGCCTTTCAAGGGAGTCACCCTCCTTTTAAAGGCGACTCTCCCTACCTACGTCCCCAGCCGTCGCGGGCTGAGTCTTCTCCAACACGCTCCAAGGTCCTCCCCCTACGGCGCGGGGGCTGGGTCCCATGCGTCATGCAAGCTGGCCCAGAGCAGAAGAAGCCAAACCGCCGCACGCGGTGCATGCAACTGCCCAGCGGTTACGAGCATTCCTCCACTATCGCCCAGACCAGCGGGTGAAAGGGCGGACATCCATGCAGGCGGCATGCAACCGCGCCAAGTGGGCGCGCCCCTCCGACTTCCAACGCACCCAGTATGGAGGCCCAGGCCCACACGTCATGCAACCGGCGCGCCGGCTGCTACGTGCGAGCAACTGCACCGCCACTCACACCACTACTGCGCCTCCTCGACTGTGGAACCAGTACCGCGACTCGAGGCAACCCTGTGTATGACCCAACAGCGCCAGCCAGGCGCGACGGTCAATACTGCCAAAAATGGGCCGGCAGTAATGGCGGTGGCAGGCGGGCGGAAGCGGCGGTCACGTCGTCAGCCAAGCTTACGTCCCATCCAGGGACAACAAGGGAACCCTCTCCCACGGCGTGAAGACGGCGCGCCCGGGTTCCGTTCCTCGAACGGCTCGCGCACGCGCAACGGCTGCCCCGCGAACCACTCGCCCCGTCGCATTAACTCCACGGCGAGACAGGTGGCGCCCTTGGCAGGAGAAGCGAGCGACGCTTCACCTTCGCCATAATGACCGCGTCAAAAAAGGTGCGCCACGTCATCTCAATTTCGTATTCTTTCCCTTTTCCTCTCTCTCTCTCTCTTAAAGCAGGGACCGGGAAAGGGGGATACCCCGAAAGGGATCCTTCTCCGCGAAGGAAATAGGCCCTGAGCCTCCCTACTGATCAGAGGTTCAAAGGCTGGCCCCTCGGAGGGGTTCAACAGCCGCCTCAGAGCGCTTGGGCTCCGCGCCCACTACTGGTCAGAGGTTCGAAGGCCGGCTCCTCGGAAGGGTTCAACGGCCGCCTCAGGCCACTCGGGCTCCGCGCCCACTACTGATCAGGGGTTCGTAGGCTGGCCCTCGAAGGGTTCACAGCCGCCTCAGACACAGAGCGAGGGATGACCCTAGGTACGTTCGATACATAACCAAGGCTCGGGCTACGCTCCCGAGGTACCCTAGGACATTTCCGAGACCAGCGGGAACGATCTTGTAACGGAATCCCATCAGAGGGAGGCATCGAGCCCTCGGACCCCGTTGAAAGGGGACCGGGTCCGGCAGATCACCCGCAGGTACTTTTGGAGCGCGCCTCCGGGCCTCTAGCCGACCCCTAACAAATGGGGCACGGGCGTCCACTCGGATTACCCGTCAGCAGCTCACTGGAGACACCATGTTCGGCGCCCTCCAAGGGCAACATGGCGCTTTTCCCCCCTCCTCCTTGCGGAAAGGCGACGCAGGGGTGTATGTAAAAAAGCCGAGTCTGTCCTTGACCGTCCTCTCGCCCTGTGCGGAGGCTCGGGGGCTGCTCTCGCAAACCCGGCTCCGGTCAAATCGTTGACAGCGTCAACATACTAGCCCGAGAACTTGGGACCCGACCGTGCACCCGGGCTACGGCCAGCTCGCATGAGGGAACAACCAGACCAGCCGAAGTGTTGCGAAACGCACTAAGACCTCGAAGGAGTCAAACCACTCCTCCGAGGCCTCGGGGGCTACACCCGGCGGGTGCGCTCGCGCGCACCCACCGGAACAAAACGCAACCAAGAAAGGCTGGTCCCCTTGCAAAAAAGTGCGACAAAAGCCTCCAAGCGAGTATTAACACTCCCTTCGAGGCTCGGGGGCTACTGTAGGGGACCATAATTAGGGGTACCATCAAGGCTCCTAAATCTCAACTGGTAACCCCCATCAGCACTAAGCTGCAAAGGCCTGATGGGTGCGATTAAGTCAAGGATCGGTCCATTCAAGGGACGCGATCGCGCCTCGCCCGAGCCCAGCCTCGGGCAAGGGCAGCCGACCCCAGAGGGTTTACGTCTCGCCCGAGGACCCCCTACGGCAACGAACGCACCTTCGGCTCGCCCGAGGCCCAGTCTTCACCAAGAAGCAACCTTGGCCAAATCGCCACGCCAACCGACCAAATCGCAGGGGCATTTAATGCAAAGGTGGCCTGACACCTTTATCCTGACGCGCGTCCTCCGGTTGACAGAGCCGAAGTGACCGTAGTCACTTCGCCGCTCCACTGACCAGCCTGACAAGAGGACAGCGCCGCCTGCGCCGCTCCGACTGCTGTGCCACACGACAGAGTGAGGCTGACAGCAGCCAAGCCCGGCCCCAGGCGCCATAGCGAACTCCGCTCCGCCCGACCCCAGGGCTCGGACTCGGGCTCAGCCCCGGAAGACGACGAACTCCGCTCCGCCCGACCCCGGGGCTTGGACTCGGGCTCAGCCCCGGAAGACGACGAACTCCGCTTCACCCGACCCCAGGGCTCGGACTCGAGCTCAGCCCCGAAAGACGACGAACTCCGCTTCGCCCGACCCTAGGGCTCAGACTCGGGCTCAGCCCCGGAAGACGACGAACTCTGCTCCGCCCGACCCCAGGGCTCGGACTCAGCCCTGGCCTCAGCCGACGGTCTCCGCCTCGCCCGACCCAGGGGCTCGGACTCGACCTCGGCCTTGGAAGACAGACTCGACCTCAACCTCGGAGGAGCCTCCACCTCGCCCAACCCAGGGCTCGGACCGACCACGTCAACAGGAGGCACCATCATTACCCTGCCCCAAGCTGACTCAGGCTATGGGGAACAAGACCGGCGTCCCATCTGGCTCGCTCCGCTATACGAGTAATGATGGCGTCCCGCACACTTTATGACGACGGCGGCTCTCAGCCCCCTTACGGAAGCAAGAGGACGTCAGCAAGGACTCGACAGCCTCGACAGCTGTCCTTCCGCCAGGCTCCAACGCTCCTCCGACGGCCACGACACCACACGAACCGGGTGCCAAAACCTCTCCGGCTGCCATGATGGCATGTACTTAGGGCGCTAGCTCTCCTCCGCTAGACACGTTAGCACACTGCTACACCCCCCATTGTACACCTGGATCCTTTCCTTACGCCTATAAAAGGAAGGTCCAGGGCCCTCTTACAGAGGGTTGGACGCGTGGGGAAGGACGGGACGACGCTCGTGTGAGGCCGCTCGCTCCCTCCCGCGTGGACGCTTGTAACCCCCTACTGCAAGCGCACCCGACCTGGGCGCGGGACAAACACGAAGGCCGCGGGATTTCACCTCTCACGCCCGTCTCCCTCCGGCTTCTTCCCCCCTTCGCGCTCCGTATCGCGCCGACCCATCTGGGCTGGGGCAAGCGGCGACAATTTACTTGTCGGTCCAGGGACCCCCCGGGTTCAAAACGCCGACAAAAATAGAGACATGTGACACGATGATTTTTATCCCGTGGTTCGGACAAGTATAATATACTTGCCTACTCCATGTTGTGGCGTCCCAATGGATGAGGGTTGCACTCAACCCCTTTCAAGTAATCCAAAGATCAACTTGAATACCACGGTTCTCTCTTTATCTCAATAATATCCCGTTGTGAGGAATCTCCACAATTTGGAGTCTCTCACGCCTTACACAAATGATCTCAAATGAACACAATAGTAAGGGGGAGTAGAAACACACACAAGAACTTAAGTTGCAGCAACAACACGCACACAAGTCAAGAGAAGAGCACATGAAACAACAAAGTGGAGTCATAGCTCAAAGAAGCGCTCAAATCTCTATCTCAATGAAACAATGGCGTGATTGTGAAGTCTCGACGTTGTAGGATGTTCAATAGGTGCTTGGTATAGTGCTTCATGCACCTAGGGGTCCCTTTTATAGCCCCAAGGGACCTAGGAGCTGTTGGACCTCCATTTGGTAGGCTTTGATTGCCTTCTATCTGTGGGTGCACCGGACTGTTCGGTGCACACCGGACAGTGAACAGTGCGCGGGTAGAGAATCGCGTGATTGGCTGGTTTTCCTGTTTTGGGGGGCACCGGACTGTCCCGTGCTCCACTTGACTGTTGGCCCTCGACAGACGTGGCAACTAGATGTTGGTGGCTGACACACCGAACTATCCGGCGCTCCGCATGGATGGTCCGGTGAATTATAGCTGACGCAAGCTAGAATTCCTGAGAGCGGGCAGTTCGTCGGACCGTACACCGGACTGTCCTATGCTACACAGTCCAGCACATTTTTTTCTTTTCTTTCTTGTTCTCTTTTGCTCCTTTTGACTTGGTTTGATAAAGTCCCTGGCACTTAGACAAATATGATTAGCATACAAAACAATTGACTAAGTGTCTAGAGCTTACCTTTTTACTTGGTCCATATAGATTTGCACTATGTCCTCTTCCAAGCTCAATTTGCTTCATGTACCTTTGCTCATTTGTCATGTTAGTCTAAACATAATGTGTTGTGCATTTAATCACCAAAACAATGTAGAAATGGCCCAAGGGCACATTTCCCTTTCAATCTCCCCCTTTTTGGTGATTCATGCCAACACATCAAAAGCAACTCAAAATGCACTAACATATCCAAATGTGAGCTAAAAGGTGCAAATTGATGTCAAATTGAAGCCAATAAAATTACCATAGGATTTGGCATATTTGGATCATTTTTTCCACCACTTGGTTTGTTTTCGCAAAACAAATTCATTTTCCTATCCCTATGTCAAAAACACTTTGTTTTAGCAAATCAAAATAACTTTCAAGACTAGTTTTGATCAAGAGTAAAAAAACTCCTTTTTCATAATTAAATTTCTCCCCCACAAGAGAGCAGTTTTTGCAATAAAAGGGTTTTGATCAAAAACCAATTATACTTACACTAAAATTTTGAAAAAATTCACAGGTGGTAGCTGATCTAGTTGCTTTGGCCTTAATTTCTTCCCCTTTGGCATTAAGCACCAAAACAGAAGAACTATTTGGCCTTTTAACCCCGTTGCCTTACAAAAATTACAACTACAAACCAAGGGCAACGAGAGAACACAATAGGGACTTGGAGCAAATATCATTGATACTGGAATGCAGTGGAAGCCTCTTCTTTGTCCAAGTTCACCCTTTTCCCTTTCAATCTATCTTTGAGACTACATCCTAAGTACTCAAGCAAAAACGTCAGTCTCAAAGGGTCAAGTTGTAGCACCTCCTCCCCCTAAACATATGCATATTTTGCACAAGGACTTGTGAGGTCCGGGGATGACTTGTACAACTTGAGTACCAAAATAAGCAAGTAAAGACTATGATGCTTAAAAGAACATGATCAAGGGCATAATAACACATATATGCAATAGATCAATCCAATGTCCGCGAATCTAAGACATTTAGCTCACTACCCAACCTGCAAATCCTTTTCTCATCTAAAGGCTTGGTGAAGATATCGGCTAGCTAGTTCTCGGTGCTAATATGGCAAACATCGATATCTCTCCTTTGCTGGTGGTCTCTCAAAAAGTGATGTTGGATGTCTATGTGCTTAGTGCGGCTTTGTTCAACAGGATTATCCGCCAAGCGGATTGCACTCTCATTAACGCATAGGAGTGGGACTTTGCTCAGATTGTAGGCGAAGTCGTGGAGGGTTTGCCTCATCCAAAGTAGTTGCGTGCAACACTGGCCTACGGCAACATACTCGGCCTCAGCGGTGGATAGGGAAACGAATGTTTGTTTCTTCGAGCTCCAAGACACAAAGGACCTTTCAAGAAATTGTCAAGTCCGTGATGTGCTCTTCCTATCAACCTTGCACCCATCATAGTCAGAATCGGAATATCCGATTAAGTCAAAGGTAGACCCCCTTTGGATACCAAATTCTGAAGCAAGGCGTATGAACTAAATATCTAAGAATTCGCTTCACAGCCATAAGATGACTTTCCTTGGGGTCGGATTGAGATCTAGCACACATGTATATGCTAAGCATTATATCCGGTCTACTAGAACAAAGATAAAGTAATGAACCTATCATAGACCAGTATGCATTTTGATCAACGGACTTACCTCCCTTGTCGAGGTCCAAGTGCCTGTCGGTTCCCATTGGTGTCTTGGTGGGCTTTGCGTCCTTCATCCCAAACCTTTTTAGCAAGTCTTGAGTGTACTTTGTTTGGGATATGAACGTTCCTTCCTTGAGTTACTTCACTTGAAATTCATGGAAGTAGTTCAGCTCGCCCATCATTAACATCTCAAATTTCTGCATCATTACCTTGCTAAACTCTTCACAAGACTTTTGATTAGTAGAACCAAATATTATTGCATCAACATATATTTGGCATACAAACAAATTACCATTACAATTCTTAGTAAAAAGAGTAGGATCCGCTTTCCCGACCTTGAAAGCATTGGAAATGAGAAAATCTCTAAGGCATTCATACCATGCTCTTGGAGCTTGCTTAAGCACATAGAGCGCCTTAGAGAGCTTATAAACATGGTCGGGATACCTGTCATCCTCGAAGCTAGGGGGTTGTTCCACGTAGACCTCATCCTTGATTGGTCCGTTGAGGAAGGCCCTCTTCACGTCCATTTGAAACAACTTAAAGGAATGGTGAGCAGCATAGGCCAATAATATGCGAATTGACTCAAGCCTAGCTACATCAGCAAAAGTCTCCTCAAAATCCAAACCTGCGTCTTGGGCATAACGTACCTTGCCTCCTTCACCATCCTGCGCCCGCTTACGAATTTTCCAAGAATTTCCTCAAGTGTCATCTTGGTGTACCTGGGATTCTCACGAATAAGGTTTACAAGATGAGGATCAATAACGGTAAATGACATTAGCATGAGTCGAACGACATCATGATCCGTGCTTGTACTCCCATAGCTCCGGATCTTGTTCACCAGGGTCTTGAGCCTGTTGTAGGTTTTAGTTGGCTCCTCTCCCCATTTCATGGTGAACCTTCCAAGCTCTCTTTCCACTAGTTCCATTTTTGTGATCATGGCGGCGTCGTTACCCTCATGAGAGATTTTGAGGGTATCCCATATTTGCTTGGCATTGTCTAAGCCACTAACCTTGTTGTACTCATCCCTACATACAGATGCTAACAAAACAGTAGTAGCCTAGGAATTCTTATGAATTTGCTCATTAATAAAAACATGATTATCACTACTATCAAAATACAATCCATTTTCCACTATTTCCCAAATACTAGGATGAAGAGAGAATAGATGACTACGCATTTTATGACTCCAAAATGAATAATCGTCTCCATCAAAGTGAGGGGGTTTTCCAAGTGGAATAGACATCAAATGTGCATTTGAATTGTAGAGAATATGAGAGTAACCAAAATAATAGTTTTGATTAACCATTTTCTTTTTCGACGAGGAGTCTTCATCGTCGTTGTCCCTTGGTGAAGAAGAGGAAGCATCGCTGTCGTAGTAGATAATCTTCTTCATGCGCCTTTTCTTCTTCCCATCATTTTCTTGTTATTTGAGCCAGAGTCGGTGGGCTTGTCATCTTTCGGCTCATCGATGTTGAGAGTCTCCTTCTCCTTGTCATTGATCACCATCCCCTTGCCCTTAGGATCCATCTCTTCGGGCGGTTAGTCCCTTGATGAAGAGAACAACTCTAATACCAATTGAGAGCACCTAGAGGGGGGTGAATAGGTGATCCTATAAAAATAGCTCAACAAAGCAAACATGGTCTAATATTAGATTAGATATATCAAGAGCTAAGTCCGAATGAAGGAAGTGCGAGGAGAAGACTTCTTCACTTAATTGCTTTCACAAGGTGAGTATTGAACTTAGCAATTATATAAGTGAAGTGAGAGAGACGAATCATAATAAAATAAAGACAAGTGACACGACGATTTTTATCCCGTGGTTCAGACAAGTATAATATACTTGCCTACTCCACGTTGTGGCATCCCAATAGATGTGGGTAGCACTAAACCCCTTTCAAGTGATCCAAAGTTCAACTTGAATACCATAGTTCTCTCTTTAGCTCAATAATATTCCGTTGTGAGGAATCTCCACAATTTGGAGTCTCTCACGCCTTACACAAATGATCTCAAAAGAACACAACAATAAGGGGGAGTAGAAACACACACAAGAACTTATGTTGCAGCAACAACACGCATACAAGTCCAGAGAAGAGCACACGAAACAACACAGCGGAGTCATAGCTCAAAGAAGCGCTCAAATCTTTATCTCAATGAAACAATGGCGTGATTGCCAAGTCTTGGCGTTGTAGGATGTTCAATAGGTGCTAGGTATAGTGCTCCATGTACTTATGGGTCCCTTTTATAGCCCCAAAGGACCTAGGAGCTGTTGGAGCTCCATTTGGTAGGCTTTGGTTGCCTTCTGTCCGCAGGTGCACCGGACAGTGAACAGTGCGTGGGTAGAGAATCGCGTGATTGACTCGTTTCCTGTTCTAGGGGGCACTAGACCGTCCGGTGCTCTACTTGATCGTTGGCCCTCAGCCGACGTGACAGCTAGCCGTTGGCGGCTGACATACCGAACTGTCTAGTGCTACATGCGGACGGTCCGGTGATTTATAGCCGATGCAGGCTAGAATTTCTGAGAGCAAGCAGTTTGCCGGACCATGCACCAACTGTTCGGTGCACACCAGACTGTCCGGTGGGTGGCACTGGACTGTCCGGAGCTATGCAGTCCAGCACACTTTTTCTTTTTCTTTCTTGTTCACTTTTGCTCCTTTTGACTTGGTTTCATAAAGGACCTGGCACTTAGACAAATATGATTAGCACATAAAACAATTGACTAAGTGTCTAGAGCTTACCTTTTTACTTCGTCCATATAGATTTGCACTATGTCCCCTTCCAAGCTCAATTTGCTTCATGTACCTTCGCTCATTTGTCATGTTAGTATAAACATAATGTGTTGTGCATTTAATCACTAAAACAATGTAAAAATGGCCTAAGGGCACATTTTCCTTTCACAAAACCTTCTACTATGTTGATGTCGAGTTACATAGAGTTGAGGCTGTCACAAACGTCGACAACTCTTCTACAGAGTAACGGTATGCTCAAGATCTTGCTCTAACTTGCAGCAGCACTCCTCTACTATCTTGGTTTATAACTGCGCTAACACACAAACTAGAGAGAAGAACACAAGAGAGGGAGATAGAAATGATCTGCAATAGGTCTACACTTGGTTGTTGCATTGGGACTCCTTTTCACTTGAATGTGGGCGCCTAGGGGGTCATTTTATAGCCCAAAAAAGCACCTAGCCGTTGCCCTTTCCTTGCAAAATGATGCCAAATCCTGGTTGTCTGTGGGGCGCACCATATCTGTCTGGTGCACCACCGGACCAGGTCCACATGCCCCCAGTCCGAGATCTAATTGGCCACCTTCCATAGCTAATGAGCACCGGACTGGTTCGGTGCACCACCGAACCGTCCGGTGACGTCTGCTAGCAATTGGTCATCGAGCGCCGTTGGAGAGAGCCGTTGGAGGCGGTCCAGTGCACCACCGGACCACTACTGTACATGGTCCAGTGAATTTTAGCCAAAATTCCCAAGACCGTACAATTCACTTCATGTGGTCTGGTGCACACTAGACTGAACCTGTAGAGGGTTCGGTGCGCTAGCTAGCAGCACTCTAAGTGCTTTTTCCTCCATTATTTCTTCATTTGATTTCAACTCTTTGGGGGCACTTACCTGTGACTTAGACAAACACAATTAGAGCATAATCCAATTGACTAAGTCCTAGAAAGTTACCTTTTTCCATTCTCATCTCAGCTTTTTTGTTTCTTCTTAAACAAAGCCCAGAATGGCACTTTCTCTACAAAGTGGATTAGAGAGCAAATCGAAGTACCAAACATGTAGTCAAAGTTATATGCAACATAGTTAAACACTCAAACCTTGCATACTTAAACTTTTTCATCGTTTGTCCTTTTTTGTCCTGTTTGAGGTGGATGTTGGACTCCAAAACTCCAAGTCTCCAAGACTTGTTCATTATAGCCATCTATGAGCTCCAACACCCTACGATGGTCACATAAAAGATACCCAAATACATGAACAACCCAAACTAAAGGTTAAATTAAACTCAACTATTTTGTGTTGCTCCCAGGTTCTGGCTTTGACACTACTCCTTCTAGTGACCCTATTCATTTCTTGAGCTTGAGCTTGAGCCTTATAACTTACACCACATAACCACAAATATTTCCTCATTAATTGTAAGTCACGTCCTTAAGTCGTGATCCTCGATGCATCATAGTTCTTCTCAACTCGATCAACTTTGACTTCGCAAGTCTTCTTCACCCCTGGCTTTGGGTACTTCAACCTCTTGGACCTTCTCATGTGCCCTCACTACCTCGAAGCTCTTCTAGCCTCCATCCTTGGCATAACCAGTTGTCTCCAAGTTATGCACACCAGGTCTCACATACGTAATATTCACTTTCACTTAGCTTGTGATGTCCATTGTCAATATTCATCTCAGCCTCTAGACCATCACACTTGATCTCTTGTGTTGAACTCTACAGGCTTTGCACTAAGCACATGTCCAACACTTAACACACATGTCATTCCTTTAATTGGGTTGTCATCCAAACCACCAAAACCCACAAGGGAGCTTTCAATCTCCCCCTTTTTGGTGATTGATGGCAACACAATTAAAGCTTACACAATATTTAAAATTTAAAGATGCTATAGAATTCCCCCCCCTAAATATGTGCTTACATGAAAATCTTAACATTTGGCCTCAATTGCCAATTTGCACATACTTAGGCTAAGTGCGAAGCATTACTATATCTTAGCATCTGTGGGTTGCATTGTGTCAAGAATCAAACTGTGATGCGTATGGCACACAATTAGAGTTAAGCACCATATAAGCACCAATTAACACATGAAAAGATATCAACAAGCTAAACAATGAGCACATTACCAATTGATCTGCAAACAAAAACAGTTGAAGATGATGCTACACCAAGATGATACCAATTGAAAAGATTAAGCATCGATTAGCAAAAAAATCAACACTATCAATGCATTATCACCATATAATCAACAATAATAATATGAGAAGCATTATCAACACCTAATGCATTCTCTACCTTAAGATAAACAGAGCTCAAGGAAACCCCACCTTAACCAAGGTGAGCTCATTCTCATCACAAGGTTGACCTTTGAGCCCTTTAGCACACATAACACCTTTACCCTTAAGATAAGCTTCCCTCTCAGGTCGAGGTAAGATTTGATGCACAAATTCTCCCCCTTTGACATCAAACACCAAAACCATATTACAAACAAGAACATAGCTTGATGTCAAGGAGCGGCATGATATGAAGCAGGGAAATGAAACACACTAACATTACTCCCCTTAAAATTTAAGAAATTGCAACACAAGCATCAAAGGGGATCAAGGTACAAATACTTAATATGAGAGTGAGAATACCTTCTTTTGTAATTCATTTGAAGTGACAGTGCCCTTTATCTTACTGAAGGGTCCCTTTTCATACATCGAAAGGTTCCCACTTGAAGGTTCCATTTCTAGGAAGCTTCTCCACACTTGTGCCTAATCCTTCAACCTGATCTTTTCTTGTTACTAAGACACCAAACTTAGAACAAGTTATAGTATTATGGCACAAGATAGACTCTTGCTCTAGTGATCACCAAAAGATTCCAATTGGAAAGCACTACCAAGGCTACCAATTGAAACATTATTACTACACAGATGGATCACTATAGGCACCTCACAATCTTGTTGAACACTAGGCAACACCATGAAATCAATTTAAATGCATCTAGGTTCACAAATTATCATGGAAAACAATAATCACCAATGAGCAAGAGCTATCTTTAAATATGCAATAACTCACAACTTTAGATATCAATTACATGAATCGGTAGAGGTACCCAAGTCTGGATTGCTTCACAGCTTGCTTGTCTTCCTTCTTCTACCTTGAGACTATATAATATTACTCAAGAAACACTTAGTCTCAAAGGACACAAGTTATGTGTGCTCCCGATAAAGATGTGCATCAAGTATTTGAATGACTTGCACCTTGCACACTCTAGCATTTACAGAACTAGAGGGATGCACCATATTCCTTGGTCTAGGCATAACAAATTCAATTAAATCAATTTCATCACACATGAATACTAGTTGAATAAATGAAAGAATTTAACAAATGCCTAGTGGAATCAACAAGACATGCCTCAAGAGGTGAACCACATTAACATCAGAAGAGGCATGGTACACACCAGATGATCATTGCAAATCATATACCAATTGAAAATTAAGATCATACATTGCAAGAACACCATCTACAAGCACGAAAATCTACACTTCTAGGCATATCATGGTTAGAAGGAAGAATTACTTAGGTAAGAAAATTGAAAGAATCACCAATTCAAAGCACAATAACCTAAGTCATGATATTACCAATTGAAAAGCAATAATACAATCATGATCACAATTAATGGAACTAAAAAAATACTCAATGAATTGTATAGTTCCATATTCCATACCTTTACATTTTACCTGTATATCATGAGTTCCACTCCCAAGGTAGTATGAATTATGAGCACCTGTTGATACCAATATAAAGCTCCTTTTGCTTGTTCATGCAACTCCTCTAATATCACTTGTTAGAGTCAAGGGGGTGCATTAGAAATAAAAGCAAGGATTTCTTGTTTTAGCAACCATAGATTACTAAGATAAAGAAATTCCATAAATATGGATTAGACAATAATATCATGCTTGCATAGGGTCAATACCAAATGATGCATAATTTCTAATAGTAGGATAACACCAAAAGCAACACAACATGATTTATTTAATATAACACAAGGTTTAGCCATATAACAACATAAGAGAGCAGAACATGGTAGATAGATACATCAATTGAAATGTTACTAATTGACAAATCAAGAGATATAATCTATAAAGCACACAAGCATGACTAAACAAGCATGATTATTCATGGATTGCAATAATACCAATTGAATAACGTTTTGTAGCACAAGCAATCTTATAAGCAAAATTATTCCAAGGACAGGCAAAGCATAACAAATCATCTTAAGTGCATCAAGAATTTTCTTTGCAACTACTCATAGCAAAAGGAGAATACCAATTGAACATAATGCACTTAAGATATAGAATTACCATCCTTTGAAGAATTGCGCGTTGAAGGTTCTCATCAAAGTCCTTCGCTTGTTTCACCAATAAGGGTCAAGGACCTCTACACACTTATCTTGAGATGAACATGGGATTAGTAATACACAATCATTCAACCTTGGGTTAATTACAAACCATGAAATTAACAGCTTAAGCATGAAATCCGAATTAACCGTCTTAAGCTCTCCCAAGGTATATGTTTCATCTCTGGGGCACCTGCATGATCTAGTTGGCACACTTTGGTACCCATCTTGGGATGGGTCCATAGAGATTAGCTAAAAGTGCCTTGGGTACCCAAATAGGATTTGTGCTAGTTCTAGGTGATCTAATCATGGTTCTAGTACAAGTGTCATATTTGGGTCTCCTAAGCAAGTAAGAACGAAATGTTCTTGGCTTATGAATCTTACCCATAGTACAAACCTTTTTGAGATGACCTTGTTCACCACATTTGTAGTAGAATTGTCGCTCAGTCTGACATGATGCTTGTTGTTTGCTTTCTTTCATGTTGAAGGTCATCCTTGGTGATGCAAGGCTCTTGTTCTTCATGTGAGGACATGAAGCTATGAAATGGCCTAGCTCCTTGCATCTGAAGCATCTCCTCTTTCTAATCCTCTTTTTGTGCTTGGAGGTCATAGAAAGATCATTAGTGCAAACAACATTTATACTTTAATTTTCACCTTTTTCCTTGTTCTTGTTTTAGATGGAGTCTGGTGCAGCCTTCAGTTTCTCCTTTCTCAAGCTTCTTCACCACATGTTCGTGGATATCTTGAGGAAGTTGAGCATGGAGCGTTCTCCTCATTCTTCTCTTGTTCATTTTAAGCCTTCGGTTGCTCAATCAATGATTGGCTTTCTTTTGAGGAACATGGGTTACCACATGATAATACATTGTCTAAATGAAAGCATGTGTATTGATGAGGTTCACAAGAGTTTAAACTAGCAATGACAACTTCATGAGCAACTTCAAGCATAATATTACCATCAAATAAATTATCATGAGACTTAGACAACATATCATATTTTCCACAAAGAGCAACTTTCTCAAGGTTTAGCAATTCAGTTTGACTCTTAAGCATGGCATTTTCAATTTAAAATTTAGCAACACAAGATAAAGCATCTTCCTTATTTCTTTGCTCAATTAAAACTGAATCATATAGTTGGACCAAATCATTATGAGAGCACCTTAGCTCCTCATGATCTTTGGTCATCTTCTCTAGGCTGTTGTTGGTTTTGATGAGAGTCTCCTCTAGCCTGAGAAGCGTCTCACCTTCTTCCTTATTCCTACTTGGTATCTTCATCAAGAGCACCTTGTCTTCTTTGCTGAGATGGGTGTAAAGCTGACGAATCTCCTCTATTTCCACGTCCTTGGTCTCATTTTCCCTGTGATCATGATTAGCGGAAACAAACAAAGCACTATGGGAAAATGTACCTTTTGGAGAGGGGGATTCCTCGTTCGATTGTCATCGTTCTTCTTCTTCTCCCTTTGACAAGTTAGTACCATAAGCAATAGAGGGAGTAGAAGCAATACAGTGGGGCTTAAAATATTTCAATTTAATTCTAGTCTATAGACCATGAGCATCAACAAATAAATCATTATCACAACTCATGATGGCAAAATAAGCATCTCTAGAAAGAGAGTCAACTAAGATGCTGCAAGCATGGTGATTGAGAGATAAACATCTTAGTTCTTACTTAGAGGGATTCACACTAATATTAGAGGGTACAATACTTTTACTAAAGATCTATCTCAAATCAGTATCAATACTCATTAAGGCATTAAGAATAGAGATAGACATAGATTTGTAATTTGAACCTTCAGTGAGCAGAAGTTCTAGGATTACCTCTTGTGACAACATCGTCATCTCTGGACGCCTAAGCCCACGATGGAGAGGCCTAGCATTGATACCAATTGAAAGTTCCCTTTGCTCGGGAACATGATCTGTATGTTGCCTAGAGGGGGTGAATAGGCGAATAAAAAATAACACTAAAAACTTAAAACTTCTTATGGTACTCGAAGTCTGATCGCATTGGAACGAAGATCACGTCTAGTAGGTCACAACGAAATTGAAGTTCATGTCTCAATCTAGCCTGCACTTCAAGAACAACCTATACCAAAGATAAGTAGTGAAATGCAAATATTATAGTGATAAAAAATAGAGAGATAAAGAACACCATAGAGCAAAGCACACAACAAACACATGGATTTATCCTGTGGTTCGTCCATGCCTAAAATGCTTGCCTAGATCCACATTGGAGTTAGCCAAACCTTGGCTTGGAGTATCTCACTCCATGCTTCAGTTGCTTAGATCTATCAAGGTGATAGACAAAGCCTTCCATTATGTCGATGTCGAGTTACACAGAGTCAAGGCTGTCACAAATGTCGGCAACTCTCCGATAGAGTAACAGTATGCTCAAGATCTTGCTCTAACTTGTAGCGGCACTTCTCTACTCTCTCTTGGCTTGTAAATGTGCCAACATACAAACTAGAGAGAAGAACACACAAGAAGGAGGTAGAAATGATTTGCAATATGTCTACACTTGGTTGCTGCACTTGGGAGTCTTTTTCACTTGAATGTGGGCGCCAAGGGGTCCTTTTATAGCCTAAAAGAGCCCCTAGCCATTTTGTAACACCCTCATTTTGGGGTATAAAATTTCTTTCTAATTATCACCCAAAATCATGTGTTACTCTTCTTTTTCTCACTCTAGATTTTCTCTCCCTCTAGATTCATTCTCCCTTTTTCTTTTTTTGATTAGAGATAGCCTAAACTAGTGGAGGTTAATTATTTATTTTTGTCAAAACCTTATGAGTCATGACATGTTGCATCATGCTGAGTTTAAAATATTCTTTGAAGTGTTGCACACGTTTGAATTTATTTGAATTTGAAACCTAGTTTGAATTTGGATTTGAAAACCCTATAGAAAAAGAAATAGAAAAGGAATTAGAAAATCCAGAGAAAAAGAAAAGGAGAAAACAGCCCAAACCTGCCCAGTCGGCCCAGCCAGGCCGCGCGCCCTCGCACCCGCACCGTCTGATAGGCGGACCCCGCCTGTCATCGGCAATTCTCCCTCGCGCGCGCCCTCCCTCCCTCCCTCGCTGCCTAGTGGGGCGAGCCTATTGGCGCCAATTTTCTTCCCCACACGCTCCCTCTATCTCTCTCTTTGTCTCGCGGGCCCGGTCCGCCAGTCGCCAAGCCGTTGCCCCGCATGTCCCTTTCTCCTCTCTCTGCGTCGTGGACCCTACCTGTCAGTTCCGCCCCCTCCGCGCTCACCGTGGACCGGCGCGTGCGCACTCGCGCACGTCGCTGGATTTCTCGGCCACGACGCCCACCCACGCGCCCAACTCCCTTTTTAGAGCCCCGCCAGTGCCCTGCACTCGCCCCTCGCCTCATTTCGCACACCCTCGCCCTCTCTCCCGCTCTGCCCTCGCCGCCAGACGCCGTCGGAGACCTGCGTCCGCGTTCCCGACCATCCAGCTCACCGGAGACCGCGCCAAGCCTCCCCGAGCTCTGCCCCTAGGTGAGACACCCGTCCCCGTGCCCAATTTCCCTTATTGCACCCTGTGTTCGTCCAATTTCGCCTTCGCCGGTGCTCGACCGCGGTGGTCCACCGTGCTCGCGCGGTGGCCGGCCGATTTAGCCTGGTCTAGTTCCTCGAGGTTAGTCCCTAAGATGCATCTGCCTCTGCTGAAGCTAGCCCAGGCCTTAGCGCACCTTAAGTCCCCTCCCCGTGGCCAGAATCGCTCACCGGAGTTGCTCCGGCCCGCCCGAGGTCTTCCCACCGCCGTTCTCCCCTCTCTGCCCGTGGATTCGTGGCCTCTTCCCCGCCATTGAGTTCGTCGTGGCGCCCTCTTCCCCTCTGCCCAACTCCGGCGACCCCGGAGCCACCCTAGCTCGCGCCCGCCTCAACTCCGGCGACCTCACCGCCACGAAGAGGAGCGACGCCGCTCGCAGCCGTCTGTTTCCTCGGTCTGACCCCCCCTCCCCCCCGTCCGATCGTGATCGAACGACTCGGACCGTGGGTACCGCTTCGCGCACGCGCACCTGACGCCCTGACCCACCTGTCAGCGTCACCCGCAGCCGCTTATCCTTCCCGGTCTGATTTCCCCCGTCCGATCTTGATCGAATGGTTCGGACCCCCCCTCGTCTGATCTTGATCGAACGGCTCGGACCCCTGTAGCCGTCTGTTTCCCCTCTAGCGCTGGACCCGCTCAGTCAGTGCGCTCTCCCCCTCTGTCGCTGACACTACCTGTCCCGCTTGTCAGTGCTCGCCCGCCCGCGCGCGCGCCCTCGGTCGCAGATCTAATCTTAGCCGTTGGTTTTAGATCTGACGGTTGGATTCACCCGATACCCCTTCGCGTGCCTGTTTTGCTTAAGAAACCCCCTGGTTTTAGGAAATCAACCCGCCATCCTCTGTTTTAGCACATAGGTCCCTGGTTTCTTTTAATTAGACCTCTGGACTTTTATTTAATCACAGATTTAGCCCTAATTTCATATTTCAAACCTCAAAACTTGTTTATTTCATATCTTTTTCATATGAACTCCAAATTTAGTGGTTCAAATTGCAAAATGTTCACTAAATTATTCTCTATTCAAATAAAATATGACCAACTGTAATCTGTACACTTTAATTTTTACACTTAGAATATAGAATTAAAGTATATGTTGATTTATTTA
This sequence comes from Zea mays, assembly GCF_902167145.1. Taxonomy (NCBI): domain Eukaryota; kingdom Viridiplantae; phylum Streptophyta; class Magnoliopsida; order Poales; family Poaceae; genus Zea; species Zea mays. Next base: position 83,605,403 of record NC_050101.1, read on the forward strand.
TTTAATGAAATAAATAAAAGGAGAACCCTAGGAATAAAGTATATTCAATCTTGTGAGATTAGTGTTATGCATTACTTGAATTTATTTTTGGCTTAACCTCAAGGCCTTAATGACATAAATAGAATTAGAAAAGTAATTATGGATAATACTTAAAAGATAATCAAATTTCTAAATGAGAGTAGTTTATCTTATAATTCTAGCTTTCATTTGTTTTAATCACTACTTAACCTTTTTGAGCTATGTTCCAAACATTTAGAGAGTAATCAATTCCCCAATTAGGATTAGTGCATTTTTATAACTTGACCTCATTCCTCTGTACTTAATATTGTACCTTCTTGAGTTGTGTGCCAATATTTGTACATGTGTGATGTGATGTTCATTTTTACCTTCCAAATGTATTGAATGTATGCTCGCTTTACTTAGACAACGAGAAGCTCGTGGTTCCTGAGTGTGTTGCCGAAGATCTCCTTGAGCAACAACCTGGTGAAGGCAAGTGTCCTCAGACCTATCATGTCCTACTTTACTTTATAATTCATTGTCCCGCATTACTTTATTTAAACCTAAGGATTGACTAGTTTGTATTTCCCTTACCCTTGTTTACCTCTTTGGGTTAATCATGGGTAGCCTATGCTATTGCTTAAACTTAATCAATGAAAATGATGTGATATTTTATGATACGATGATGTTATCCCGATGAGGTTCTTATGATTCTTTAAGGGGCTCAGGCTCTTTCCTGAGTGCCTCTCCGTAAGGACCTGTTTAGGGAGTGACAACCCGGGATAACAGTGCAACCATGAGGGTGGAATGGGACGCCCTTAGCTAATTAATTAGAGGAACCAGAGGAGTAGTTGGCTTTGTCGTAGGGCCGTCAATGGGGTCCGGGCACAGTACTTGCTCTACCGAGGTTGGTTGTAGAGGTTCTTTGATTTGGTTTTGTTAGTCACCCTTCCTTTGGGGAGATGTACTATGTTTATCAAATTGGAGAAACCTAACGGGCGGCTATGACCTCTGGGGAATCTTTGTAAAGGCTACGTAGTGAGACCCTGCTAGGTCACCTTGGTAGTGATCAATGGGGAGGCTAGAACCCCGGGCAGAATGGGAATCGCGGCTTGTGGGTAAAGTGTGCGACCTCTGCAGAGTGTTAGAAACTGGTATATCAGTCGTGCTCGCGGTTATGAGCAGCCTTGGGATCCTCTTCAATTAGAAGAACAATGGTTACTTTTATGATGATGATTAACAATGGTGATTATAATCCTAATCTCTGGTATTTCCTCTTGGAGGGAGTGCCTCTGGGTAATAACTAGGTTATTACTAAAATTTGGCTATACTTATAAGTAATAAAACTTGACCAACTAAAAGCAACTGCTTAACTTTAAACTCCACATACAACTAGTCCACTTTAGCCAAACGGGACATTTGCTGAGTACGCTGAAGTGTACTCACCCTTGCTTTACAAACCACCCCACCCCAGGTTGTCCCCACTGTTCTCAGTGCTCAGGAGGTAAAGCTGGCAACATGGATGACTTCGAGGAGTTCCAGGAATACGATGAGTTCTAGTTTATCTTAGTGGCAAACCCCCAGTTAGCTGCTTGTGTAGGCTTACATTCTACGTTTCGTTACTCCACACTTTGATGTTATTGTTAAACACTATGCTTATGTAATAGACTCTATTGTTGGAGACCTGTTCTCAAAAGCTATGAATTAAGAATAAGGCAACACAAATGTTAATGGTTAAAGGTTCTTTGTCCTTCGAAGCATTATTTCCCTTAGGATATAATGGTCTTCGAACGAAGGTTATGAATGACGTACCTTCATCATCACAACATGTGTTAATGAAAGAAGAAGCATATGAAATATAAGAGACAATATGAATAATCATGTGACATTTTTAATATATCTTCTTTATATTAACATGGATAAACAGAAACAATATTGAATTACATTTGTACCTTCGGCTTGCCAGAAGGTAAAAGTCCAGGAGTGACGCACAAATGAATACAAGTCAGCGTGAACAATACGGGTGTACTGTTCATCTATTTATAGGCACAGGGCGCAGCCTGTGTAAATTTACACTCATGTCCTTCATATTTTCTATTGACTTATGGACAACTCAATGGGGACTAGATAGCCTTTTCCTCTTTAAGTCGGTTCCTTTTTCTGCCGTTGCGCCGAAGCTCCCTTGCGGGGTAGCTTCGAAGCAGTATCAGTCTTCGTCTTGGTCACACTTCACATCGTATATGGTTTTGACCCAAGTCCAAAGGTACCTGTTCATGTGTTACACTTGGAAAGCATTGTTAAATCATGTTCTTGAGGACCTTCGGAAGACGAAGGACCCCAACAGTAGCCCATCGCAGTATTAATTTGTTAAGATAACGAATTTAGACTACGACATGGACGAAGGCCTTAAGCCGAAGGTCCGAAAAAACACCTTCCCTTTGCTAGAATAGCAACAGTCAATGACAGACAGGGCCCTCCAATTTGCAGCGCACTGGGCATATAAATAGGAACTCACACCAACTGCATTTGATACGCTGCTTGTGCCATTTGCATTATTTTCTCAATCTTTTAGCTCTTGCTCACTAGCGCTTGCTAGATTTTCAAGCTCTCTAAACTTCGGTTTGAGAAACGCGTTTTCACCATGTCTAGAGAAAAGATGTCTCAGGAAAAGAAGGTTGTTGCGGAAACGAAGCTGACCGAAGAAGCAAAGCTATTTGAGGAGAAAAAGTCTGTGGATCCTTATGTTGCTGGATTTATTGAATCAATGGCAAAAACAAACACAGAGAAAATTACTAAAGAGATACTGGAAGGTTTGTCTGAAGATACTGGTGACAACGATAGCTATGATGCGGAAAGTGGGGATGAAGATTCTGAGGATCGGCCCTAGCGGCCAAGTCATTCAATCTTTGGAAAATCGACCATCAAACAGAGTCATCTTGAGAACATGAGAGGAAGGTACTTTTGGGATATGTCTATTGTGAGGGCTGGCGGAGACAACAACGTCCCTGCCCCTGAGGAGAACGAAGTTGTGATTTACCAAAGCTTCTTCAAGGCTGGGCTTCGGTTCCCTTTGAGTAAGTTTGTAGTTGAAGTGCTGAAGACCTACCAAATCTTCCTTCATCAGATCACTCCGACGTCATAGTAAGGATGGGGATTTTTGTCTGGGCAGTAAGGAGTCAAGGGCTAGAGCCAAGCGCGAAGTGCTTCTGCAGTATGCACGAACTTCTATATGAGACGAAGGCCATGGGTAAAGAATAGTACCACAACAACTTCGGTCGTTATGGATTTATTGCCCACCCCAACGCAAGCCACCCGGTGCCGACATTTCGGAAAAGATGGCCCGGGGCCTGGATGGAAGAGTGGTTTTATGTGAAGAATGATCTAAAGACGAGGGAAGACATAAAAGAAATCATTATGCGCCCCATCTGGTCCCGCTTCGGCCTCCAAAGGCCAAAGGTCGTAATTGATGACGCCGCTGAAGCGTGTCAGAAGGCCTTCAGCACTGTTTTCTCCTTCATTAGCACAAGAGATTTAATTCAAGAACATATAGCATTCAGAGTGTGGCCGCTTGTAGAAAGCTGGGAAATGCCGAAGGAGACCATCACTAACTCTAGCGGAGGTGGTTTGGTCTAGCTGAAGTATACATTTAGGTTTGGGGATAAGTTTGATGAACCAAACGACGACTGGCTGAAGTGTATCGAAGCTACAAGTGATGAACTGCTTGGATCGTATTCCAAAACCGAGGACAATGCCTTGTTCGCAGCCTTCGGGGGTCGGAATAAGAAAAGGTTGAACAGGGTATTTGATGCTATTGGTTTCGTATACCCTGACTATTGTTACCCGCTGCGAGGACAAGGGGTAAAAAGAAATATTGCTGTTTTTGGAAAGGTTGCCGCTTCGGCCATCACAGCTGAGCCGAAGGTCAAGAAGATGAAGGTTCTGACTCACCGGCCGCGTTACATTGAACTGGTCGTGATACCTGAATTTGGCGAAGGGGCCTCTTCTGCTGCAAAAACAAAAGAAACTGTTCCTCCTGCGCAGAGGACTGAAGAGCCGGCTATAATGCCGAAGTTACCTTCAGTTGAGCTAGTTGAGACGAAGGCTAGTAAGGATAAGGTTGAAGGGTCAAAAATTGAAGAAATAACAAAAATGCCAGAGATTTTGAGCCCTTCAATAGAGGTAACAGTGCCGAAGGCACAAAAGGGTTCTGCCGCAACTCCTAAGAGGAGAAGGATGGCAAATGTGCTAGATGTTGTGCTAGAAACAGCAAAAACCTTGAGTCCTGCTCCTGCAAGAAAAATTGCCGAAGCTTTCAAGGCGCAACCCGAAGCTGAAACGAAGCAGGCGGAAATCGAAGCTGCAACAATTCAAGCTGAAGCCGAAGCTGGGCCTTCAGTGCCCACCGAGATGGAGCGTGCTGACCCTAAAGAAAAATCAACAGAGCAGATTGCAACTGGAAAAACCGAAGCTCCTGGTCCTGAAGCGTCGGACAAAAGTATTGATTACATTATTCGTCATGCTTCGGGAAAGGTACTATCCCAAGAAGAGATGTTAGAAGCGCAACATTATGCCCAAAAATTGAAATATCCGAAGGGGGCGTTAGTGTTCAATGGCAGTGGCGAAGAAGATTTTTTGTACTATCTCCCGGATAATAAAGAAATATTCGTTTGCCGGGAGATAGGTAGAAGCATTGGATTCCTGAAGCTGGAAGACGATCTTTCGATTCTTTCGAAGGACGAACTTGCTGACCGCCTAGCTTATAATAGCATGAACGTATAAAAGCTAATTTTGTATTTGAAAACGAAATATTTTATGTGCTATATTTAATTATGTCCTTCTCTTGCAGGGTTTAATTCTTAGCAATGCGCTTAGGGCTCAGAAAAACATTGAAGATGAAGGATATACGATGGCTCTGAACAACCTTCGTTCAGAGGTAATCGAATTAAGAAACGAAGGTCTCAAAAAGACAAAATCTTGATTTCATTGTTAAACAAAGTGAAAGAAGATGAAGCTAGTTTCAAGACACAGGCCGAAATCCAAAAGAATGAAATTGAAGACCTTCGAAAACAATTGGCAGAAGCCAAAGAAAAATGCGCACTTGTAGAAGCTAATCGAGAGATTAGCGAATATTGGAGAAACCATTTAGAGAAAACTGTTGAAGAACTTCGCGCATCGAAGGAAAGATGCTTTGAAAAATCCTTGGGCTGCGTGGAAAAAAATAAAAGCTAGCTTCGCCAACGTGGGCGCCTATTCTACCGAAGAAAACTTCATACGAGGCGACCCCGAAGTTGTTATTGAATGGATAAGTGGGGAGGCTAAGAGCTTCGAAGAAATCTTAAGTGATCGCGGGGATGTCTGTGCATTTTCCGGTGCATGGGGGATTTCAGCTATCTTAGAGAATGCGGGATGCGATCACATCAAGACCATGGCCTAGGCCGAAGCTGCCTTCTCTGCAGATGTTACAAAGGATCCTTCAGCTGAAGCAACCTTGATGGGCGAAAAGTTCTATAATGATGTCTGGGTGAATGGTGGCCGAGAGATGGCTCATGAAATTATGAAGAAAAGTGAAGAGGACATCCATGACGCTCGAGCAGAAGCAAGGCGAGCTGAAGAAGCTGCAGAGCGCGAAAAACATATAGGTACTATCTTTTGATGTTGAGCTTCGGAATTTGTTGTTATGGCTTCGGACTGATTAATTTTTTTTCCACTGTAGCTGAATTATCTCCGCCACCGGAACCGTTCGATCCCCTGGCCGATCCAGAAACGAAGGAAGCACTGGAGATCATTAATATGGTTGAATCTATTGTTGACGAAGTCATCAATAAATTGCTAAATGAAGTTGCGGAGAAGATCCTGAAAGAAGACTAGCACTTTTTGTAGAAACATTTTTAAATGGTCAATGTAGAATTATTGTAACAAGACTGTAATATTTTATATGTATATCTTTGAATCTAATATGTAAATTATTTGTAATTCACTTCTTTGCGATGCATGAAACTTTATATACATACCGTTTTTGAGCCTTCGGCGAAAAACACCTTCCCTTCTTTCATGCTTCATAAAGAAAAATATCCATGCTTCGTGCAAATATCTAAGCTTCGTAAAAACATCCATGCTTCGTAAAAATATCCATGCTTCGTAAACAAGGGATCCCTTCTTTTGCAACAGAGCTGGAAACTGTTTTTCTCATCTTTGTGCCTTAGCACATTTTCATTTCTTCAAAGCATTCTCCGAATAGCGACTTCGTATTCAATTCGTGTCATAGGTGCGATATGATGTATGATGTGATGCTATGTGGGATGATGTGATGATATGATGCAAAAAATGATGCTAATACCGAAGACCCACACTCACACGCCCACAATGAAACACACAATCTCTGCGTCCCCTTAGGAACGATTGAAATCTCTTTGCCCTTTATTTTTCGGCTTCACCGTTTATTTTTCGGTGTAAGTTCTGCATCCCCTTAGGAACGTGTTTTGAACTTCTTCGCCTTATATTTCGACGGTATTTGGCTCTGCATTCCTTTTGGAACAACTTTTGAGCAGAAAACTTACACTGCGCTCCCTTAGGAACGACTTTGTTGTAGCTTTGGCAAAACTTACGCTGCGCTCCCTTAGGGATGACTTTTTGGTAGCTTCGGCAACTTTTGAGCTTCGTAAGTCTATGAAGAAGATATATTCCATCTCAATAGAAACAAAATCATTACAAGAATTTAAAACTAAATTTACATTGCTTGTTCCTTATTGAAAAACAAAATAACATAAAACATAAAAGTATTTCAGAGGTAGGATATCGCTTAATAAATGTGCTTTGATTCTGGCACAGTACTGTTGATTGTGCGAGCTTTGGATTCCTCCCTGAATTCACGTTGTTGTTGGGAGTGCTGGCGCCCTTCTGGCTGCTGACTTCAGGAATAGGTCGGTTGTAGTGGTGGTGGAGGTGGGAGCTGTGGCCAAGAAGCCTATGAATGGCTAGCCGAAGCAATGGAAGCTGTAGGATGATTGCCCACGTATTCTGGTATGTAGGGAGAGTGGCACGAAGTAGTGTGCAAGACCTGCTTCGGCTGATTCTGCCGAGCTTCGGCTTCTGCGATCTCCTTTTGCTTCTGAATGGTGATTTGGCACATTCTTGTAGTATGGCCCTTGTCCTCACCGCAGAATAAGCAATAGATCTTCCTAGGTTGATCTCTATATCTTCCTCCAAAGCCCCTGGCGCCTCTGCCCCTCGGAGCTGGCGGTCTGAAAGAGCTTTGCTGTTGTCCCAAAGATTGTGAGGTGTATTGTGACCTCTGAGGCTGGCTTCCTTTGTCGTCGTTCTGACTGGAGCTATGGATCGACCTAACATGCCTCGGGTGGATTCTTCCTCCGAAGCCCCTGGTCATCTCAGATAATCTGTAAGCTTCCTCCCTTCTTTGGCGGAAGTCATTGTCAGCTCGGATGTACTCATCCATCTTCTGAAGCAGCTTCTCCAGAGTCTGTGGGGGCTTTCTGGCGAAATATTGAGCCATGGGTCCTGGCCGAATACCCTTGATCATGGCCTTAATGACAATTTCATTGGGCACCATGGGCGCTTGTGCCCTTAGTCGCAAGAACCTTCGAACATAGCCTGAAGGTATTCCTCATGGTCTTGCGTGCACTGGAACAGGGCCTGAGCTGTGACTGGCTTCGTTTGAAAGCCCTGGAAACTGGTAACCAGCATATCCTTGAGCTTCTGCCACGACATAATTGTCCCTAGCCGAAGAGAAGAATACCATGTCTGGGCTACGTTCTAGACTACCATGACGAAGGACTTTGCCATGACTGCGGTATTGCCCCCGTACGAAGATATAGTTGCTTCGTAGCTCATCAGAAACTGCTTTGGATCTGAGTGCCCATCATACATGAGGAGCTGAGGTGGCTTGTATGATGGAGGCCATGGGGTAGCCTGCTGTTCTGCTACCAAGGGAGAAGCATCATCAAAAGTAAAGGTATCATGGCTAAAATCATCATACCATCCATCTTCGTTGAATAGGCCCTCTTGACGAAGCTCCCTGTGTTGGGGCCTTTGGTCTTGATCATATTGAGGAAGCTGACGTACTTCCTTAGTAGCTTCATCGATCTTCCTTTGAAGATCGGCTAGTCGAGCCATCTTCTTCTTTTCCTTTGCACTTGTTGATGGATGATCTCCATGTCCCTGATCTCTTGGTCCAACTCCTCCTCCTGGAGTGTTAGACTGGTGGCCTTTCTCTTCTGGCTTTGAGCCTCTCGGAGAGAGAGAGTCTCCTGGTTTATGTCCAGTGGCTGCAGTGCAACAGCCCCTAGCGTTGTTATCTTCTTCGGCGGCATGACGAAGGACAGTGCTTTGCCGAAGGTTGTGGAAGTGAGTACACTGGAGGTGGGCGCCAATGTTGGAGACTTGTTCTCAAAAGCTATGAATTAAGAACAAGGCAACACAAATGTTAATGGTTAAAGGTTCTTCATCCTTCGAAGCATTATTTCCCTTAGGATATAATGGTCTTCGAACGAAGGTTATGAATGATGTACCTTCATCATCACAGCATGTGTTAATGAAAGAAGAAGCATATGAAATATAAGAGACAATATGAATAATCATGTGACATTTTTAATATATCTTCTTTATATTAACATGGATAAACAGAAACAATATTGAATTACATTTGTACCTTCGGCTTGACAGAAGGTAAAAGTCCAGGCGTGACGCACAAATGAATACAAGTCAGCGTGAACAGTACAGGGGGTACTGTTCATCTATTTATAGGCATAGGGCGCAGCCTATGTAAATTTACATTCATACCCTTCATATTTTATATTGACTTATGGACAACTCAATGGGGACTAGATAGCCTTTTCCTCTTTAAGTCGGTTCCTTTTTCCGCCGTTACGCCGAAGCTCCCTTACGCGTAGTTTCGGAGCAGTATCAGCCTTCGTCTTGGTCACACTTCACATCGTATATGGTTTTGACCCAAGTCCGAAGGTACCTGTTCACGTGTTACACTTGGAAAGCATTGTTAAATCATGTTCTTGAGGACCTTCGGAAGACGAAGGCCCCCAACATCTATGGATGTCTTAGACATCTTGATGTAACTAAGTACCTTTCCGCTATTTAATTCAAGCATTGTGTGATGATGTCCAATTATGTAATTGTTGTGTACGTGAGTTCTGATCCTAGCACGTACATGGTTCGCATTCGGTTTACCTTTCAAAACTGGGTGTGACACATTTCCCCTTCCTTGCAAAAAGATGACAAATCCTGGCTGTCTGCAGGCACACCGGGCCGATCCAGTGCACCACCGGATCGGGTCCATGTGCCCCTAGTCTGCGATCTGATTAGCCACCTTCTAGGTGATGAGCATCGAACCGTTCAGTAACGTCAGCTAGCCATTGGTCACCGGCGTCGTTGGAGGTGATCCGGTGCGCCACCGGAGCACTAATGTACACAGGTCTGGTGAATTTTATCCAAAATTCTAGAGACCATACAATTCACTGCAGGCATTTGGGTGCACACCGAACTGACCCTTTAGAGGGTCTGGTGCGCCAGCCAGCAGCACTCTAAGTGCTTCTTCCTCCATTCTTTCTTCATCTGATTTTAACTCTTTGGGGGACTTTCCTGTGGCTTAGATAAAGAAAATTAGAGCATAATCCAATTGACCAAGTCCTAAAAAGTTACCCCTTTTCGTTCTCTTAGCTTTTCTGTTTCTCCTTAAACAGAGCCTGGAGTGGCCCTTTCTCTACGAAATGAGTTAGAAAGAAAACTGAAGTACCAAACACGTGGTCAAAGGTGTATGCAACATAGTTAAACACTCAAACCTTGCATACTTAACCTTTTTCATCGTTTGCCCTTTTTGGCCTGTTTGAGGTCGATGTTGGACTCCAAAACTCTAAGTCTCCAATACTTGTTCATTATAGCCATCTATGAGCTCCAACACCCTACAATGGTCACATAGAGCATATCCGAACATAGGAACAACCCAAATTAAAGGTCAAAGTAAACTCGGCTCTTTTTGGTTGCTTCTATATTCTAGGTTTGATACTACTCCTCCTTCTAGTGACCCTGTTCACTTATTGAGCTTGATCATCATTGGTTGGTAGTCACGTCCTTATTGGTTGTAAGTCACGTCCTTAAGTCATGATTCTCGATGCACCATAGTTCTTCTCAAATCGATCAACCTTGACTTTCTATGTCTTCTGCTTCACCCCTAGCTTTGGGTACCTCGGCCTCCTTGACCTTCTCCTGTGCACTCGGTACCTCAAAGTTCTTCTTGCCTCCACCCATGGCATGACCAGTTGTCTCCAAGTTATGCACACCGAGTCTCACATAAGCAATATTCACTTTCTCTTATCTTGTGATGTCCATTGTCCATATTCATCTTTGCCACCGAACCATCACACTTGATCTCTTATGTTGGACTCTGCAAGCTTTGCACTAAGCACTTGTCCAACACTTAACACACATGTTAGTCCTTTAATTGGGTTTTCATCCAAACCATCGAAACCCACAAGGGAGCTTTCAGCTACTAGGGGTATGACCTTCCTTGAATGTTTACATCAATGTTTAGTGAGGTTTATATATCTCTTACCACTTGGTGCTTGCACACACCATTGTTATACTCATAGGGACTTGTAGTCTTATGATATCACATCAAGTATGTTTATGGTGTCGCACCACCAATGTACTAGAGGGAATTAGGTCCATGACGGTTTTGCTAGAAGTTTGATAGTGAAGATAGCGGGGAGTGGTCTCAAAGAGTCCATTTCAAAGACCCACTTGTAAATGGAGAAGGTCAAGAGGCTATCCATGGAGTTATCTAACCAGAAGCTTAGTCCTTTCAAGAACATCCTTGCAAGAGGCTCCAACGAGTTTTAGGATGAAGCAAGGAGCTTCTCGGTACCTTTGTAAAAATACCAGCATTGTCGCATAGAAGTTTGCATCTCTATCGACCTTTCAGCTTTCATATTTACTTTATTTACCTTGATTGTGTGTTTACCTTCCTTGCTTAGTTGATAGGATTGAAACTTATGTTGTATTACTCTTTTGTGTAGAGATAGCAACACATCTACCAAAACCATAGTTGCACTTATATAGTTTATTATTGAATATGATTTGACTAGGGTCATAGTTATAAGTAGATTTTAAATTGTCTAATTTACCTCTATTTTCACCATGGTCCTTGCATCCTACTTTTTATTCCCTCTCCTTCAAGAGTATTCCTGAATCACCACCTCGGATAGCAGTGTTGTGGACACCCCCACGTTGTGTTCCAGGGGAAAATCGAGCAGCCATCAATGCCCACAGCTCCACCACCATCCCACCCTCTTTTCCACATCACCATCGATGGAGCACGCCGTCGGAGGGTTGCACAGCTGCTAGGATGGTGGCAGTGTGGCAATTTCTTGCAATTTGGAGCTGCGATTGAGATAGGCGCTCGCCAAGTTGCCATGGCGGCAGACGAGCTACAGGAGGTGGTTGTGTCAAGGTTGGTATGAGGCATGGCACGGGCACACCGATGTCTAAGGCGGGGGGCTAGGGTAGTGCGTGTCCGTGAAGGGTGGTCGTTGCGTCTCGTTGCTATTGATCGGACCCTATGTCGCCCTCGCTCCTTCCGCGCCAGCTTGGGTGTGTGGACTAGCGACAACAGTCATGCCTGCTCGCACGGGTCACCTGCATCGTCAACACACGCACTGCTAGACTGTTGCGTACTTGTGGCGCGGAGGTAGAGGTGGGGGCGAGGGCTAGCCATGGTTATGAGGAAATCACTCCTATACATACAATGCATGGACCGATAACATGATCACATGCACGACAGCTAAATCTCTAGGTTTGTTCTAACATAGTCAACTATGTTTTAGAGCATACATTTGGGGTCATGGATATTTTGATGATTAGGAACCTTGGAGAAGATCAACAAGGACTTAGGAGAGGCCAAGGTGTCAAGGAAGAGAAGCAAGGGAGTCCACAACAGGAAGGAGACCAAGTCCGACTTCACTGTCATTCCATCTCAGGTTTCAGGACCAGCCTGCACTAAAACAGACACCTAGGACACATCTAAATTCCGATTGGTTCGGACTTGTTATGGTTGGAAAACTAAGGAGATAATCTAACTATTCTAACTAGCCCAGACTTAAATTCATCTAGAGTCAACAGGAATCATCGAAACAGTTCAGCGTCTAGATTCTGTTTTGGTGCTGCAACTCCGTTTGTTGGGTTGTTAGCCCATGTATCACGTTGGAGCCTATTAGGGGCGCATCCAGGGGACTTGAATGCCCCTATAATCTATATTATCAGCAGCTGATGTCACTGTCGGAGAGGAGATTCTCCGGCCGGGTGGCGGAACGCACCCGCCCTAAATCCTAAGATGAGGAGGGGCCTAAGCGTTTTGCCTGCTAGATGGAATCAGGATGAACACGAGAACACACAAGGGTTTAGAGTGGTTCGGACCGCCGGAGCGTAATACCCTACTCCACTGTGTGCTGTATTGAGCTTGAGAGCTTGTATGAACTTGTGAGTCTGAGAGTCTAAGTCAGCTTGTCTTGTAACGTTGCGTGCCCTCCCTTTTATAGCTCAAGGGGGGCACGTACAAGGATACTGAGCCCCGACATGTGGGCCCAGGGGCAAAATGGAAAGGAGTAACTAATGCTTGTGACGCCAGGGCGATCTCCGAGCGCCATAATGTCTCGCGGCTGTTCCCTCGGTAACGCACGAGTGATGATGAGCATAGTGTATGCCGCAGCACGGGCGTACTGCCTGCCAACGGAATGGACAGGCACGCCGCCTGCAGGATGGTTTGGTCGCCGCCCGTCAGCGGAGTGGACATGGCACATTAAATGATGAGGCGGCACATCGCCTGCCAGTGGAGTGGACAGGGCTCATTAAATGCTGAGGCGGCACATCACCTGCCAGTTTGACAGGCGGCGCGCCTTATCCACAATAAATGCAGAGGAGGCACGGCCCAGAGGCCTTACGTCAGGCTCCACCCGCTGGCTTATGTCACGGGCAGCAGGCCACGTGGCAGCATCGGGTCTCCACCTGAGCGGGGAGTGGAAGCGTATGCGGCATGGTCCGGACACGTGTCGGCTCCAGACCCCCACCTGGCCTTGATTAAGGCCTAGGTATTCTTTGTCCCAGAATCCCGGGACCCTGCTGTGAGTGGCCCGGACCCCACACAGAGGGGTCCAGGACCCGTCCCAGGGGTCCGGCTCGCGCCCGTGGAGGTCCTGGACCTTACCCGGGGGACCGAACTGTATATGCAGGGGTCCGGCGCTTTCCCATGGGGGTCCAGACCCACTGTTGACACCTTGGAGGATATTGTCTTCCCTGGCCATGTGGCGGCCCCGGAGCCGTCCACATGGTGGGATCGGGTGTTGTTCACCACGCGACTAGAGATATCCGTGTGGGCACCGCGTCTTCATGTTGTAGTAAGGGATACCCTGTTTCAGGGTACCGACAGTCACCATTAAGGTTGGGTTTTGCTTAGATTCATTCTGCCGTCGAACAATGTTGTTGTTCATTGATTTGTGAAACCACACCTTGTGATCAATACAGTTTTGGTTGTGTTCTTCATGTTATTGCTTGTGTTCTTGATTGCGCTTGTAGGGATAAACCTTTGTGGGGAGGTCACTCATGTGTCATGGGTGATAACCAATGGAGAAGTGGTGTACTGGTTGTGAGGATCTGTTCGCTCGGAACCTTGGATCATCAACATCGAGATCTCCACCCAATCAAGTTATCCTAACTCACGGAAGATCGGGCCTTGCCCTCTATCACATGATCTAGTGGTGGATATACTATTGTCTGTAGCGAGTTCATGGTGGTAGGACTAGAGGTGGAGGGTCGTGGGGAGGTGGCCTCGGTGTCTCCTGACATCGCATCTTTGGTCGATGCTCCTCAGTCGGCTGGGGGCCGGATCTTGTGCCTCTCTGGCCAGATCCATCTCTCCACCTCTCATTTGGCCGGTGGTGAAGGCGAGGCCGACTGGATCTGTGCGATGGGATGTGTGGCGGGGGTCCTCCAGCGAATGTCATGCCTGCTTGCAAGCGGTCAGAGAGGCGTCCAGTGGCCGACAAGGTGCACTGGTAGGGCTGCACGCCTGGACATGATGGCGGTGGTAGGGCCCTCCTCCCGTTTGGCGGCATGGCGGCGGCGACCAGTGGCCCGGGCAGGCACAGGATGGTGGCAACGGCGGTGGAGCGTCTCGCGACAGCTGGTTTCACTGTCCGTGGGTGCCAGGGCCAACGATGATAGCCGGCATCGGCTCTAGTGCGCGGGAGTGTATCACATGTGGCATGGTGTTGCCTGGTTCTATGTGCCTAGTCATAGCGGATGGCGAATACCGAGGGTGAGACGGAGGATCAAGCTTGTTGGTGAAGAATTGGAGTTGCCTCGCGTGGGGTATATTGAGGCTAGGCAACGACGGCGCACCATAGTATTCTTCTGTGTCGGGTTCTAGGTGTAGGTGTCGCCGAGTTTCTTTGGCCATGTGCAGCCCGTCTTGCGGATTTGGAGTTGCTCGTCTCTTGTGTTAAGCTCGATAACGATGACTCTAGATGGGCTTTGTGTATAGGGCTGCCGTTGTCTAGGCTGTTTGGTGCACTCTGTGTAGGTTTTAGGCCTGATTTTCTTTAAAAGTAGGCCAATTTTATTATTCTTAATTGAAGCGTAGAGCTTCTGTCATTATGTTAAAAAAGGTCTTTGAGAGATAATTACCCATCACAATAGGAGGGGGGGGGCGACAACTTACCATTTCGCTATTAATAAAAATTGGTTTTCGAAGAAAGTTGGACCACTGAACATTGGCTACTACCCTGCCCATCTTTTCACGTATCTGTCTCTTTTGCCAAGTGAACCGATCTTCCTCGAAGCACATATATCATTGAGCTCGCATCTGGACAGCACATTATGGAACGCCTGTAACTGTCTTTGCGATCTAGATCTGCCTCCCTCCTCTTGATTAATAAAATCTCATTAAAATTCCCCATCATAAGCCGAGGGATCCTGGAGGTCTCCATTATTGATAGTAGAACCTCTAATGTCACGTGCTTTTGGTTTCATAAATATGATCGTTGAAACTCTCATGTCACATGCTTTGGGTTCCATTCAGCAGGCTCACCATACATACCGTCCAACTCACTCCATCTTTTATGATAACATCTATTTAAGAGAATTGTTGATGGACTTACCTGTGGTTGATAAACCAATATCTGCCATTCTCATCAACTGTGATAATCAAACGATGATCACAAAGGTCAAGAATAGTCAGGATAATATGAAGTCCAGCAAACATATAAAACGTAGATTGATGTTTGTCAGGAAATTGCGAAGCTCCAAAGTAATAGATGTGGATTATATCCGGACAGCTAAGAACTTGGCAGATCCCTTCACTAAGGGACTATCACGTACAATGATTGATAATACATCGAAGGAGATGTGACTGAGACCCATGTGAGTTACCTTCAGTAGTAACCCAACATATGTGATCGAAGATACCGTGAATTAGGATAGAGGAAGAACAAGATGTTGGTTAACGGGATAATACATCTTACTTTTAACCCACTCCATTGGAGATGCAGTACTTAATGTGTTATGAGGCTTTATAGCAAGATACTGCCTTACAGAGTATTCTTGCAAGAATACACCTATGTGAGCCCAACTGTTGGTCGTAGTTTGTATCAATTGGAAATTCCTTAAGAAGCTAATGAAGAGAGATAAGAGTATGGCCTATACGCTCCACTCGCGGGGTAGATAATTGGTAGACTCCAGGTGGAGTAAGGCCAACTTAAATAGTTGAGTTGTCTCCACCTGGATTGACGAAAAGAGAGAACACACGCGCTCGCTCGCTTGCGTCCCTTTGTTTCCCCGCCGACGTGTCATCGGGGTTGGGAGAGCAAGATCTCCTAAGCCTACTGTCAGGGATGATGGGCGCAATTCAGGTCAAGGCTCCGTCCACTCAAGGGACGCGATCTCGCCTCGCCCGAGCCCAGCCTCGGATAGGAACAGTAGACCTAGGTGGATTCACGCCTCGCCCGAGGGCCTCCTCAAGCAACGGGCGCACCTTCGACTCGCCCGAGGCCCAGCTCGGGCAGGCTTCGCGGAGAAGCAACCTTGGCCAGATCGCCTCGCCAACCGACCGTATCGCAGGAGCATTCAATGCAAGGATCGCCTGACACCTTATCCTGACGCGCGTTCCTCAGTCGGCAGGGCCGAAGTGACCGCAGTCACTTCGCCCCTCCACTGACTGACCTGACAGGAAAACAGCGTCGTCTGCCCTGCTCCGACTGCTGTGCCACCCGCCAGGGTGAGGCTGACAGCAGCCAAGTGTAGCCTCGGGCGCCATAGGAAGCTCCGCCTCGCCCGACCCCAGGGCTCGGACTCAACCTCGATCCCGGAAGACGGTCTCCGCCTCGCCCGACCCCAAGGCTCGGACTCCACCTCGACCTCGGAAGACGGTCTCCGCCTTGCCCGACCCCAGGGCTCGGACTCAACCTCGACCTCGGAAGACGGTCTCCGCCTCGCCCAACCCCAGGGCTCGGACTCAGCCTCGACCTCGGAGGATTCACCGCCTCGTCCGACCTCGGGCTCGGACCGACCACGCCGCAGGGGGGTACATCATTACCCTACCCCTAGCTAGCTCAGGCTACGGGGAACAAGACCGGCGTCCCATCTGGCTCGCCCCGGTAAACAAGTAATGATGGCACCCCGCGTGCTCCATGACGACGGTGGTTCTTAGCCCCCTACGGAAGCAAGGAGACGTCAGCAAGGATCCGACAGCCCCGACATCTGTACTTCTACAGGGTTTAAGCGCTCCTCCGACGGCCACGACATCACATGAACAGGGCAGCAACACCTCTCCGACAGCCACGTCGGCATGTACATAGGGCTCTGGCTCCTCACTGCTAGACACGATAGCACATTACTACACCCCCCATTGTACACTTGGGCCCTCTCCTTACATCTATAAAAGGAAGGTCCAGGGCCCTCGTACGAGAAGGTGGCCGCGCGGGAGAACGAGCTGACGGACAGTCTCTCTCTCCCTCGCGAACGCTTGTAACCCCCTACTGCAAGCGCATCCGCTCTGGGCGCAGGACAACACGAGTCGCGGTTCCCATTATTGTTCCTCCTTGTGTTCCATCTCGCGCCGACCCATCTGGGCTGGGACACGTAGTGACAATTTACTCGTCGGTCCAGGGACCCCCTAGGGTCGAAACACCGACAGTTGGCGCGCCAGGTAGGGACCTGCTGCGTGTTGACGAACAGCTTCCCGTCAAGCTCCAGATGGGTAGTCTCCAGCAACCTCTCCAGCCCGGGACGATGCTCTGTTTTGGGAGTCTCGAGTTCATGTCCCTCGACGGCAGCTACGACATGGTACTCCTTCCACCGCCGCGCGACAACGACAATGGCGGCCGTCAGCCCGCCCGCCGGCGGCGGAATCGACAACGTCTTCCCCGCGTGGCAGAAGAGCAGCATCCGGGTCTGTCCCGTCACCTTCCCCGCCATAGGAGGAGGAGGCGGGGCAACCATGGTCAAGCAGGAGGCGGCACCTCGTCGGCTGTCGAGCGAGTCGACGACGTTGGCGCCCCAGCGGGGGACACGTCGGACGTCGACCTCGCGTCTGAGACGAAGACGAGCGTCATTTCCCCGTAACACGCCAACCCCAAGCGGACGGATGACGCCAGCATGCTCGCGAAGGACTTGCTGGGCGTTAGCCTCGTACCTGAGATCACGGTGCAGTCCATCCCCGACGTGACTCTGTCAACATCCGTCGATCAAGAGGTACCATCCGTTTTCCATCCTATGCCTTTTAGATTCAGCTTCGACCCATCAAGCGACCCCGCTTTGGTGGACGCTTTCATAAAGGCATATCCAAACCTTCCGGGGTACCATATGTGGTCAACCTGGGACCGACTGACGGCCGTCTCGACCTACGGGCCCCCGGGTTCCAAGGAAGAGGATGAGCCCGACTATGGTTGGGATTTCTCCGGGCTCGGTAACCCCAGTGCCATGCGGGACTTCATGACTGCATGCGACTACTGCCTCTCCGATTGCTCCGATGGTAGCCACAGCCTTGACGACGAGGACTGTGGCCCAAGTCGTGAATGTTTCCACATCGATCTAGGGGGTCTCGACGAAGGCAACCACCTTGGTATGCCGGAGGACGGCGATCCCCCTAGGCCTGCGCCTCGCGTTGACATCCTTCGGGAGCTAGTTGTGGTCCCAGTCCCTGCGGGGGGTCAGGACGCACAGCTCGAGCAAATCCGCGAGATGCAGGCCAGGCTCGACGAGGAAGCAGGACAACTTGTGCAGCTCCGGCAGAACATCAGGCAGGAGTGGGCAGGCCGAGCACCGGCCGGAGAAGCGTGTCATCTGCCCCAGGACGTCCAGCACCACATCGCTGACGATGCCAGGGCAAGGCTGCCCCGGCTTCTAGTGGGGTCGGCCAGAACCTGGCTGCAGCAGCAATACTACTCCGAGCGATGCCGGAACCATCCACTACCGAGGGGCGGCGTATCCAGGGAGAGCCTAAGAATCTCCTGGAGGATGCCGCGGTCCGACAGGCCGAAAGCTCTGCCTCCCGGAGGCAGGGGTACCCCTGGAGCATCGCGTCGCGACTTCCCGATTCATGCGGGAAGCCTCGGTCCACAGCGGGTGCACGTGGGACGCAATGCCTGTAGCCCCAGGTCGCCTCGGCAACGAGCACCACCGCTGCGACCGTCGAGCCCACCTCGACGAGAAGGTGTGCCGAGGCTACCACCCCAGGCGTGGGGGACGCTACGACAGCGGGGAGGATCAGAGCCCCTCGCCCGAACCACCCGGTTCGCAAGCTTTCAGCTGGACCATACGACGGGCGCCGTTCCCGACCCGGTTCTGAACCCCGACTACCATCACCAAGTACTCGGGGGAAACAAGGCCGGGACTGTGGCTCGCGGACTACCGGCTGGCCTTCCAGCTGGGTGGAACGGACGATGACAACCTCATCATCCGCAACCTCCCCCTGTTCCTCTCTGACGCCGCCCAGGCCTGGCTGGAGCATCTGCCTCCTAAGCAGATCTCCAACTGGGACGACCTGGTCAAAGCCTTCGCCGGAAACTTCCAGGGCACATATGTGCGCCCTGGGAACTCCTTGGATCTCCGGAGCTGCCGCCAGCAGCCGGGAGAATCCCTGCGGGACTATATTCGGTGATTTTCGAAGCAGCGCACCGAGCTGCCCAACATCACCGACTCAGATGTCATCGGCGCGTTCCTCGCTGGAACCACTTGCCGCGACCTGGTGAGCAAGCTGGGTCGCAAGACTCCCACCAGGGCGAGCGAGCTAATGGACATCGCCACCAAGTTCGCCTCTGGCCAAGAGGCGGTCGAGGCCATCTTCCGGAAGGACAAGCAGCCTCAGGGACGCCAGCAGGAAGACGTCCCCGAGGCGTCCGCTCAGCGCAGCACGAAGAAGAAGGGCAAGACGAAGTCGCAAACGAAATGCGACGCCGCCGACGCAGATCTTGTCGCCGCTGCCGAACACAGGAACCCCCGGAAGCCTCCCGGAGGGGCCAACCTATTTGACAAGATGCTCAAGGAGTCGTGCCCCTATCATCAGGGTCCCGTCAAGCACACCCTTGAGGAGTGTGTCATGCTTCGGCGCTACTTCCACAAGGCCGGGCCACCGACGGAAGGTGGCAAAGCCCACGACAACGACAAGAAGGAAGGCCACAAGGAGGAAGAGTTCCCCGAGGTCCATGACTGCTTCATGATCTACGGTGGGCAAGTGGCGAACGCCTCGGCTCGGCACCGCAAGCAGGAGCGCCGTGAGGTCTGCTCGGTGAAGGTGGCGGCACCTGTCTACCTAGACTGGTCCGACAAGCCCATCACCTTCGACCAAGGCGACCACCCCGACCGCGTGCTGAGCCCAGGGAAGTACCCGCTCGTTGTCGATCCTGTCATCGGCAACATCAGGCTTACCAAGGTCCTCATGGACGGAGGCAGCAGCCTCAACATCATCTACGTCGAGACCCTCGGGCTCTTGCAGATCGATCTGTCCACGATCCGGGCCGGTGCGGCGCCCTTTCACGGGATCATCCCCGGGAAGCGCGTCCAACCCCTTAGGCAACTCGATCTGCCCGTCTGCTTCGGGACTCCCTCCAACTTTCGAAAGGAAACCCTCACGTTCGAGGTGGTCGGGTTCCGAGGAACCTACCACGCAGTGCTGGGGAGGCCATGCTACACCAAGTTCATGGTCGTCCCCAACTACACCTACCTCAAGCTCAAGATGCCGGCCCCAACGGGGTCATCACCGTCGGATCCACATACCGACACGCGTACAAATGCGACATGGAGTGCGTGGAGTACGCTGAGGCCCTCGCCGAATCTGAGGCCCTCATCGCCGACCTGGAGAGCCTCTCCAAGGGGGTGCCAGATGCAAAGCGCCACGCTAGCAACTTCGAGCCAGCAGAGGCGGTTAAGTCCGTCCCTCTCGACCCCAACAACAACACCTCCAAGCAAGTCCGGATCGGCTCCGAGCTCGACCCCAAATAGGAAGCAGTGCTCGTCGACTTTCTCCGCGCGAATGCCGAGGTTTTTGTGTGGAGTCCCTCGGACATGCCTGGCATACCGAGGGATGTCGCCGAGCACTCGCTGGATATCCGAGCTGGAGCCCGACCCATGAAGCAGCCTCTGCGCCGATTCGACGAAGAAAAGCGTAGAGCCATAGGCGAGGAGATCCACAAGCTGATGGCTGCAGGGTTCATCAAAGAGGTATTCCATCCCGAATGGCTAGCCAACCCTGTGCTTGTGAAAAAGAAAGGTGGGAAGTGGAGAAAGTGTGCAGACTACACTGGTCTAAACAAAGCATGTCCGAAAGTTCCCTACCCTCTGCCTCGCATCGATCAAATCGTGGATTCCACTGCTGGGTGCGAAACCCTGTCATTCCTTGATGCCTACTCAGGGTATCACCAAATCAAGATGAAAGAGTCCGACCAGCTCGCGACTTCTTTCATCACACCCTTTCGTATGTACTGCTATATTACTATGCCATTCGGTTTAAGGAATGCAGGCGCGACATACCAAAGGTGCATGAACCACGTGTTCGGACAGCACATTGGCCGAACGGTCGAGGCTTACGTCGATGACATCGTAATCAAGACGAGGAAAGCCTCCGACCTCCTCACTGACCTAGAAACGACATTCAAGTGTCTGAAGGCGAAAGGCGTAAAACTCAATCCCGAGAAGTGTGTCTTCGGAGTCCCTCGAGGCATGCTCCTGGGGTTCATCGTCTCCGAGCGGGGCATCGAGGCCAACCTGGAGAAAATCGCGGCCATCACCAACATGGGGCCTATCAAGGACTTGAAAGGAGTAGAGAGGGTCATGGGATGCCTTGCGGCTCTGAGCCGTTTCATCTCACGCCTCGGCGAAAGAGGCCTACCCCTGTACCGCCTCTTAAGGAAGACCGAGCGCTTCACTTGGACCCCCGAGGCCGAGGAAGCCCTCGGGAACTTAAAAGCGCTCCTTACAAGCGCGCCCATCCTGGTGCCCCCTGCTGCCGGAGAAGCCCTCTTGATCTACGTAGCTGCAACCACTCAGGTGGTCAGCGCCGCGATCGTGGTCGAGAGACGAGAAGAAGGGCATGCATTGCTCGTCCAGAGGCCGGTCTACTTCATCAGTGAGGTACTGTCCGAGACCAAAATCCGCTACCCGCAAATTCAGAAGCTACTGTATGCGGTAATTCTGACGCGGCGAAAGTTGCGACACTACTTCGAGTCTCATCCGGTGACTATGGTGTCATCCTTCCCCCTGGGGGAGATCATCCAGTGCTGAGAGGCCTCGGGTCGGATTGCAAAGTGGGCGGTGGAGATCATGGGCGAGACAATCTCGTTCGCCCCTCGGAAGGCCATCATGTCCCAAGTCTTGGCGGACTTCGTGGCTGAATGGGTCGACACTCAGCTTCCAGCAGCTCCGATCCAACCGGAACTCTAGACCATGTTTTTCGACGGGTCGCTGATGAAAACAGGAGCGGGCGCGGGCCTGCTCTTCATCTCACCCCTCGGGAAGCACCTCCGCTACGTGCTACGCCTCCATTTCTCGGCGTCCAACAACGTGGCCGAATATGAGGCTCTGGTTAACAGGTTGCGCATCGCCATCGAGCTAGGGGTTCGGCGCCTCGACGCTCGTGGCGACTCGCAGCTTGTCATCGACCAAGTCTTGAAGAACTCCCATTGCCGTGAGCCGAAGATGGAAGTCTACTGTGACGAGGTTCAGCGCCTGGAGGATGAGTTCTATGGGCTCGAGCTCAACCACGTCGCTCGACAATACAACGAGACTGCGGACGAGCTAGCTAAAATAGCCTCGGGGCGGACGATGGTCCCCCCGGACGTCTTCTCCCGAGACCTACATCAACCCTCTGTCAAGACCAACGACACGCCCGAACCCTTGGAGGCCTCGGCCCAGCTCGAGGCACCCTCAGCCACCGAGGGTGAGGCACTACGCGTCGAGGAAGAGCGGAATGGGGTCCCGCCTAATTGGAACTGGCAGACCCCGTACCTGCAATATCTCCACCAAGGAGAGCTACCCCTCGACAGAGCCGAAGCTCGGCGACTGGCGCGGTGCGCCAAGTCGTTCGTCTTGCTGGGTGACGGAAAGGAGCTCTACCACCGCAACCCCCCAGGCATCCTCCAGCGATGCATATCCATCACCGAAGGTCAGGAGCTATTGCAAGAAATACACTCGGGGGCTTGCGCTCATCACGCAGCACCCCGAGCCCTCGTTGGAAACGCCTTCCGACAGGGTTTCTACTGGCCAACCACGGTGGCCGACGCCACTAGGATTGTACGCACCTGCTAAGGGTGTCAATTCTACGCAAGGCAGACGCATCTGCCCGCTCAGGCCCTGCAAACAATACCCATCACCTGGCCGTTTGCTGTGTGGGGTCTGGACCTCGTCGGTCCCTTGCAGAAGGCACCCGGGGGCTACACGCACCTGCTGGTCACTATCGACAAATTCTCCATGTGGATCGAGGTCCGACCCCTAAGCAGCATCAGGTCCGAACAGGCGGTGGCATTCTTCACCAACATCATCCATCGCTTTAGGGTCCCAAACTCCATCATCACCGACAACGGCACCCAGTTCACTGGCAGGAAGTTCCTGGACTTCTGCGAGGACCACCACATTCGGGTGGACTGGGTCGCTGTGGCTCACCCCATGACGAATGGGCAGGTAGAGCGTGCTAACGATATGATTCTGCAGAGACTCAAGCCGAGGATCTACAACGACCTTAACAAGTTCGGCAGGCGATGGATGAAGGAACTTCCCTTGGTGGTCTAGAGTTTGAGGACGACGCCGAGCCGAGCCACGGGCTTCACGCCGTTCTTTCTAGTCTATGGGGCCGAGGCTATCTTGCCCATAGACTTAGAATACGATTCCCCGAGGACAAGGGCGTACGACGACCAAAGCAACCAGACCCACCGAGAAGACTCACTAGACCAGCTGGAAGAGGCTCGGGACATGGCCTTACTACACTCGGCGCGGTATTAGCAGTCCCTGCGACGCTACCACGCCCGAGGGGTTCGGTCCCAAGACCTCCGGGTGGGCGACTTGGTGCTTCGGCTACGACAAGACGCCCGAGGGCGCCACAAGCTCACACCTCCCTGGGAAGGGCCGTTCATCATCGCCAAGATTTTGAAGCCCGGAACATACAAGTTGGCCAACACTCAAGGCGAGGTCTTCAGCAACACTTGGAACATCTGACAGCTACGTCGCTTTTACCCTTAAGATGTTTTCAAATCGTTCATATGCCTCATCCATACACAAATAAAGTCTAACCATCAAGGAAGGGTTAGCCTAGCCTTGGCAAAGCCCGACCCTCCCTCGGGGGCTAGAAGGGGGAATCCCCTCTGTGTCAAAATTTTCCTCGGAAAAAGTCCTACCAAAACGACTTTTGTATTCCCCGGCTATATCAGTAACAGAACCCCGCGAAACGAATAAGAGCGCATGTAAGCGGCAAGGCCGACCGAGACGAGGGACTCCTACTCCTCCGGGATACGGATACCTCACTCATCACCTTTCGCGAAAAATAACTCTTACTCGGATAAGCGATTCTGCTACTGACGAACAAGTCCGGATACTCGAAATAGGAGGAAAAGAAACGCAACTTTATAACACGACGACAAAGTGTTCAGGCCTCGGCGGCCGCGAAAGACACATACATGTTCAAAACAAACTGCTCCGGCAGAATCAGACATCGCCCGAGGGAGGAGCTGCACCCTCGGCTTCGTCTCCACCCTCAGCGTCGTTTCCACCCTCGGCGAGATCCGCCCCGGCCTCGGACGGTGACGCAAGCGGAAGGATTTCCACCTCGAAGGAGGAAGCCAGCACCGCGCTTGGGCCCGCGGCGGCCACAACAAGCCTCTGAACTTCGGCCAGGGCAGCTTCATCTTCGTCGGGAAGACAGTACCCCTCGCTGACCCGCTCCAGATCCACATCGTAGTGGGAAGCAAGCACGGCAAAGGCCCGCCTAACGTCGTGATGCAGCGCCTCGCGGAGTCTGCCGCGCATATGGCCGCCCAAGGCCTGTAGGCGACTCTGGGGGGAGCTCCTCGAGGGGACGTCGTCAAGACCAAAGATCTGGCAGAAGGCCGAGATAGCTTTGGACATGGCCGCGCGGTCGGCTTCCTTCTGCTCAGCCGCCTGGGCAAGTGCCTTGGCGGACTCGTTGAGGGTAGAATCGAGCTCTGCAAACAGCCAAAACAGAATTCTTCAAACACGAGTTAAAGAACGAGGCTGAATCAAAATCTCAAAACAGCCAAGACATACCTTCAGCCCGGGCACGCTGCTCCGAGGCTGCGGCTTGGGCGGACTGAGCAGACCCGATGGCCACGGCCCAGTCCGCCGCAAGGGCTCCGGCCCGAGCAGACGCCTCGGCTAGCTAGCCTCCAAGGGCCTCAGCCCGGCGTTCAGCCTCGGCCGCCTGGCTCCGAGATTGGTCCCGCTCACCGATGACCTGGCCAAGCTCCAACTGTCGCCGCTGTGCCTCTGCGCGTACCGCCGCTGCCTCTGCCCCCAGCTCATCGCGGAGCAACCGAAGGTCCACCGCCTAGGCGCTCCGTTGGGAGAGGCGCTCGGTAGCCTCGGCAAGCGCGACCCTCAGAAACCGCAGCGAACCCCAGACGTCGGCCTCGCGGCGGATGAACGACGACTTGGCGGTGCTCAGATCCATCAGATCCTGAGGAAGGGAAGCAGGGCGTCACGAAGAATGCCTTGATCACGTGAAAGGTACGCTTGAAATCCTTACCTGGAGGATCCTGGGAACGTCCCTGGATAGGACCTCCATGGTCGACCGAAGCGACCCCATCGTTGCCTCGGCACACTCACGAAGCTCGTCCTGAGACTGCTCCTCCCGCTCATCGTCAAGAACGAAGAGGGGTTTCGAAGCACCACGGGTCCAGAACCGGAGCGCCTGCCCACGCCGCTCGTTGGGACCGAGCCGCACGAGGACGAGGTCGCCGCTCCCCAGGATGGGTCGCGGTTCCGTGCCCCCCCTCCTCCAAGGCACCAGCACCCCCTGCAGTCGGCGCATCGGGTACCTCCTTGGCTAAGGGGGCAGGTTTCCGATCGCCGGCCTCGAGTAGCGGTGCCTCGGCCATCTCAGCATCGGCGGCGACGGGTGGCTCCACGGCCGGAACGGCAACAGCCTCGGCAGAAGCCGGTGCAAGGGCCGGCAACACGTCAGGTGGGCTCGGGGCCACGCCAGCAGTCTCCCTCGGCACGACGGCCGCCTCGACGAAGGGGTCAGCCTCAGGAGCTCGCCCCACGGCGACTCGTACTGCCTGAGCCCCCTGCTTGGGGGCATCTTGTGAAGAGGCCAGCCGACCGGCGTGGCCTAGTGCGACGCTGGCTGCAGAAGCCGGCGCCGTCTTGAGGACCTTCTGGGGAGCCAGACCGGTCGAGCCGTGCCTCCGTTTGCTGGGAAGAAAAGGAAAAGCAGGATCAGGACACACAAAGAAGGAGCCGAGACAGAGGTATCCTCAGATACTTACCCACTCCGGACCACGGCCAATCATGCCTGCGGGGAGGCCCCTCGAGCCTCAGTTCCCGCGGGCACTACCAAGGTTTGCCCTGCTGCCGGCTTTGGCACCATTCCTGCCTCGGGCGCCCGGGGCGCCGAAGGGACGGTCCGCCTAGGCGCAGTCACGACGACCTGAGGATCAACCTCCTGTGCGGCCGGCACGAGCAACGGCTCTTGGGGCACAGGCGGGTCGGCCTGACTCCCTGGGGTCACCTCAACTACCTCGGCCAAGGGGTCAAGTACCCCCTCGGTCTGCCCCTGTTCTTCAGACCGGGACCCTGATGTCCCGGCCCAGGATACCGACGGCGCCAGCCCACTCAGGGGCTGGCTCGATGACCCCTGGCCCAGCCGCAGATCTGGGCTGAGGCCAAGGCGGGCCGCCATGTCGTCGTCTTCGTCATCATTGTCGTCGTCGTCGTCGTCGTCAGGCGTCTCCGGCGACGGCTCCCTCGGGAGCCCGTCCCTCTCCTGCTTCCGACGACGCCTCTCCAAGGCGTCCCGAGCCCGCATCCGCTAATGGGCCCAAGCCTTTTTCGCGTCCTTCTTTTCCGCAGCGACCCTCCGCTCGGCTCGGTCCACCGCGTCCTCTGGGACCGGTGGTAGAGAAGGCTTGTGAAACCCCAACTTCTGGAGATGGAGGGAAATCTCGGCTGTGAGAACCAAGGGCAATTTGACACAAGAAGGAAGAAGGAGCGGACACTCACCAGGGATATGCACCCGCGCTCGGGACGCATCGAGGGTTGGGTAAGGGCACCGGCATCCAGCCTCCCTACCGTGCTGGCTACCCGCCTGTGGAGGTCATCGACGGGGAGGGGGACCGAGGACATCTGCGAACCCTCCAAGTCGACCCCGGCGTCATCTCCGAAAGCAGCAGCCGCCGCTCCGTCAAGGGGAGCACCCTCCGGCGATGGATGGCGGCAACCACCCCCGCGGCGGTGAGCCCTCCGTCTCGCAGCTCCTGCAAGGCCTCCAGAAGGGGCTGGAGATTCTTCTGTCTCTCGCGTGGGGCCCCATAGTGCCAGTTGCTGCCGGCGGCGGTCACCACTCGTTGAGAAAACGACGGGAGCCTACCATCGTCGTTCCGGAGGTAAAACCACCGGCGCTGCCACCCCTTGTTCGAAGACACAAGGATGGCGGGGATGTACTGTTGCGCACGCGCCTGCCTCAACTGGAGGATGCAGCCACCGGCCCGCACCGCCATGCAGACTCTCTTTTCCCCCGTCGTCAAGGCAAAAGGCTCCGCGGAGAAGAGATGGGTCCACAGATCCCAGTGGGGGTCAATCCCCAAAAATCCTTCGCAAACCGCCGCGAAGATGGCTGCTCTCGCGATAGAGTTGGGGTTGAGATTGTGCAGCTCCACCCCGTAGAAATGCAGAATCGCCCGCATGAAACGGCTTGCTGGCACTCTGAACCCCCGCTCATGGAAAGATACGAAACTCAGCACATACCCCGACGGCGGGGACGGGGCGGCTCCGCTCGGAGGAGCCATCCACTCTGGCTGCGGATCACCGGAGAGGGGACGAAGCAAGCCATCGGCAACTAGGGCCTCCAGATCGTCCACCGTGACGGTGGAGAAAGGCCACGGGTCGCGCGGCGGAACGACGGTTGCCCGGTCGGCCATCACCAAGCGAAGGGGGTGGCGGCAGAGCGGAAAAGGTGCACGGTTTTCTTTCTCTGACTATTCCCTCAGGTTGCGGAAACCAAAGCAGGAGGCGAGCAGCAGAGTAAAGAACCACCACTGGTCCCTCTTCCGAATATATAAAGGGCCGGGCCAGACCCGTTCAACACTTCGCCCGAACCCGCCGTGAAATTCAAAACTCGAAGGCGAAACGCCCGTTCCTTGAACGGCTTGCGCAACGGCTGCCCCGCGAATCACTCGTCCCGCTGCATTAACTCTGCGGCAGGGCAGGCGACACCTTTGGCAGGCGAAGCGGGCGATGCTTCACCTCCGCCATAATGACCGCGTCAAAAAAGGTGTGCCACATCGTTCAATTTCGCATCATTTTCCTCTTCCCCTTTCTCTCTCTTGCTACAGGGACCGGGAAAGGGGATACTCCGAAAGGGATCCTTCTCTGCGAAGGAAGCGGGCCCCGAGCCCTCGTACTGATCAGGGGTTCGAAGGCTGGCCCCTCGGAAGGGTTCGATAGCTACCCTAGAGCACTCGGGCTCCACGCCCACTACTGGTCAGAGGTTCGAAGGCTGGCCCCTTGGAAGGGTTCAACAGCCGCCTTAGGCCACTCGGGCTCCACGCCCACTACTGATCAGGGGTTCGAAGGCTGGCCCCCCGAAGGGTTCAACAACCGCCTTAGAACACGCAGAGCGAGGGATGACTCTGGGTACATCCGATACATGGCCGAGGCTCGGGCTACGCTCCCGAGGTACCCTAGGACATTTCCAAGACCAGTAGGAGCGATTATGTAATGGAATCCCATTAGAGGGAGGCATCGAGCCCTTGGACCCTATCAAACGGGACCGGGTCCGGCAAATCACCTGCAGGTACTTTTGGAGCGCGCCTCTGGGCCACTAGCCGACCCTTAACGAATGGGGCACGGGCGTCTACTCGGATCACCCGTTAGCAACTCACTGGAGACACCATGTTCGGCGCCCTTCGAGGGCAACATGGCGCTTTCCCCCCCTCCTCCTGGCGGAAAGGCGACGAAGGGGCGTATGAAAAAAGCCGAATCAGTCCTTGACCGTCCTCTCGCCCTGTGCAGAGGCTCGGGGGCTGCTCTCGCAAACCCGGCTCTGGCCAAACCGTTGACAGCGTCAACATACCAGCCCGAGAACTCGGAACCTGACCATGCACCCAGACTATGATCAGATCGCATGAGGGAACAACCAGACCGGCCGAGGCATCACGAAAGGCACTAAGACCTCGGAGGAGTCAAACCACTCCTCCGAGGCCTCGAGGGCTACACCCGGCGGGTGCGCTCGCGCGCACCCACTGGAATGAAGTGTAACCGAGAAAGGCCGGTCCCCTTGCAAAAAAGTGCGATAAAGCCTCCAAGCGAGTACCAACACTCCCTTTGAGGCTTGGGGGCTACTGTCGGGGACATAATTAGGGTTACCCCCAAGACTCCTAAACTCGACTGGTAATCACCATCAGCACAAAGCTGCAAAGGCCTGTTGGGCGCAATTCAGGTCAAGGCTCCGTCCACTCAAGGGACGCGATCTCGCCTCGCCCGAGCCCAGCCTCGGACGGGAATAGTAGACCCAGGTGGATTCACGCCTCGCCCGAGGGCCTCCTCAAGCAACGGGCGCACCTTCGACTCGCCCGAGGCCCAGCTCGGCCAGGCTTTGCGGAGAAGCAACCTTGGCCAGATTGCCTCGCCAACCGATCGTATCGCAGGACCATTCAATGCAAGGATCGCCTGACACCTTATCCTGACGCGCGTTCCTCAGTCGGTAGGGCCGAAGTGACCGCAGTCACTTCGCCCCTCCACTGACTGACCTGACAGGAAAACAGCGCCGCCTGCCCTGCTCCGACTGCTGTGCCACCCGCCAGGGTGAGGCTGACAACAGCCAAG